>NC_064562.1:132659798-132965362 GCF_937001465.1 Orcinus orca
AAAATTTAGATGACAAATTACAATCATCCATTTTATGAGGCAAGGTGGATTTAATGATTCTCATCTATTATTGTATATCCTCTCTTTAAACGTTTGAATAAAAGTATTTAGGCAAAGCACATTCAAATACATAATTCATATCCCTTAGTGACATCAGTGAGGTATCTAAAATGTTTCAGATAGAATAATTCAAGAAACATAGCTATTTCTAAAGGGAAAAATAGGAAAGATTTTGATGTTTAAATATGTATATTTCAGGATAAATGCTCCTTACTACAAATGGAAACCTAGGAACATCTTTATTAGTAAATATGACTGATCACTTAATATTTATTGATTTTTCTGAGCACTTTTTAGAGATTCTAAAAATAGCTATGCTTATAGAAATCCGTGCACACTAGCTAAATCTATTAAGCAGATGTTACATAAAATTTTTATTTTAGAATTGCATGTTTTAAGACCGATCACTTGTTGAAGGACAATGAGATAAAATAATGACTATGACTATGCATGAACCTTGCCATTATCTAGACATAGTCCATATGTAGCTCGCATTTATCAGGCCCTTGTCATATGCCAGGAAATGTTCCAGGTGCATCCCTGGTAGGACGTCTTCCTTGTCAGTGCAGTTGCTGGCCTGCCTAGTGCCTATGTGAACAGTGGGATGGGGGTAGGGAGAGGAAGGTGGGGGGAATAAAACTGGAGAAAGATGCAGGAGGGAAAAGGAGAGAGAAAAAGAGAAACAGAGAGAGAATGAATAGGAACCTGTCCATTTAGTAAGGCAAGGATCCTTGCATTTCCCATGGATGAACGAATATCACAGAAAGTCATTGGCAGGACTTGAGCCATCTTGCTTGGCCTACCCAGAAAGGCCAAGCTCTTAGCCAGGGGCTGGCAGGAACAAGCTGGCATTGGGGGCTTGGAAGGGCTAGAGAAGTGCTGGACAGGAGCCCTATTTCCTGTGTTAGGGAACTATGCAGGGCAAAGCCCTCCAGGGCTCCTAGAAGGAACCACACAAGTGTCCCCGCATTTGGACACCAGCTGCAGAGAGGACAGTGATGGCCACTCGACATTAACCAGAGAAGCACAAAAACCAAGAAAGAGAGAAATGCCACCTCATTCAGTTATGAATAAATAGATCTACCTTCCCCCTCCTTCTCCAGCCTTCCTTCCTGCCTTCAACCTGGGAGGAGTGGGTGGGAGGCTGGTAAAGAGCAGATAGCACTTTCCTCCTCTTGCCAAGCCCTGGAGCCACAAGCCAGCCACCGTGCTTAGGGAGAGAGATTAGAGTTAGGTGTTAGATCAAGCTGTAATCGGACTAGACCGTTTTAATAACCAAAAGCCACCAGAAATGCATGGGATCTGACCAAAGTATTATTAAGGTAGGGATTTGGTTTTATAATAGTAGTCAAAAGCAGTTACTGGAAGAAATAAAATAGTTTCACATTTATAACAGAATGATAGGCACTCCTCAAAAACATCAGTTCCATCATACAGGTTCATATTATCAATCACACATACTTGATGTGTGTTAGATTGAAAACTTATCACCAACTCATATGACTTCCATTGATCATGTTGAAGCTATTGTTTCCAGGTAGAATGCATGAAAATCTGACTTTGAGCTTAATGAAATGTAAACTACTTCTTTTTCCTTTTCTTCTTCTTTTGTTGAATGTGAATCAGTACTTTATAACCTGGGATGCATTTCGTTATTAGGCAGATGCATACCTTTGGTTAAGTCTAAAGAGGTGTTTCTTGAACACCTATTTCTTGAACACCTATTAGAGGCTAGAACTCTCAAGTTAGAAGTACTCGGAACTTTTATTGGGTATTAAACTTTTATTGGGTATAAAGGTGATTGGTTTTTTTTTTTAATAAATTCATACTACAAATTCCAAAAGTCAGTATGTAATATCATTGGGACATACACATTATACCTAACTGGATAATATTTGCATATTTTTCATGGTAATGGTTTTAAAAGACAGGTCAGCTTCCAAAATAATTTAGCTCCCTCTGTTAGTTAACGTATTCAGGAATATAAGCTAATTTATATATTTAGCTACAAATACTTCATTTGTTTATCCTACAATCGTCTTAGTGTGTTAACATATATTATCTCCTTTGATACTGGTGGGGTAGACAAAGTTTTATTATTCTCAGTTTATAGATAAAAAAACTGATTATGAAAAAAATTATTTGAAAAAAATCTTATATAAAACAGCCTTAAGTCAAATATGATTCTTTCCCTCTAGCAGGGGCATCATATCACTCTGCATCATCCTGGATAAGAGAACAGGATATCATTTAGTAATGCTGAACATTGCAGTGACTTCGATACAGAATTGTATCAGAATGTCACCAATCTAAGATTTGATCTTTAAAAGCATTTGTAATGATTTCTTCTTTTAATGGGCCTGAGGGCCCATTAGGGGTTTTTATAATCTTCCTGTAAGGATTACAGGAAACACATCTCTGAGCTAACATGCAATGAGAGACAAGACTGGAAAGGGAACTGGTTTACTTGTAAATAAACCTGAAAAATATATGGACTCCAAAATGTTTATTGTGTCTGTTCTAACAGATTCATGATGAAACTAAATGCCATGAGGTTTTTGTAAAAGGAAATGGAGAATTCCTGCATCAGCTTCATTAAATAATCTGAAAGAGTAAACAACTTCATGAAGTTAAAAGCTCATCTGAGAAACAGATATAACATTTGCTCTTTGGGGAATATTTCATTGTTTGACCACCTCAGTGAGAACATATTTACAGTATTGAATTATCTTAGGCACTTAATTTTTCTGAATTATTTACCATTCTTTTCTTATTATTAAAAAGCAGAAATGGCCACATTCTCAACAAACTGTTATCTTCAAAGTCTTTGTGAAATCCATTGGCATGTGGCAGATCATCAGCGATAGTAGATATAGTTTTGTGTTATGACGGTCTGGATGTAGTTTTCCTTAACTTGTGTATAAATCTGGTGTGTTTCAGATAAAGTACTAAAAAATGTGGTGGATTTACTCTTTGAAACATTATAAATGAAAGATTGTGTCACTTGATTATGTAACAAATAGTTTTCCTATCCATTGGTTTTTGGTTTTTTATAATCTTACTCACCCAAGACTAGCTTTTCCACTTTTCTTTGGAAGCAGTGTGGGTACTGCACTGATAAAACAATGTAGTGGATGACTTTTCCTGAACAGAACTATGTGTTTGTGTTCTATCTGATCCTACTTAGGCAATACTCCTTCCTTTATCAAAACTTACCTGGCTTGAATTTCACCGTTTTAGGACACAGATTATTTTTTCCAGAAAAAATCTATAATAATGTTCAGAGTATCATTTTCCTCCCAACATCTTATTGCCTTCTGGAGATAATTTTAAGAAACTCATATTAATGTTTACTGGTTGCTGGACAATTCTTTGATCACCTTTTAAATATAATGGAGAACCCTGTGAGGTTACCGCCATTTAAGATCCCCATTACAGAGGCAGAAAGTGGTTAAGTGACTTCCTTGGGTCACACAGGTAGGTAGGGGCAGACCTGGGGTTCACCCAGTTTGACTCTGGGGTTTGTCTTCTAAGCTCCTACACACATTTTGAGGTTTAGTGTAGTTTGAACAGCCAGTTAAGAAGGGAAGAAAGACCTCAACAGACCATGGTGGAAAGATTTTTGTAGTCCCATAAACTACACCTACTTCTTCTGTTCTGACTTCAAGTATATATTCACTAATTTAAATTAGTGTCAGATCACTATTTGAAACTTTTGTTTCTGGAACAAATAATTTAGGAAATGAAATAGAAACAGACTAGAAACTTTCATAATTCTGTCTTCTGAAGGATAGATTTAAAAATTTTTTTCTAATCAGATTTCCCATGTCTTCTTAACAAATATGACATGCTACTTTATTATTATTTGTTTTTGTCTTTGGCTGTGTCTGCAGATTACGGGATCTTAGTTCCCTGACCAGGGATTGAACCCAGGCCACGGTAGTGAAAGTGCCAAGTCCCAACCACTGGACCACCAGGGAATTCCATGCTACTTTATTTTTTATTTATTTATTTTGAATTTTATGTATTTTTTTATACAGCAGGTGCTTATTAGTTATCCATTTTATATATATTAGTGTATATATGCATGCTACTTTATTTTTGAAGCAAAAATTTTCTAGCAGTAGGACCATGTTTGAGAATTTTACCCTGTAGCTTAAGACACATTAAAGGGGTATGAAACCAACGCACTGAGGTGGAAACTGGCGGTACTGAATTTACCTTCTCAGTAGCTCACTCACTTCCTGCTCGGTGTGCTACTCCCACTCCTTCAGCTCAGGCCTTCACTAGCTGTCTCTTCGATAACTACCTTGGCCTTTTAGCTGTCTCCCTGCTTTGGGTTTCACATTCCTCAGGTTCATGATACAGAGAGCTGCCAGAGAGATTGTTCTAAATCACCTGTTATACCACTTCTAAAAATACTTCAAAGTCTCCCCATCATATCATCAAAATAACCATAACATTAAAAAAAATCTCTGTACAGTTAAGTGCTTTATGTATTATACCATTCACAGTAGGCTTAACTATCCTTTTTTTCACAGATGGGAAAACTGAGCCTTAGAGAAGTTAGGTGAATAACTAAGGTTGTAGAGCAGGTCCAGGCAGGCCTAGGACAGAGGCCAGTTGGACACCAAAGTGCATGCTCTGAACGACCCCCTGCACTCCCGATATCACTGCAACATGCTTTATAGATTCCAGTATATATTAAATGTGAGTTTTTATTCAATTAACCATATTGATGACATCCTGCAGCACTTTTGCACTTTTGTCTTCCATTTATTTTGCTTCTCTCTTCAACGTAACTTTCCTACAAATAATGTACTGAATGAATTTTATGTGAGGCACTTCACAACCTACCCTAGAATCTTTTCTTTGTTAATCCCTGTTAAGGCGGCTACTTCATCAGTGGTTTTATTTACATTTTTCCCATAAAACATTGATTTTTTTTTTAATTAAAGAATTCATTTATTTTGAGAACTTATCTCCAGTATTTTTCTGTATCGGCTCTCCAAAGGAGTAGTTCTTCATCTATTTCAGTGTTGAAATAGAATCAAGAAAATACTGTAGGCTGGGATATACCAGAAACATGTGTTCTTTTATTTAACTTTACAGCAAAACTCCTCCAACATGTAGGTTGGTCTAATATTATTTCTACCAATTTCCTGGTTTTTCTTTACATCTTCAACAATATTTGCTGATAAAAAATATATCTCGGTTTGTTGCCATATTGTATTATTTTAACCATTTAAAAATGCATCCATGAGACGCTTTCTAAACAGTATCATTTGGTTTAATTCTGTAATGCTTTAAATCGAGTATTGCCTGACTTCAACCACTGTTAAAAAAAAAAACAAATCAGGAAGTTTTTCT
The DNA here is from genome assembly GCF_937001465.1 of Orcinus orca. Lineage (NCBI taxonomy): Eukaryota > Metazoa > Chordata > Mammalia > Artiodactyla > Delphinidae > Orcinus > Orcinus orca. The sequence goes on from NC_064562.1 coordinate 132,665,229, forward strand.
TGCTCTGGATGCTTGGTTATGAAATATCTTAGTCCTGACTACTTCATACTAACACTAGCTGGTATCATAGAGCACAATAAGGCAAAAGTTCCTCTCTGACAACAGTGGATATAAATCCGTATTCCAAATAGTGTTCTTGGTAATTTTGAATATTTTACCAACCTGTCACATATGATTAAACAGTAATGGTGTTTAATCTCGCTACATGGCTGATGAAGAGTTTCTGAAGGAATATATATCTTTTTCTCTTGTGCCTGAAATGTAGATGTTATCTTTAATCAATAGCTGCCTTTCAGGAATATTTTAAACTTGTGTCATTTTGTGAGGGTTAAAACTAGATAATAACATGGAAATTCATTTAATCAAGCACCGTAAAACATAATATATTGCAAGACAATGAACATATGAGGAAGCCTCTTTCCCCTCTGCCGTGTTAGGAGCCCCTGTCCCCTGTTCGGTGGCGTCACCTCAAGTACTGTATGAAACTCATAACTATCTGGACCAGACTGGACCAGGGTACTGGTGTCAATCCGTATATGAAAGTGGATTAAACATTAGTTAGAGCTCCTTCTCATTTTTTAGTTGAAAATAAAAGTCCATGGGAGTTCCAGTTGGCTTGGCAGATAATGGGGGAAGTCTTCCAGGCATAGGGCACTACAAGTACAAGAGTCCTGGGACAGAAGCATGCTTGGCACATTCAAGGAACTGTGAAGACGCCAGTGTAGCTGGCACACATTTCCATGAGAAATTGCTATAAGAAGTCCAGTCTTTCACAGTGATAAATATGAAAAACTCTCTCCTGGGAACCCTGACCATGCCGTTATGTTCCCATCATTAGATGATTAACATACTGGTCCTAGAGAATGACTTTGAGCTGTTTTCTTCATAGTTCCTCTTCATCCCTTTCAGTTTTTCATAATGTAACAGCCTACTGGCCGGTCTTTAGAACACTTTATTTAAATGAATTATTACTACCGCTTCTTATGTAGATGTTTGGTTAAAAATTCTATTAACCTTTCTTCTTCCTCTGACATTGATTCTCCCAGTGAGAGAAGAAGAATTTAAGGAGTGTCAAATAGAATTTGATACATAGATCCTGTTTATTTTGACTTCAGTGTCAGACCTAGAGCAAAGAATGTTATTATATTTTCTAGTTTGTCTTAATTTCATTTCTCCTTCAAAAAAGAGATGATCTTATTTAGATATTATTTGGAAACTGACCCATTGAAAGGATACGAGCATTTTAATGCTGGCTACCACTTACCGTGTAGGTTTAAACACATTTTTCTGAGCCTCAGTTTCCTTATCTGTAAAATAGCATACTATGTAATGGAATTGCTGTTTTTATAGATAAAAAAATGTCACCAGTTTTACAGGTGAGGAATCTGAGATCCAAGGAATCAGTTAATAATATGTCTTGTGATACTTTTAAAAGATTGTATATTAAGATAATAGTTGACACAGAGTAATCATGCAGTAAAGGAGTCTGTCGTTGTTATTATTATTTTAATTAGAGGAGGAAGTAACTGTCTTCTACACAAATTTATTTTCTTCAGAAATTAAGAAAAGTGGTAATCCGATCTCTTGTACTCCAGATATCAAATGAAAGTTAAGAGCACAAAAGCTAAATAAACTATTTGTGATGAGTCTTTTACCCAGGGCAATTTTTCATTGTTGATAAAATGCAACATTTCACAAAATGTTTGTAAGTATCAACTACTAATCAAGATTTCTTTGTTATGCAGTTTAATCAGCTTGAGGCAGTAAACCCTTAAGTTATACATTTTACAAGGCCAAATAAAATGATTGTCCCGCTTAAAAATAGTACAGATTTTTTTTTATTGGAGTATAGTTGATTTACAGTATTGTGTTGATTTCTGCTGAGTACAGATTTTTAAAAGGAAAATACCTCAAGCCATGAAGAATTGTTTGCCTATATTTATGTTGAGCTCTGTTTAGAGCAAGTAAACTCTGACTCTTTCAATCATATTAGTCTCTGGGCTTCAGTTCTCTCATTTATAAAATGGGGACAGTGTTAGCACCTAGCTCCAAGGATTGTTCTCAGGGTTAGAAATTGAGCATGCAAATTACTTAACACACAGGAAACATTCAACGGTTTTTAAAAATTACTGCTATCACATTTGTGGTTATTCTAATTTTATTTAACCAACCTTTATAAAATTGAAGGGTTATCTGCTGTCTTCCTTGCAATGCCTTTTGAGATCCGGATCTCAGTATCATAAGAAGGGCTTCTGCAGTCCTCAGGATCTCTCCCTGTGAGATGGCATGTAATGGTTTCAGAATGTGGCCTTATGTTCACTCAGTAAGCCATCGCCCTTTCATTGGAAACAGCATATGGAAATCATCACAAAGAGAAGGAATCATTTCAAGTGCTTTGAAAATATAAAAGAAAAATAAATTGTCCCTGGTAAGTAAATATAGGATGCTGATCTCTGAATAGTCAGGAAAACTCTGTGCCAGGGCCTTTGGGGAAGGCTAATGAGCATTTCAGTCCCTCCCCCCAACCCCCCACTCTTGTCTTCTAAATTAGAAGTTGTTACTATATAAGGCTGCTTTTTCTAAGTAAATGATAGTAGTTAAACTCTGTGTATTTTTAGCTTTTCAAACAGTGGAAAGTTATTTTCATCAGTCAAGATCAAGCTAAAATGAAAAAGTTTGTGAAAGGCTTAGGCCTTGGGAGTCAGGTACTACCGTAGCAGTCACCTTTATTTTTATTTCTTTCATGAAAAACATAACATTTTCCATTGGATGGTGCTCAGCATGACGGATATTAGATTGAATTGTGTAAATATTACATTACATGTATGGCCTGCTGCAGGGAGTCAAAACGCAGTGACCCATTTTCAGGTCTCCAATCTTTTGGCTGCCTGCCTGCCAGATGGGGAAATGTTAATCAGAACAATTTCATCCTGAGGCAGAGCTGCAATCTGGGAGAGAATGCTCATCGCTGTCTGCTTCTTCTGTGCCAAAATGACCATGTAGCTTCGTGTTGAGTGAGTTACCAAGGGTTTCCTTCAGCTGCAGGCGCAGGACTGAGAGTAGACACAAATTCAATTAAGGATCCCATTATGATGTCTTCCATTCTGTTTTTTATTACCCTCAACTTCTCTTACCCTCTGTTTCTTTTTCTTATTTGAGAAGGAAAATTCCTTCTTCTCTGTCTTCACTGCCCCCATTCTCTTAATTCTCATTCTTTATCTATAAAGAATCTCTATTCTTTTTATGCCTCTCTTTCCCCCTATAGCTTCCTAAGCAAGACACCTAATCTGTTGTTGCCTTATCTGCAGAAGAAAAAAGGAATGATATCATGCGCATGTGTGTGTGTGTGTGTGTGTGTGTGAGAGAGAGAGAGAGAGAAAGTTCTGCATACATCTCTCTTTCTTAATTGATTTTCATGGAAAGATAAAAACATGCTGGATTTTTTGATTCAGAGCTGAGATGAACAAGTATGGAGAATTACTTTCCAGGAGTGTGTTTCCACAGTCCAGGCCTTCTCTCATAGAAACTCTTTTTCAAGGTTTTTAAGGCCCTTTGCCTCCTATCGCTGTCTCTGGTCTGAGCAGCTTGCTTCTTCCGGGGAGGCTGTTCTCATTTTCTCCTGAACTTGACATGTTAATTCTTCTCCCAGGTCTCTATGACTTTGCCCATGATCTTTTCTGCAATGGAATGTTTATATTTATTTCTCCCAGGCACATAGTAAGTATGCAATGAAGACTATTATTTTTTAATTGACTGATTAATAATGATTCTCCTTTTTAATTTAGTAAGGGATAAAATTGCATTCAGTTGAAAGCAAGTACACATCGTTTGAGGAAGTTCATAAATTTTATCAGAAGCTTGAAGGATAAATGTTTTGAATGATAAGAATAAATGAGTGGTTCAGAATCTGTATCAAAGGCAAGTAGGAGCCAGAACATGCTTCTGCCACAGGATTAAAGAAGAGGGTAAAGGGCAGGGAGAAGGGGACTGGGATGGCACAGCATGAAACAAGGGCATTCTTCCTTTAGAAGTACTCACACTGTGGTCAAACCACGGCTCTTACTCAGGCCCCAGGCTCCTGGAGCTAGGGTAGCAAAGAGTGACTTCAGACCACAGTATGCCTTCCTATTTTGTACTTAGCAAACAAATATTATTGTTTTGATAGAGCTAAAGGCTATGATAAAGAAGCTTGTTTCTCATTGGTATTTCTAGTTTAAAAATTAGCATTTTCCACACTTATATTGTCACCTTACTCTTTGAAAGCAGGAGCCTAGCTCTTGGCATCTTCTAAAACAGTGCTCTTCAAGGTGAATGACATACACATATGTGTAACTAGGTACTTAAGCCATATTCTTATTAAAAGGTTGTTGAATAAATGAATGAGTAAACGTATATCTTTTATTCTTTTGTGTGAGAATGGCAACTACTGAAAAGCCTGATTATGCTGAAGCTTTATCTGATGCTTTTTTAATGAACAATTTGTTTAGAGGGTAATTAGAAGAGTGATATATAGGCTTTATATGTGTGTGTGTTCCTATTTTTATTAGATATTATGTAGTTACCAGATGCCAATTCAAGAGGTTCAGTGAAAAGACCATTGATTGGACTGGAAATCAGGAGGCGTGAATTTTAGGCATTGGTCTAACTTGACTTTACTCTGTGACCTTAACTAAAATTGTCTGACTCAATTTCTCTATTTATAAAAGGAAAGATTTAGAATATGTAATTTTAAGGTTCCTTTTAGCTAGGGTCTATTTTAAATCAAGAAGATAAAAGATGAGGGACTTCCCTGGTGGCGCAATGGTTAAGAATCCGCCTGCCAACGCTGGCGACACAGGTTCGATCCCTGGTCCAGGAAGATCCCACATGCTGCGGAGCAGCTAAGTCCATGTGCCACAACTACTGAGCCTGTGCTCTAGAGCCCACGAGCCACAACTACTGAAGCCTGCACGCCTAGAGCCCGTGCTCCGCGACAAGAGAAGCCACCGCAATGAGAAGCCTGTTCACTGCAATGAAGAGTAGCCCCCACTCTCTGCAACTAGAGAAAGCCTGCATGCAGCAACGAAGACCCAACGCAGCCAAAAATAAATAAATAAAATTTTTTTTTAAAAAGGTAAAAGATGAAAGAAAACACCCATGAATGGTCATATTTTCTCTGTTAACTTGAAAAATAAAGCAGTATTTTCTGGAAGGGCATTTCTTTATACAGCATTTTTATCGGACTTTAATTCTCATTTCTCCAAACCATAATTTGCAGGACGTATATGTAATAAATAAATAAATAAATGAGTAAAACAAAAACTCTCAAAATGGTATCAATTTAATGTGCTTTTTGGCTAGATTTTACTTTTTTAATGCTTAAAATTGTAGTGCAGTGAATTACTACTGAATTCAGCATTTTCTGATTTTTTTTTTTGGTAAATGCTTTATTCTTTCCTTATTATTTTTCTAAATAAAGAGGTAGTTCCCTAGCATACACAAATGTGATCAACATGTTTTTAAAATATCATTAAGAATTCATGGATTTAAATACAATTGATGTTTTTATAAATCTAACTTATTTACTCAAACTCTGGATCTGACATGATTTACAGACTTTAAGCTTTGTTTTCCTTACCCTACTTAGAAACCCCAGAGAGACGGTGGATAGAGATTATCTCATAGATTAAAACCACTCATTCTGACCTACCTGTTCACTTATACAACAAATTTTAATTTGACGGAGAAGAGGGAATGTGCTTGATATTCTTCATCTATTCTTTAAACGCCTCTCATTTGTGTAAAATGTGTCAAAGAGAAAAAGGAGATAGTCCTTGGTAAACTTGCACTGGATTAGTTTAGTTCCACATCTTGAAGTGCAGTATTTTGAATCAAATCATGGTTCTTCCTCACAAATGGATTAAAGCCTATCTTTTAAAAAATAGCTAGAACTGAAAATGGCTTTTATTTTTGGATTATAAAAAATGACACACTGTCATTGTAAAAAAATTCAATTACAGAAAAGGATAAAAATAAAATACATACCATCCAGAAATAACACGTTATTAACATTTTGGTGAATGAATCCTCAGTCCCCTCTCTGCACACACAGCAACTTACAGTCATACTTACATTCAACTCCATGTAAAAAGAATGGAACTAAATGTGCTTTCTTATTAAACACACAACATGAGCATCTTTCTGTGTCAATGAATCCTGATTTACATCATCTCTTTAATGACTGCATAGAATTACATCGTATGGATTGACCATAATTTATATAATCCATTCCCTATTAAACATATAAGTTATTTATAATTTTTCACCATTACAAATAGTGTTCATATGAATACTTTTGTATATATAAAATATATCTGTGTGCTTATCTGATCATTCCTATAGAATTAATCCCTAAAAGTAGTCTGAGAGTATGCTATATTTTTTTAGTGAAAATGAAGAGTATCTGAATTAATTTCAGGCCAACTGTTATATGCAAAGAGATATTTTCTTATCATATACATGTCACTCATTATTATGCTAGTCAGTATAATTCTCTTTGGCTGATAAAATAAGTAAATGTCAAGATCACATAATCTAGGTAACATACTTTCATTCTGAAACATTTAAAAATATTGATAGTGATTTGTAACTTTTAAAAATGTCTTGAAAGAAAAATTTTTGAGAGAAAAAAATTCCCACATGTTCCAGTTCCATTAAATTTCCAGATTGTTTCAAGATAAAAATTTTGTATAAAGATGATCAGTGTCTTCAAAGTAAGGGACAAGGAGGTATTAATGCCTAGGGAATCAGGGTTTGCAGCTTTCCATGGAATTATCAAGATGGTATAGTCAGATAAATCAGAATTTTAAAAACTTATCTTAAAGAAATAATTAAACTCTGATATCTCTCTTTTGAAAGACATGTGAAAATAGGTTGTATACATGATAAAGCCACATACAAAAGTATTGTTATAAATATCATTGTAGTATTGTTTTCTTAGAGTCACAGGGTCGGTTTCAAGAGGAGCCTTCCTTTTAGGAAACACATCATTGAAATTTAGGTCTTAGAATTCTTTTTTTTTCTGGTTTTAATTTATTAAAAGTATTGCAAAACCTGTATTTAGTTTTTATTATAGTTTATATAATTTTGTTTTAATATAATTAAAAGTCCCTAACTTGTCTGATACATAATATAAAAGATCATACCTACAGAATATGAAGCATGAAGGAATGACAACCTCTGGTTTACTGTTCAGTTCGCTGGTGCTGCAGAAGGGGTCTTAGACAGACCCAGCAGCCTGGCCTGGAGCAGGGCCCCAGGAGGAATGACTCTGTGCTGAGATGTGAGCGCATTGCTCATATGTACTCTCAGACATCCTATAGGCATCAACAAAAAGTACTGGTGATTGTAAATTTGCCCTTAGAGAAGCAGAATATGAAAGATAAAGCTCCTTGTGTTGAAATATCCAAAGGATGGAAACTTACACACCTGGAGACCATCTATTCCATGTGCGTGGCCCTTAGTTTAATTTTGTGGAGGCAGTGGGGCTGGTCCTGAGTGAGCCCAAGAGAAAAACATGTCCATGGGATGTCATGACATAGAGTAGGTGACATGTTTGGGTGTGTGGGAGAGGGAAGAGCCTGTGGGAAATGGAGGTGCCTTTTCCCCAGCCTTGCTGGGGTGTGGGCGGGGGGACAACCTTTTACTCCAGTAGAGGGAGAGTATGTTGCAGCAGTAGGAACTGTCTTCTGCGAAACTAAGGGTATTAGCTGTGTCAGCGTCCTAGTGACAATGTGTGACACAGTGCTGTGGAAAGGTGTGCTCTGGCCCTTCCTTCTCATACATAGGAGGGGGTGGCAAGGACTGCAGACATTGCAGTTTAACCCCTTGAAGATTTTACAGGTCTCCAGCTTTGTACACAGGAACCTCAACACTCCTAGAAGAGAGGCAGCTTTGTCTTGGAGACTTCTGGAAAGAGTGGTTGATGGGGCAGACATGGGTGGATTATGGACCACACCCATCCTCGGGAAGGCTGCCACATAAGGATGTGAGTGAACTTGTCCCTGAGTATGCAGGAGGAGATAGCAAACTTCCAATTATTAGTGTCCCTGGGGGCATTGTGATTATACGTATATCTATGTGATTTCCAGAGAGCACAGCCTGGGTGCTTATCTCTGACTCTTTCTAGAAGTTGATATCCATATACCAAAAGCTATCTGTAAACTACAAATGAGATGACTCAGCAGTTGCACAATGGCATTTCCTGGTCACTCACAGCATGCTCCTGGTCTCTCCCATTTGTGGAAGACAGATGACGTGAACATGATTCCCCACCCCCCATTTTTTGGTTTTCCATTTCCAGAGCCTGTGTTCTGCAGTGACCCCCAAATCATTAATCTAGCTGAAATGCTGAACGTTCTCAGGTTCCTTCTGTGTTGCTGCTTTTCATCTAGAGTCTGTCTTTGCATCAACCCATGCTGCTGTTTTTCACTGTTGTTTTAGCTCTAAAGTTTGCTGCAGGTGCAGAGAGAAACCCTGACTTTGTAGACCCAAACGCTTCCTTTGAACCAGTTCTTCCTTATGATAGGATGGCTTATGGCAAATGATGCTGTGGAGAATGCAGACGCCATCACTCAACTTGGCTTTTCCTTTTCTGTGCTGAGACTTTGTTCTTCTTTCTGTCCCTTAATTTGCTTTTGACCTTGCTGAACATGCCTCTGCTCATATCTAAAAGAGGAGTGTTGCACTGGGGATTTCCGTTTTCACAACACTCAAAATCACTTAATCTTCATGAGCACAAATGCTTAGATATTACTTGTTTAATTTTGTGAATGTGTTTATGGGAAATAATGGTGTTTCTAAGCACTGCCAGTTTCTGCTAATTGATAGGATAGACAGGGGAAACTGCTTCACTGACCTCCAAAAAAAAAAAAGAGAGAGAGAAGAATGCTTTTAGGGACCAGGGCTTTAGAAGATTTTGACTACCTCTAAGCATTTCATAGAAAAGCAATATTGTTTAAAAGCTTAGCTTGTGGGTGGATGTGTGTGGGAGGAGGTAGGGGAACCGAGTTCAATAGGTCATTTTAAGCTAGGTTAGAGGAACACAGCACAAGAACACATCTTTCGTTCTTATCTTACCCAGCCATTTTTTTCCTAACAATCCTTCAAAGTTTAGTTCAGTCCAGTTGTTTTCATGAATCTCTCCCCAAACAAAATATGAGTACTTTAGTCTCTAAAACTGTCAATGCCATGTATTGTCAATGCCCAAGCATTTGGTGCTTAATCATATACTGCTAATGTATTTGATGTTTCATAAGTGTGTGTTTTTGACAAAGAAAATGCTAAGTTCCTTAAAGGCAGGGAGTATATTTTGCATTTCTTTTATCTGATGGTTTCTTGCACACAAGAGACCCTCAGTAAATACCCAGGAGATCTATTCTGGATTTTCCTATGCATTGTCTGTCCTTTAGTCCCTTTACTACTGAGTACCCCCTTTACTGTAATATGGATGAAGGAAAGATAAGAAAGTATTTTGATTTTAGAAAAATCTAAAGGATACGAGGATGGAATTTTGAGGCAAATTTATTTTCGAATTATATGGATTTCAGTTCATTTTTTGCTATCCTTGGTTCTATTATCATGGATAATTGGGAAATGCCTGTGTTATACTTGCATGAAATATCTTGGGTATCTATTATTATGAATCAGTTACATAGTCCTTGTCTGCTTCTCTCTTATAAACTTCAGATGTATGTCTGAGATGAATTCAGTCTTTGTTTTCCCGCCTTCACCACCTGTTTTTCTGTTGAATCTAGTCACCTTTCAAGTAGCTGGAGTGGAAATATCAATATGTTCTCTGGTGCCTGATCCTTTGTTCTTCCTGTTATTGTTTTATTTTCTTTGTGCATTCATGAAAGTGTCTTGGCACGTTCCTATGATAACATTAAAAACTCTACACGCTTTATCTATAGTTTCCATGAAATTCTGTCAGAATCAAAGGAAAACTCTTTGCCTGAGAAGTCATAATGAGGTCTTGCCTTGTCACCATCATGGAAGGGGTTAAGAGTTGACTAACATTTGGAAGCTCTTTAGGTCATTAATTCTAGGAGTTGAGATGAGACATGTACTAAAAATCATTGTGTTTACAGGTCCCATTTCCATCCAGAGACCTTTTTTCTCTCTTTATAATAGATCTATATACAATGAGAACACAGGCTTAATTTATAAAGAGAAATTTCTCTTGGGGCAGACATGAATTAACAGGTTAAATCAATTGACAGGCTTAAGTCTAGGTGCAAAATAGGACTGACTGCAGAATGGCAACAACTGCGAAGTATGGAAACTATTAATGGGATCATAAAACCTTAGAGTTGAAAGAGACATCTCAGTTGATACAACTGGCCCCTAGATGGAGGACTTCTTTTTACAACACCACAACATTACAATAGATAAGCAACCAGCCTTTTGAAAAATAGTTTTTGTCTTGGGACTCAATAAAATCTAAAGAATTCATCGTTGGTCACCATTACTCAAAGAGAAAGTTTCTTTATATTTAGGTGAAATCTTCCGACTTGTAACTTCTACTCATTGACCCAAACTCTGCCTTCAGTGAAATATAGAACAAGTTTACTCCTTCTTCCTATGACAGCTGTTCAAATAAAGACTTCTAGAAATGGCAATCATTCTTTCCCTGTAACTTATCCTTCTAATGGAACACATCTACCTTGGAGCCCTAGCTGTACCAGTAAATGCAAATTTCTGCATTTAATTTAAAAAATCAGTTTTATAAGGTGATGAGTGATACCAGCTAGATAGTAGTTCAGAAAAATAAGACTTTAGGGTTTTAGTTGGCCAAGTTCACTATTAATAAACACTGAGATTCGGCACTTATAAAATAATCTCAGACAGCATTAATAAGGAAAATGTCCAGCTAAACACACAGTTATTATTTATGTTTATAGCTTCGACTTCACTGTAAGAATTTTTTTCATGTAATTTTCCAAACCATTAGGGGAGTTATTTCAGGGTAAAATCAACTACACTTCCAAGATTTATGGATTCCATCTAATTTTTAGCATTGGCTTCTGATGCTCATTTTAATTCAGTAGGCGTATTCACCACTTGCTTTGTAAAAAGTACCATTCCAATGTGTTTTTTCCCAATACCACCAAGCATTTCTCCAATCTCAGCAGACACTGAGTGTCCTACAAATTTAACTCAATTCTGATGCTATCTACTTGAGATAGCATCAGATCCCACAGGTTAAGGGCTCAGTCCCATAAGACTGCCCTTTCTTCAGATACCAATTGCAAATCCAAATTGTTACCTGTGCTTCTGACTTACTGGTTATAAACTGGGGACTCCCAAGACCCTCTCCTTCTCCTTGGTTCTATTAACTTGCTAGAGTAGCTCACAGAACTTGCAGCAACATTTAATTACACTTACCAGTTTATTATTAAAGATATTGTAAAGGATACAGATGAACAGCCAGATGAAGAGGTACACAGGGCAAGGTCAAGAAGAGTCCTGAGTGCAGAAAATTGTGTCCCTGTGGAACTAGGGTACACCACCTTTCCAGCAAGTGATGTGTCCACCAACCTTGAAGTTCATCAAATCTTGTTGTTCAAGAGTTTTTATAGAGCTTAATCTGCAGCACCCGCTTCCCTTCCCAGAGGTCAATGGGCGGGGCTGAGACTTCCAGCCCCTAATCACTTGGTCTTTCTGGTGACCAGCCCCATCCTGAGGCTGTCTAGGGGTCCCACTCTCAATCACCTCATTAGATAAACTCAGGTGTGCTCAAAAAGCCTCTTTGTGAATAATAAAAGACACTCTTATCACTCAGGAAATTCCAAGGGTTTAGGAGTTTTGTGTCAGGTACTAGGGACAAAGACCAAATATATTTCTTATTTAACCACAAATATGCTAGATTCTGGCGTAAATGAGACATTGTCTTCGCTCTTAAGAAAGTTAAACTTCCATGGACGAGGCAGATTTATAACTATTAAGAAGGTGACAAGGTTTTAAAGAGATGAATATATAATGGATTATGAAACAAAATCATGAATAAATTAATTCTGCATAGTAGCATCAAGAAGCAATACAGAGGAATCACCATTCAAACTGGACCCTGAACTGGACTATTCATTCCAGGCCTAGGGAACACATTCAACACGGACACAAGAGCATGGCATGATCAATGAACGGCAAGCAGCTGTAGAGACTAGTATCTTCTGAGAAATTGTTCAGTTCTGATGCTATAATGACCTCTTTTATGAGTACTGGATAAATCTCAGTGAATTATGTATAAAACAGAATTCAGTCAGATACTACTCAAAATGACCCTCTTTGACGTTTGGGTCTTTTTTTTTTTTATTGTTTTGTTCTTTGTGCACGCATAAAAGCTCATTGGCATGTTCCTATGATGACATTCGAAACTGTACACTTGTTTTCTACAGTTTGCATGAAGTCTTTGTGTCAGACTCAAAGGAAAACTCTTTGTGAGAAAGGCTATAATGAAGATCTTGCCACCTCACCATCATGGAAAGAGTTAAAAGATACCAAATTTTAGACTCTCTTGAGTTTATTAACTGAGAAATTGAGAAAAACCAGGGATTAAAAGCCACTGTTTTCTTCCTTTCAAATGCATCATCTTATTTGTAAGAAACTCTTTCTCTCAAATTCTCATTAAACATTTTCGAACAGGGGACTGGCACAATCTGGTGCATGCTTAGAAAGATAGTAATATGGAGATGGACTTAAGTGTGGAGCTTGGAGGATGGAGAACAATTAGGAGGTGGTTATAATACTCCCAACGACAAATAATGAGACTCTAGATTAGGCTAAGGGCACTGGGGCTGAAAAAGAAAGAAATACAAACAAATTAGAAAGATATAGATGTGGATGGCAAGAACAGGGGAAGAATGGACTGTAGTTTGGAGGTTTTATCTTGGAAGACAAAGGGATGGATATAGCATTTATTGAAAGATTTCACAGGAGGATGAGGAGCAATTACGGGGAAAAGAAAATAAATTTAATTGTAAATAAACTGAATTTGGACATCCAGAAGGAGCTATGTAATGAAGAGTTAAGAGCATGGGTCTGGGCTCAGGAGAGTTACCAGTACTAGAGATTATCTGAGGAAATAGCTGAGATACGTGAAGCAAGAAGCAAAGAGACCAGAGGACAGAATCTTGGGGAAGACCAATTTATAAAGTATGGACAGAGAAAAAGGAGCCAATGAAAGAAGTTAAAAGAGGTCACAAGAGAGATAGAAAGAGCAAAAGCATTTCTGATAAGTTAAGAAAGGAGAGTATTTTAAGGAACGGGTTATCAGTGACAAATATTTCATGGTTCAAGGAAAAGGATGATAAGAGCATACATTGACACAAAGGAGGATTTGGGTGATCGTTTCTTAATAGAACAGTAGGGCTGAAAGCCACATAGTAGTGGCTGGGAAGTGAATGGGAATTAGAGGAGGGCAAGTGGAGATACAAGTATAGACAATTATATTTAAAGTTTGGCAGTGAAAGAAAGATAGCAAATAGGATGTGACTGGTGAGAAAACAGAAAGACTGAAGATGGCATCTACTTGAGGGAAAAGATGGTCTGGGAAAGTGTTTTTTAGGATATTGGAAGGAGAAAGAGAGAGAAAGACAAAGTATCAATAGTTACTCTTATAGCAAAATCAGAGTTGTTAGGGAAGATTAAATCCATTGGACTTAGTGCTAAATATGTTGATATTTTATATGTTTTACTTTGATATTTGGAAGTATTCTTTACATAATGAAAAATATTAGATGTAAAAATGTCCTTCAAAAGAACAGAAAAACAAACAAATAAGGTCATTATTTGTTCTAAAAAATAATGCCTTCCAAAGTGTTTGAGCCAGACTGTGAATTTTTATTTACTTAAAATTTTTTCTTTTACTTTGGACAACAGGAGCACAGAATTGGAATAATTATAATCCTTAGTTCACAGCACATTTTTAAGCTATTTTTAATAATATTATAAGCACATGTGACCTCAACTTCCTAACCAAAAACTAAAAAAATAACCTACATCTAACATTATGGACCCCCATCTCCCACCATATCATTCTGCCTCTTCTGACTCGATGTAAGCATCATTCTGAATTCTGTATTCATCATTACTTGCCTTTCTTTCTTTTTTTTTTTTTTTTGCGGTATGCGGGCCTCTCACTGTTGTGGCCTCTCCCGTTGCGGAGCACAGGCTCTGGATGCCCAGGCTCAGCGGCCATGGCTCACGGGCCCAGCCGCTCCGCGGCATGTGGGATCTTCCCAGACCAGGGCACAAACCCATGTCCCCTGCATCGGCAGGCGGACTCTCAACCACTGCGCCACCAGGGAAGCCCCCTTGCCTTTCTTTTTATATAGTTTTATTGGATATGTATGCATTCTTAAGAAGTAGATATTTTAATTTTAGTTGTTTTTAACTTTATAAAAAGGGCATCCTGCTGTATTTAGTCTTTGGAGACTGTTTTTCTCACTTAAGATATTATCACTAGGATATATCCATATGGCTGCAACTTGTTCATTTGTTTTGTTGGATGTATAGTATTCCACCATGTGAACATCTCACAGTTTACTTGTCATTTGCTTGTCAAGGGGCATGTGGGCTGCTCCAGGTTTTTGCTGTTTTGAGCAATGCTACTGGAACATGTCTCCTGCTGCAAGAGGGCAAGTGTTTCTTTTAGCTATAAACCCAGGAGTGGAATTGCTGGGTCATAGATTTGTAAATGATCAGGTTTAGGAGAAAAAACTCTTTTTCAAATTGATGCATGATTTTACAATTCCACCAGCAATGCCTAAGGTACCCTGTGCCTCTACATCTTCTCCAACACTTGATCTGACTTTTAAATTTTTGCCATTCTTCTAAGTATAAAATGTTATCTCTTTGTGGTCTTGATTTGTATTTCTCTGACTACCAGGTAATTTGAATATCTCTTCATTTGTTTATTGGCTGTATGTGTTTTTTCTTCTGTGAATTGCCTATTCATATCTTTAGAATACTTTTAGGTTATTTGTGTTCTTCATATTGATTAGTACAAGTGTTTTACCTATTCTTCATATTAAACCCTGTCAGTTGATTAAAAGTAACTTCGTTAAAAACAAGTCCCTCCCCCCTCAGATTCATAGAATTCAACGACTGCAATTCTCTGACTGAATAATGGCATTAGGGTGTTGTGACAATATCCGGGAATCAAGTTTTTAATTTTTGAATTCTTCAGCTATAGCTTTGTTGTTTGGATAAGAGAAGTAGGAAAGAATTTAGTCAAAAACAAAACCTGGTTTTATACTATGTAGATATATGTACATACATGTATATGTGTATTTCTTATTATATATGACTTCCAGGTAGCAACACTAAAAATATTTCAATCTGTAAAAATGGATTTGTGTTACTGGATAAACATCAATCCCTTGTGCTTTACTTTAAAAGAAGAATTTGATTATGCCAGGAGTCATTTTTCTAGTTCAGTCCAAGACACTGACAAAAAGACTAGTGGCAGGCATATTTTGGTATAATGTAAGGAGAATAAAACAGTTGCAAAATATTTGGAAAAATAGCTAAATATCAAGCCTCCCAATACTAAAATTTTATATTCTTTCACTTTTCAAAATCAGAGAATGAGCAGAGTTAGAGAGAAGTAAAAACTGAAGTGATAGTTTTCCCATCAAATTGTAGAGTTAGGCAGAGAGGGGTTAATTGAACAGTGCCTGCTGCGTGGCCCTACTTTTTACAATCTTTCCCATTCAGCTTTCTATACAAATGCTTTGCAATACAAATTTCATGTTTTATAAGGTTCCTAGAAACTCCAAGTTCTCTTCTTTTTTTACTTTTAAAAACAAATTTCTTTAACAGAGTAGCCAAAATATAATTCCAAACTGCGACCAGATGTTGTAATGTTTGCAGAGAAAGAAATGTCCTTTTATTTTTACCATTTCACATGTGCCCAGGTGCACATGTTTATGTAATGTGTTTATGTATAATAGATTTTGACATAGGAGAAACATTAAATAAACCTACAGACGTATTTTCCACATGGCTCATCCCATAGACCTGTATTTTATAGTATTCTCTTTTTTGGTTGTTGAGAATATGTTCCAATAGAAACGGACAGAGGTTTATCTCTAGAAACAGGTTTGATTTCCTTAAAAGGCAGTTGTTTCTTTTTTCCTTCGCTTCTCTGGAGAATTGGCTACAAACTGGGAATAGTTATCCTATGACTCACTCACAGGGTTTGCACTACAGCATATAGAGTTCAGATAAAATTATAATGAAACAGACTCTAATTAGACTGTGTGAAACAAGAGAGTAATTTTTAAAGGAAATTTTATAGATTGCATTTTCCTAAACTTTTTTTTTTTTTTTGGCTGCACCGTGCGCTTGCGGGATCTTAGTTCCCCGACCACAGATTGAACCTGGGCCCTCAGCAGTGAAAGCGTGGAGTCCTAACCACTGGACCGCCAGGGAATTCCTCCTTATTTTTAAAAAAGACTTAATCCAAACATCGGGATAAGATTTTCATTTGCCTTTTTAACTCAATATATCTAGTTTTTGTTTTTGCCAAAAGACATGACGTGTATCGTTACGTTAGGTGATTATTGAGTAAATTAGAAATTATTTAATTCTTGTTCAAGTGTGTCAGAGGTAATGCAATGACTATTTTAGATTCCCAAGTCCATCGAATTGCATATAAAAAAATATAATTGAATTCACATTCAACGGTATAATTGAATGTGAACGTGTGGGGCAGGCTGAGGGTGGAGAGCCACAGACGAAACATAAAGCTGGGGAGTTAGGCCACATCATGGGGGGGCTTGTGGCCTCTAAGAAGTCAGAATTTTCAAAAGGCTATGGGAATCCACTAAAAACATTTTACACGTTTAAGGAATAATATGATCAAACCCTGGAGTTAGGATTGGTTGGGTGAGGGACTTAAAGGCTGGGAGAGGACAGAGGATGAGGAGTAGAAAAGAGGAGATGAAGACCATTGATCAAAATAATTAGATTCTGTAGGGTTAGGTGGTTGAAGGGTTGCAAGAGGTGGTGTAGGAGAAAGAAGAATCTGAGCTGACCTGGGTAGCTGAGCAAATTTTAGTGTCATTCTTGGAGATAGTGACTATAGGAGAAGGAACACGTGTATGAGAAAGAAAACAAGTTTACTTTTGTGCATTTGAAGTGGGAGGTCCCTGGAGGCCATCCACAGTGCCTCGTTGGCAACTGTTCATAAGGCTCCAGAGCTCAGAAGAAAGGCAAGGATTTGGAATGCATCTGTGTGCAGCTGGTGGTTGAAGTCATTGGAGTGGGTGAGATCACCCATATCATGAAGAACAACTTTTATTTAAGTGATCCAGCTTCACACATATTAGAGTAGATACAACAGTTCTTGGCACCTACAGTGGGCACACTACCAGGTACTTGTTCTGTCGTGGACCATGCATGGGCTCTAAGAATAAAATAACCCACCATGGAACAGAGGAAAGGCAATCATTTCCTATGCTTTCTCTCTCTACACTGTAAGGTAATTTAACCATCAAGAAAACTCTTTGTAGTTTTGGTGTGATCTAATAAGAAATATATATTTCATACTCCAACTTTATTAAAATTGCATACTGGAACAATTTTGCTGAGGATGAAATAAATCTTAAATCAAATTAATATTTTCAAAATACGCATATGAAACCATTTCTTTTTTGGACACGAATCTAATCATGGAATAACCAGGCAGTAGGTGGGCACACCGGCCAAATCAAGAATAATCTCCTCCGGCCAAGGAAGATTGTCAATAAAATCCACCTAAGTTCTTTACCTAGCCTTTAAATGTGGGTATGCTGTAGGGTTCCATGGTCAGCCCACGGCCTCTTGCTCTGCACACTATCCCTAGGAGATTATTTCCTTCTCGGAGGTTCTACTGCCCCTATTATGATAATGCTGTTCATGTCTCTGTCTCTAGCCCAGATCTTACCTTCAGATCTATCCTCTACGTAACTGCCAGCTGTTGTGATGTTGGCGAAACATATATTGGCCCATGCTACTTTCCTAATTAAAATCCTTCAGTGTTTCCTCATGGCTTTCAGACTAAAGCAAGTGCTCTTTAATTTTGGAAAAATGGATCCTTTACTGATGATGCTCTCTTTAGTCTTATCATTTTTTTAAACTATTTGAGCTTTAAACTTCAGTAACACCAATTGCTTATAGTTACTCTTCACATATATGCATATATGCATGTATACATACATTTATATTTATACTTTTTTTTTTTCTTTTGGTCATCTGTCTTAACTCTTTTTTTTTTTTTTTTTGCGGTATGTGGGCCTCTCACTGTTGTGGCCTCTCCCATTGCGGAGCACAGGCTCCGGACGCACAGGCTCAGCGGCCATGGCTCACAGGCCCAGCCGCTCCGCGGCATGTGGGATCTTCCCGGACCGGGGCACGCACCCGTGTCCCCTGCATCGGCAGGCGGACTCTCAACCACTGTGCCACCAGGGAAGCCCTGTCTTAACTCTTGCTTCTCCCTCAATATGTAATTCTCTTCCTCTTTCACCTGGCAAACTTCTGTCACCTCCTCAGAAGGTGAGGTGTCTTGGCCCTGAATGAATTACCTCTATATTTTTATAATACTCTGCATATCATTGTCACTTAACACATTGTTTCATAATTACCTGTTCATATGGCTGTTTCCTTCACTACCCTGGGAGCACCCGGAGGGTAGGGACTGTATCCTATTCATCCTTGCATCCTTAGTGTCTAGCATATGCTCATAGAATGGTTAAATAAATGAGGAAGGAGTGAAGGTCAAAGGGAAACTCACATGGAAAACATGTTTTTGTACTTCAGTTTAATTTTTTAGCCACTTAGTAATTCCAGTTAACCACACGGAAAATTTGTTACTGTTAAATTCTTTTTGTTACCAGTCCTAATCAGATATTATCTGAAGTGGACATACCTCTGCATAATGTACAGGGCTGTTTCCTTCCCTCAAGAACTCCTTCAGTTTTAGAGAAAAAAATAGATTGGTTTTCTGCTCCAAGATCCGCAGGTGGATGATCCGTTCTGCAAGGAAAAATATGCCATATTGGTGGTGCTCCTTACTTTATCCTTCTAAAGAATTCCCTGAGGAAACTCCAACTGTCTACTTTCTAGCCTGATGGGATGGTCAAATAGGTGTTGCTCTTAACTCTTTTCTACCTACATATTCATAGGACCTATATATTTTCTACCTACATATTCATTTGGGACCTACATGTTCACACAAAGAGACACATACCATATTTGTTTATAAAACCAAAGAGGGTTAACAGCCTTTTCCAGTACATTAACTTCTGGCATTTTCTGATTTCTGTTAGTTGTGAATATAAGGCCGCTTTTGTAATAGGATAGAGAGACATAGTGTTGTCTTACTTTTTTTTTTTTTTTTTTGCGGTACGCGGGCCTCTCACTGTTGTGGCCTCTCCCGTTGCGGAGCACAGGCTCCGGACGCGCAGGCTCAGCGGCCACGGCTCACGGGCCTAGCCGCTCCGCGGCACGTGGGATCTTCCCGGACCGGGGCACGAACCCGCATCCCCTGCACCGGCAGGCGGACTCTCAACCACTGCGCCACCAGGGAAGCCCATTGTCTTACATTTTAAACTCCAAGGAAAAGTGTCCTATAAGAATCACTTTATACCTAGGGATTTCAGACAGCTAATAGGCTCAGGCTGTCAAGAAGAAATAAGATCTTTTTACTGGAAGTATCATCTATATAGTATAATTTCGCCATATTTGGACTAGCTGGCCCTATCTATGCATATATTTTTAATTATACATATGTGCTAAAATACAAAGTAAATCTTGTAAATAAAACAATACATGTCATGGATATATAATAAAGGAACTGCAGTATCCAGGTTCCTTGCATATATCTGGGGGGAAAATGTCTCAGCCATACACACAGCATGGTGGCAACTTGGGAAAATTGGCGTTTTAGCTAAATTTCACACGTAGTATATAATGTAAAACCCCAAATATTGAACTTTAAGTTTGCTTCCTAGCTCTAAATACAAACAAGATGGTTAACTGACCTGTGCCATCCCTCCTAGAATACAGAGGCTGGCTGTTGAGTGTAGCTGAGGACATGCCTGCAGACTGCAGACCCACTGGAGAGGATACTGGCTCTTAACATCAGTGTAACCTGTGTGTTCTATAACGTAGCTCCTTTCCTTAGCTTCCTGAACCTCTCCTTATGAAAAATTCCTTGCATGAGCAAAGGACAGTTAGCTCAATAGGCTACACTAAACACACACACACACACAAACACAAAACAAACCACAAAACAAAAACCACTGGAGTTCATGTGGCAACAAGTTTTTCAAGAAAGTTTTAAGGGGATTGTTACTCTAAGTTTCAATTAATGCTGATCTCAGATGGAATAATTTGCACTTCTATGTAATTTGTGTTTCAGTACACATGTGGTTGACAGGAGCTGACTAAATACATCAGATTTTACATATCTGTCAGTAAATCACAGCTTGTAAATGTGAAAGGCAGTACCTGGCAGCTTTGTGTGGGTGTGTAGCATTCCCCAGTGGATATATATCGAAAACAATCTCTTCTGTCATGGGTATACCCTTACTCCAGGACTGTACAGGTCTGCAGGAAATCTTTGCCCATTTTTAATTTTCAGAGCATGGGGATCTAGAATTAGCAGAAGAGAGTCTTGTGGCGTGATTGCAAATGATAGAAATTTTTAATTTGGCATTGCCTTTTAGGTGTTATCTTTTGGGATGGAACAAAGCCATGAGCATTCTGAGTTAATTCATTAGTAATAATAACATGGATCTTAAGAGGGTAGAAGTATTTCCCCAAACATGCACCTAATGCACTGGCAACATAAAAGCCAAAAGGGGATTCAGAGCAAAAAAGGCCAGGATTTTGCTCAATGTTGGATGGGTTGTGCCTGCTGGCATTTCCTCTCCTGCCCCTGGGCATTCACGCCCACCTTCTTAGCCACTTGACAGGGTCATCTGCGCTGGTCCCAAGATGTATTACACACCATTTCTGTGTGAAGGGCTGAAGAATCTCCAAAAAGATATAGAAAAATTTTCTTTCAGATTATGTCTTCTCTGGCCAGGTGAATAAAGCTCAGTTCTTAGAAAGTGACAGTCTGTCCTGCTGGCATCTCCACTGTTTTAAAGGGCGGTTTTCCTTTAGGCCACTCTCGAGGCAATCAAGCAGCTTCTCTCCAGTCTTGTTTCTGTCAGTCTGTCAGTTGCAAAAGCCCCAATATTGTGCATTGAAGTTGAGTAGCCAACATATTACTGGAATTTTGAAAACTATTCTGCAAATTGCCGTCCTAGGCACATAAAACCTAATACACAGTCTTTGTAGCTGTAGTAATCCAATAACCGATTTTTTCTTAGAGTAAGAGTGATTCTCCTTTTCCTTCCATGGCATATGCTCCCAGCTGCACTGGTAATTTCATTGCATGATGAGATGTACCACTTTGCTAGAATTTCTGTTTACAGTCTAATTAATTTTGTGGAGGACACCAAAGTTTCAAGAATGTGGTCATTTCAGTGCCATGGTAACTAAACAAATGTGTGGTTAGGGAAGCATCAGGATGGAAAATATTGCTGACATAGCAAGAGAACCCAAGGAAATACAGTTTCATTACCTGGACTTACTAGCATGTGACGCATCAGATATGATTTGCCACCTAGACTCACCAGCCAGTAATATGCCAACCTCGAATCACATGGCTATTGGCCTTAAAAGCCCAGCCTACTTGGAAATAATGCACTGATTTTTTTCCATCCCCAAAGCCCACTCCATTTATTGCATTTTTTTGCTAGTCATAGTTCATTGTCATCACCTAAATATCAGGAGCTCCACCTTTAATATAGACCCCAGGTGTCAGGGCTTATGATCTATGTCATTCTTCCTTATCCTTTAAGGCTGTTCTGTGAGGACAAAAGCCTAAATATCTTGAACTCCATAACTTTCCCTGAGCAACATTTATTACCTTCAGGCTCATTAAAGTCTAACCCTAATAGAGCTCCTGAATGCAGCTGTATTTAATTATTATTAACATCACTTAATAAACATGTTAATAAAATTAAACATCAGTTTAATTCTGTCTCCAGTATATTCAGAGGAAAAGGAGGTGGGAACTGTCTTAAGGATAAGTAAGAGTTCTCCATGAACTTAGGGGTGCAATATGTGATTATAACTCTCTGCCTGCTGAGTTTGGGTTACAATTATAGATATGGAGTTGGTACCCTGAAAGCTCAGTGTGACAGTTTCCCAACTTTGATGCCTCAGAACCCCAAGACATTTTATTTATTTGTTTGTTTGTTTATTTATTTATTTATTAAGACATTTTAAAAAGGTCTAAAAACTTCTGAGATTTTGTTTATTGAGGTATAGTTGATGTAAAATATCATATAAGTTTCAGGGGTTCAAAATAGTTTCACAATTTTTAAAGGTTATATTCTATTTGTAGTTATTATAAAATATTGGCTGTATTTCCTGTGTTGTGCTATATATCCTTGTAGTTTATTTATTTTATACATAGTAGCTTGTATCTCTTAATCCCTTACCCCCGTCTTGCTAGGTACCAGGAAAACAAAGATCAGTCGGACACAGACCCTGCCTCCAGAATGTGCAGTGTCACAGGGGAGAGGGTAGGAGCTTTTCTCGAGGAGAAATGCACTTGGAGAAGATGGAACAATATTTGAACCAGCAAGGAGGCATGGCATGGTGTATGTCTGAGGAACTACAAGCACATCCGTGAATGGAGAACAGAGCTGGGGATTATAGGAGGTAACTGGAGAGGTGGGCAGGGCCAGATTAGGAAGACCTTGTAAGCCCCGATAGAGATCTTAGGTTTTGTCCTGTCAGTGTGTGATAGGGAGCAACAGTGAAAATTCTTTCCATAATTCTTGAGTCCTCCAGGAGAGGAGAAAACCTTCTGCTGTTTTATACATATCTGGAGCTGCTAGGAAGCTGTTGCAACTGTGGAATATGGTGAGGATGTGAATTGTGGCAGCTGCAGTGGGTTGAGGAGAATAGGATGTGGTTAAGAAATGTTTGTGTCATGCAGTGGAAAGGTCTGGATGACCCATTGGAGATAGGGGGAAAGAATAATAAGGGTGACTAAAGGACTACTTCTTCTGCCTTGATTAAATGGCGCCAACACCTACTCAAAAGGGAACACAGCACCCCCTGGAGATGTGCAGTGCAAACCTGTACAAAATCACACAGTGCACAGTAACCCTGAGAGCCAGGCTGCAGTTTGGTCTATGAACTTTCTAGCAGTCAAAGCACAGAGAAAAATACAGTCAGTTACAAGAGTCACATTATTCAAAGGTGTAATGCAACAAAGACTGTAAGATGCTATAAGTTATAAAATGTAATAAAGGAGATTATTACTATGATAGTAAAACGTGCCTTTCACTAGAGGAGCCAGGGTGCTGTCCTCCAGCTCTCCTAAGTCTGCCAAAGCCCAGCAGTGCGGGGGCGGTCTGCTTCCCCAGGGCTTCTGTCCATAAAGAGTGAGAATGCGCTCCCCTCCCCACCTCAGCAAGTGGACGCAGAAGCAGCAGGGACTCACCCTCTGTTAGCCCCTGCCTAGACCATCCCTGTCCGTAGATTGACACCTCTTTCTTAGAGGCATACTTCTGGAGTCACCATCTATTTCATTCTCTTCCTGGAGTCGTCTTCTTTCCCCTTCAGCAAAAACCAAAACCTCCTCTTAGTCCTAGCTCACTAGCTTGTCCAACATGCACAGCCTAGCCTGGAGCCTAGCAGGTGTGGAGCAGAGGAGATGAGATTCCTGCCACAGATATTTTCTGCATTCAAAAAAAATCAAAATTTGACATTATTCAGATATTTACTCTTATTTTTCTAACTCATAGTGGCTCTTGGATTCTCTTTAATTTTACAGACAAGACATAAAATGTTGCAATCAGAAGAGACCCTAAAATTACCCTGGCCAATCCTGTACTCTTACAGATGAGGAAATTGAGGCGCAGAAAAGTAAAATGAATTGTTCAAAGCTATGCAACTGGGTAGTGTCTGAGCAGAACCTAGATTCAAGTGCCCTGACTCTCAGATAAGTATTTCTCCATTACCATGTTGCTTCCCAGAGCTTTCTTGAAATTGCACGAGAGAGACAGAGGTAGAGGGAGTGAGAAAGATAGAAGGAGAGAGAGGGAAAGAGAAAGAGTGTCGTTCATGTTTGAAAACATTAGCCCTCTGTGCTGGAAAAGTAGAATTGTCAAAAAAAAATAACTTTTACATTTTATACATTCTAGTAGTATAGCTGCAAGATAGTACTATATTATGTCTCTATGAATGTAGAGACTTGTATCTGCTTTATGATACGTACTGGTGGCCATGCTGACCCAGGGTTGCTTTCAAGGATGTTATTCTAGAGCTTGTTTTTTCCTAAAAACGACCGAGGAGTTACAATCATGACAGAACTTTGGAAAATGATGGATGTTTAATGTTCCATAGATGACAGAGAGTTTGCAAAGGCTGTTGCTGCTATTGGTATCTAGTAGTTGCCTTAGTTTTACATATATACTCTATGGATATCATTTAAATTTTTGGAAAATTTAGCTGTGCCATCTATCTTGAAAAAAAGCATCCTACTTATTTGTGTTGTGCTGATATTCTACAGAAATTGGTCAGGAAATTATACTGATCTAGAAATATTCAACTACTTCTCCCCCATTTTTAATTTTATAATGCTCTGTGTTAAATATGTACATGGGTTGATTACGGAAGAGAAGAAAGTATTCTGTTATTAAAATAGCATTTGTGTTTGGACCTCATCCTGGGAGGAGGAGGGTGTGTGCTGGGTGCTCGGGCTCTGTAGAGGCCGGGCTGCCAGGCTCCTACGACAGGAGGTTTGCTAGGCAACCAGAACGAGCTTTCAAACCAGCCTGGATATTCCTGCCTGGCCTGCTGCCATCCTCCAAGAAGGCAAGTAGGTGCAGTAAATTAGAACTGAACCATAATTGTTGATGTGTTACCCTGTAAGAAGTGTTGATGTTTTATGGCAAGAGGTTTGTTCAGAACTAATCAGTCCATGTAGGGGTTTATTTGCTAATTGGTCAGGATCAAAACTTATAAAAAGCATTTGGAAAACAGTCATCTGTGATTATACTGCAGGAAAAAAACCTTATGATGAATCAGAAGTGTTGATGTTTGAGAAAGCTTGTCAACCTGCATATAAACTTGTGTGGGAAGAAATACAATTAAAATATGTCCTTCTATAGTAAATGAAAAAAAGCTTCTCCCAACAAGAAAAAACCAGATGGCATAGGTCTTATTAGGTCATAACTGATACTTTGAGACTTGAAAATCCAGACTAGGTCCAAAGGCATCCAAATGTGTGCAGTGACATTTCTTTAGAAAGATTAGACATTACTCAGAAAGTTTTAGGTCATCCCCACATAGATACAAAAGGATGTTTTTTTCTTTAATCTTTCTTTCGTTTGTTCTTTTATTTTATAAATGTCTGGTGAAGAGGATTAGCCTAATCACCCTGGGATACTGTGAGGCAGTTTTCTTACGTTGTATTTTTGTATTTATATACTTATACATAAATACCTACATAGTAAAATGTAAACCAACTTCGAAAACCCTGGGTAATGAACTATTTCTTGTTCATGAACTAAACATTCCACAAATATGTGCTCTTGTCCTACACTGTATTTGCCTGATTATATAGCACTGCTAATGTTGTAATAAAAACACTTGTTTAATTAACAGTTTTCCATAGAAGATTGTAAGCTCTGAGGAAGGAATCATGTCTATCTTATTCACTGCTTCTTTGCCAGCACTTAAGAAAGATCCTGATCCCTGGCCATATAAAGAAAAAAAAGTGAAAGGTAGAGATAAAGAGAAAGGAAAGAAGGAAGGGAGGAAGAATAGAAAGAATGAAAGAGGAGGAAAGAGGGAAGGATGGATGGGAAGAGAGAGGAGAGAGGAAGGGAAAGAAGAGAAAAAGAGAGAGCAGAAGCAAAAAATAAACCGGACATATATACAATGGAATATTACTCAGCCATAAAAAGAAACGAAATTGAGTTATTTGTAGTGAGGTGGATGGACCTAGAGTCTGTCATACAGAATGAAGTAAGTCAGAAAAAGAAAAACAAATACCATATGCTAACACATATATATGGAATCTAAAAAAAAAGGAAAATTGTTCTGAAGAACCTAGGGGCAGGACAGGAATAAAGACGAAGACGTAGAGAATGGACTTGAGGACACGGGGAGGGGGAAGGGTAAGCTGGGACAAAGTGAGAGAGTGGCATGGACATATATACACTACCAAATGTAAAATAGATAGCTAGTGGGAAGCAGCTGCATAGCACAGGGAGATTAGCTCGGTGCTTTGTGACCACCTACAGGGGTGGGATAGGGAGGGTGAGAGGGAGACACAAGAGGGAGGGGATATGGGGATATATGTATATGTATAGCTGATTCACTTTGTTATAAAGCAGAAACTAACACACCACTGTAAAGCAATTATACTCCAATAAAGATGTTTAAAAAAATAAATAAAGCCGGTTGATTAAGTTCTGGGGATACAATGTACATAGAGTATGGTGACTATAGCTAACAGTACTGTATCACATATTTGAAAGTTGCCACAAAAGTGGATCTTAAAAGTTCTCATCACAAGAGAAATAACTTTGTAACTTTGTGAGGTGATGAATATTAACTTATTGTGGTGATCATTTCACAATATATACATGTGTCAAGTCATAGTGTTGTACACCTAAAACCAGTACAATGTTATATGTCAATTATATCTCAAAAAAACTGGCAGAAAAAAAAAGAATAGATGCATACAGAAAAACAAAGCCAGTTGAATGCTACTTTTTATTTGCCATAAGAATATAAACTGGCCAATGCTTTGGACCTTTTTAAAATTTAGATTAATGCTTTTAGATTTTCATGAGTAACTGAGTCATTTACATCCTTAAATTTGTATCAGCATAAAGAGTTCAGAATGTCCTTTTAGAAAATCAAATGCCTCTCAAAGCTCTAAAATCAAGGGATTTCTTATCTGGCTTTGGCTAATAATGCAGGAAAAAAAAGAAATATATTTAGTTATATTTTCCCAGTAGTGAAGAGCTGGATTTTATTTTATTTTTTTTTTAAGAAGATGTTGGGGGTAGGAGTTTATTAATTAATTAATTTATTTCTGCTGTGTTGGGTCTTCGTTTCTGTGCGAGGGCTTTCTCTAGTTGTGGCAAGCGGGGGCCACTCTTCATCGCGGTGCGAGGGCCTCTCACTATCGCGGCCTCTCGTTGCGGAGCACAGGCTCCAGACGCGCAGGTTCTCTAGCTGTGGGCCTAGTTGCTCCGCGGCATGTGGGATCCTCCCAGACCAGGGCTCGAACCCGTGTCCCCCGCAGTAGCAGGCAGAATCCCAACCACTGTGCCACCAGGGAAGCCCTGGATTTTAATTTTTAATAGAAAAATTTATACCTCATTTCTTCCTCTTGAATCCAGCCCCTCACTTTAGCTGAATGAGTTCTTCAAATCCTCATTTTTGTGTGTGCATGTGTACAGAGCCCTTCAATTATTTCCAAAGAGACTACAAAATTGAAATAGTTTTTCATTAAGTATGATGGAACGTTCCAAAAAGTACTTGTGCAGTTTTTTTTTTTTTTCAGGCTTCTTGATTTTTTTTTTAACATCTTTATTGGAGTATAATTGCTTTACAATGGTGTGTTAGTTTCTGCTTTATAACCAGCTGAATCAATTATACATATGTTCCCATATCTCTTCCCTCTTGCGTCTCCCTCCCTCCCATCCTCCCTATCCCACCCCTCTAGGTGGTCACAAACCACCGAGCTGATCTCCCTGTGCTATGCGGCTGCTTCCCACTAGCTATCTATTTTACGTTTGGTAGTGTATATATGTCCATGTCACTCTCTCGCTTTGTCACAGCTTACCCTTCCCCCTCCCCATATCCTCAAGTCCATTCTCTAGTAGGTCTGTGTCTTTATTCCCGTCTTACCCCTAGGTTCTTCATGACATTTTTTTTTTCTTAGATTCCATATATATGTGTTAGCATACGGTATTTGTTTTTCTCTTTCTGACTTAAGTACTTGTGCATTTTTATTTATTTATTTTAAATATTTGTTTATTTATTTTTGGCTGCACTGGGTCTTCGTTACTGCGCGCGGGCTTTCTCTAGTTGCGGCCAGTGCGGCCTACTCTTCATTGCAGTGTGCGGGCTTTTCATTGCAGTGGCTTCTCTTTGTTGTGGAGCATGGGCTCTAGGCGCGCGGGCTTCAGTAGTTGTGGCTCGCCGACTCTAGAGCACAGGCTCAATAGTTGTGGCGCACGGGCTTAGTTGCTCCGCAACATGTGGGATCTTCCTGGACCAGAGCTCAAACTGTGTCCCCTACATTGGCAGGCGGATTCTTAATTGCTGCACCACCAGGAAAGTCCCTGTGCACTTTTAAAATATAAATGTATAGTGATTATCATAACTAATAAATTGATCTGGCTTAAGTCAGATTCCATTAATTAGAACCCTCAATCGATTTATCATGGATGTGTATATTTTGTTTCTGATTTATTTATTTTCTTCATTCTGCTTATAGAAGAAAAAGTCAAAGGACTAAGAAGGTAAATGGATGGTATTAATTTAGTAAACAAAAATTACCTCTTCAATGTTATATTGTTGGAATAGATATTTATGATGGTAATCCTTTAGATTAACGTTCATAATAATGACTCTGTAGGACTGCAACTAAGAATTTAGAGAGAGGGACTTCCCTGGCAATCCAGTGGTTAAGACTCTGTGCTCCCACTGCAGTGGGTGTGGGTTTCCTTGGTCGGGGAACTAAGATCCTGCGTAATGCGTGGTGTGACCAGAAAAAAAAAAAAAGAATTTAGAGAGAACCTATTATGTATATAATATTGTATTAGGCACTCAGAAACAATAAAGATGGGAGATGTATGTGATAACAATAATTAAACATTTATTAAGCATTTATCATTAACTAAGTGCAATACTAAAGCATTATCTGCATTACCTCATTTAATTCACACAGAAGTCCTATGAGGAAGATAATATGAATTTTTCCCCCATTTTACACATCTAGAAACTACCAGAGAAAGCAAGTAAAACATCACATAGGTAATTTAACATAAATTTGATCATGAGCTTTTCATCAGTTGTACTAGTCATCATATTTTAGTACTTTCTTATCTTCCCCATTGTTTCCTTCCTACGCCTACTCTTAAACTGTGTCGTGCATACTTCCATTAAAGCATTTATGTATTGTATGGGAATAATTTGCAGGTTTTAAAAAAAGTTTTCCCTTTCTTATTGGAACACAAGCTCCTTGAAGTCATGGTACAGACTTTTTCATATTTGTAGCACGGTGCCTGTCATCTAGTAGGAATTCAATAAATATTTGCTGAATAAATGAGTGGGTGTATCTGGGTCTATCATCTTTGTTAGATTATGACTGCCTTGAGGATAAGGAAATATCTGACTTGTGAATTCTTTACCCATGGTGATGACTCAAATTAATATTTTCTGAGTTGGATTAAGAGTTAAAATGAGTGCTATATTCAATAAACATTTTATTATTATAAAGAATATTAAATTATAGCTATTAAGTCACGTTACCTAAGATATGAGAATACCATCACATCTTATGCAGATGTTCAAAAGGATGGATATCATACCTTATAGGGTCTTCCAATTTTAAAAGAACATTGTTGGATTATTACAATAAATCTGAGAAATTAGGGATTCGTTAAGTAAGGAAATTGACTATCGGGAAGTTTGTGATTTGTCCGTATTCACAGAGCTTTCAGTAGCACAGCTGGGATGAGAACATAGGTCTTCTGACTATTAGTTTGGGTCCTTGCTATGATATTAAACTATTACACAGCTGACGTTTCAATGTATGAGAACTTTTAACTCCTCAAGTATTAGGTCATTAGGTTATTTTTGTTTTTAATATTTATTGAACACTTACAAAATGGTGGGCTCCTTTGTGAAAAATTGTATACATCTGTGCCATACTCCCAAGAAGCTTGACTCTCCCTAGAAAGAAGAAAAAAAGCAATCCTATATTGAAATGAATTGATATCACTTATTTTCTCTATAATCTAAACCATATGAAGAATCCAAGTCTGCTGCATAGATCAGAAATAGCTGGGAGTAAGTGAGGCATACGAAATTATGTGAGCAAATCAGTGGGATCCCAGAGTCTCAGAAACTACTAGTTCCACACCCAGTCCATTATTACCCACCTGTATACCATGGATCTTTTTCCATTCCTTTGGCTCACTGAATCAAGAGCTCTTCGGTTGGGATTGCCAACAAAGGCCTCAGGCTTTTATGGAATGCCTACTGCAGGGCCAACCTTATACATAATTTAAAAATCAGCAAATATTTGTTTATTTCCTGAGTGAAAACTCCTTACTACATCAGTCATTAATTTGAATTCTGCAAATAACAGGTTTTTGGGTTTTTTTCTGAATTAAACACTTCTGACTGCTCAAAATTTCAACATGTTTTTTAAACCACTCTGTGTGAATCTAGCACGGTGAAGCATAAGCAGTGTGCCAGCTGCTATAAACCCTTTGATTTCGTGGCTATCCACAGCCTTGTAATCTCTTTCCTCAGCAGGTATCTTCTTCTGAACAAAACCATATAGTTTCCAAACAGACTTCTGAGAATATGCTTTCAACTATTTATAAGAGTTTTCACTTCAAAGATCCCATGATGTTCGAAAATAGATGACAGTGTTTTCGCTGACCTACCTGTATTCTGAGATAGAGGCAGCACTGACCCCACAAAGAATAAGGCAGCACTTAGTGTGGGATTCAAAGGAAGATTCTAGTTTAGGAAAAGAAATGCTCTGAAAAGCTTCCTGTCCCTGCCTTTGGAAATATAACAGAGTTTTGAGCTTGTATCTGACTGGTTATTGTTAATAAAATATGAAATTTTATCCTATGAAAGCAAGCATCTTGAAGCAATTGATCTTCTGCCAGTTATAAAATGTAAACTTTAGCCAACAAATAGCTAGATTTCATGCACTATCGACATTCAATTACTTTTTCCTGGCTCAATAGAACCCTTCATGGGAACTGAGCACAGACCATATCTAGGATTAGTGCTTGCCATGAAATGGTGTTTTTTGTGTCAACATTAAGTTGCAATATGAGAACACCTGTGTAAGAATTTGCTTTCTGCAATTTAAAACCTGAAATGTTAAATAACCATTGTTAATGAGAGTAATACACAGGCAGGCCCTTGGTAGTTCATTGGCATTATCATTGGAACAAATATCTATCTTTCTGGAGTGTCCCTTACAAATTTTCCAAGGATAGTGTTGTGTGATCTCTGCATCATTTCTCACATCTCTGTGTTTGGCTGTAGGAGTCTTGTCCATGAGTGATGTATAATATGCTCCACCCTGAAAATCTGCAATTTTATTTTTAAACCAGCACTTGCTAAATCTAAGAGGAACACTGAGTAAAAGAACATAAAAATAATTTTCAAGGGAAAGAGACAAGTGAAAAACACTTCTTTATCTCATCACTGAGAAGGAAAATAAATTTTGGAGTTTTTTGGAATTCTTTGAATTCAAACTAAAGGGAAAGCTTGTCTTCCTTTACCAATATGCTGGCAAAACAATATTTTTTATAGGTTTCCAGAGTTGGAATCTATCAAGTTCAATAGAAGAGGAACAAGGTAGAACCTTTAAGCAGTGTTATTTAGGGTAGTGCATCATAGACTTTTTATTGTGATGCCACACATTGGAAATGAAAATATTTCTATTGCATTTTGGGTGAACAGACAACATTGCTCCTGGCCAGAGGCTTCTGATATGGGGTCTTGGTCTACCTGGGCCCTGTACAGCTGCCCTGAGGATTGAAGGAAAAAATCAGTAACTCAACACATTAATGGGCCACAAACCAGCAGCTGGGAAGCAAGGTTGATTGATGCTAATATCTGGCTTTGGTGCATGTCTGTGGTTTCAATTTTCATTTTTCAATTTACGTATAGGC
The DNA here is from genome assembly GCF_937001465.1 of Orcinus orca. Lineage (NCBI taxonomy): Eukaryota > Metazoa > Chordata > Mammalia > Artiodactyla > Delphinidae > Orcinus > Orcinus orca. Next base: position 132,697,277 of record NC_064562.1, read on the forward strand.
ACAGGAGTAAATGATGATAAAATCTGAACCCCAATGAGGATGACTTGTTGATGTGGATCAAAACCCAAATTCTATAGAATCAAAATATGAAAGGTTGGAAAACAGCATGCAAAACAGTTTAAGGTCCTTACAGTTCTAAGTGTTGAGAAGTTATCAAAACTTTAAGCAAATCAAGAAATTAGTTAAGCATTTATTATCATCAATTCACAAGGTCATTAACCCCGTAGGATGTCTAAATTGATTGTAACTACTTTTTTTCATTGACAGTAGCCCTGCAAGGAGGAAGAAGGATTAAGTTTAGGCAAATAGGTTAAAAAATTTTCGGGGGCTTCCCTGGTGGCGCAGTGCTTAAGAATCCGCCTGGCAATGCAGGAGGCATGGGTTCGAGCCCTGGTCTGGGAAGATCCCCCATGCCACGGAGCAACTAAGCCCACAACTACTGAGCCCGTGTGCCTAGAGCCCGTGGTCCACAACAAGAGAAGCCACCACAATGAGAAGCCCGTGCACCGCAACGAAGAGTAGCCCCCACTCACCGCAACTAGAGAAAGCCGGTGCACAGCAACGAAGACCCAACGCAACGAAAAATAAAAAATAAATTAAAAGAAAAAAGTTTTCTGTAAAACTGCTTTAGATCTGTTTTAAATCTTTAGTAAATTTTTAGTTGCAGTGTTGTTTAACATGGTTTGTTCTGAAAGAGATACAGATTTTGAAGCCAGATTTTGACAAAAATTGAGTTTATGTGATTCAGACATTAGTATTAAGAGATCTCGGGACTTCCCTGGTGGCACAGTGGATAAGACTCCGCGCTCCCAATGCAGGGGGCCCGGGTTCGATCCCTGGTTAGGGAACTAGATCCCACATGCATGCCGCACCTAAGAGTTCACATACCACAACTAAGGAGCCCGCCTGCTGCAACTAAGACCTGGTACAACAACAACAACAACAACAAAAACCCACAGGGATCTCTTGGTTGTTCAGTGGATCCCTGGATGCAAAATACAGCTGGTCTCTTTTTCACTTTCTGAGAATGGATGACTTTACACATATGTGGATAAGAATCAGAGTTAGGAATCATTTGTTTGCATGTGTAGAAAACACACTCAAACTGCTTAAACCAAAAAGAAACTTCATTGGCTCATATAATTGAAAAGTCCACTGGGAGAAGCAGCTTCAGGCATGGCTTGATCTGCTGGTGTCCACAACCTGACCAGCTTCAGGTTCTTCTCTCTTCAGTTCTTTGCTTGCTTTCTTTGTTAACTTCATTCTAGGCAAGACCTCCCCTTGTGGTCCTAAGATGACGACCAGTTATTGCAGAGACTACATGCTTCCTATCCATAGCTGATAGGAATAAAGCATATTTGTCCCAGAATTCCCAAGAAATCAGACTGGATTAAGTCACACGCTCACCCCTGACCCAATCACTGTGGCCAGAGAAGTGGAATGCACTAATTACTTAGCGTAGCTTCAAATTCCTCCCTCGTAATCCCCAATGTGATGCCAATGAACTACCTAAATCACCAAATAGGAATTTGTGACTGTTAGAATGGTGAAAATGGAGGCTGAAGACATAATCAGTTACATGAAGAATCTTAGAAATAGAAGGAGACTTTAGAATCTTTAACCAAACTTTCTGATCTAGCCAAATAACCAATTTAGCCAAACAAACTGACCAAACTTCACAAAACATTAATGCAAAAAATAGTCATTTAGTCTCTGCAGGTACCACTTGTGACAGTGAGCCGCCATAGCCTGTGTGACTTTTGAACAGTTCTACTGGGAAAGGCCTTCTTTACATTGAGCATAAATTTGCTTCCCTTTCCTTTGTGCTTTATCCATTGAACCCTGTTTTACCGCTGTGGCCACAAAGAGTAAATTAAATTCTTCTTTCATATTACAGGCTTTCTAATATATATTAAAGTAGTTAAAATAGTCATCCTTAGTCTCTCTTTTCTAGGCTCAACATCCCACATTCTCTCATGTTATTGACGTTGAAGGAGTTAAAACACCCTCACTCTTTTGGCTTCTCTTCTTTGTATGAATTCTGGCTAGGCAATTCCATACTCAGACACACAGTTCCATACACTGACATAGAGACTCCCCTTGTGGCCATTGGGAAGTGGTTTATTGCATATGTATAAAGATACTGAGGAAAAGAAGAATAAATCTTGTAGAGAGTCACTTTAATAGCAGTCTGTAGAATCAGTCTCAGAACTGATTACCTAAACTGAAATATCCACAGCCAGAATGTGAGCAAAAAGTATGTTTTGGAACATGATTTCTCTAATCTCTAACCATTAATATTGGGCTTAATTACTTATTTTGTTGTTGTAGGCTTGACTTTTAATTATTTTAATGTTATGAATTATTAGTATTTTAACAAATAAGTGCCTAGTAATAGATAGTACTTATTAATATATATTGATTTTGTGATTTACATTATATATATTTTTTATATTTATATAAAATAGTATATGTATAATATATACTATTTTGTTTTCAAAGATAATTCTTTTTAGTTTCCCATAAAAATGAGAAAATATTACTCAACATACTTGGTCAGATTCTATTTGTCATTTGAACTGTGAGTTCTGTCCTAACTGTAAATGTTCTCCAGCAGGGTAACAACTTCCCAGGATCTACAACTTGACACATTTGTAAGGGAAATTGGAGAGACGATCCCCCAGCTGTTCCTTAGGGGCAGGCAGCTTTCTCCCACCTCTTTGTCCATCTCTGACACCCAGAAACACTGAGGAAATTTAGTTACACTTACAACTTAATACCACTAACCAATACTGTTAAGTCCGTGATCTCCCTCTCTTCTCCCTTTCAGGAAATATTTGCCCTGGTATTAACTCTGAAAAGGGCTGGTCCCCATCAGACACAGGAGAAGTAGAAAGGAGTTGAACATTGAGCTAAGGAAAGCCTCTGATGAGGTTTCTGGAACTCCTCCCTCTTCAACCAATCCACCACCAGGTCTTGTAAATCTACTTCTACCTACACCCCAAGCACATTGTCTTTCTTCCAGCTTCACTGCCACCACTAGTTCAAGCATCATCATCAGCTACTTGGGACTCCTGCAATGTTCTCCAAACTTCTCTCTTCCCATCCTCCAGTCCATTTTCCAAGCAGCAGACAGAGGACTTTCAACTGCAAATAGGATCATTCTTCTTTTTACTCAAAACTCTTCAATTTTCACCGCACCCAGGATGAATACAAAATTCCTCACATGGTCTGCAAGGCCTGCCTACATGTCCAAGACTATCTCCCTCCATTCTCTCAGTTACTACATTTCAGATATACTCTTTTTCTTTTAGCTTTGTTAGTGGAATCAGCTCTTTTTCACCTTGGGGTCTTTCCCTATGTTCCCTATGCTGCTTGGAGCACTCCCCATCTCTTTGCCTGGCTAATTCCTACTAACCATTACCTCTCAGCCCAAGGATCATTTACTCTCCATTCTTCCCAGATAGCCTGATTTTGGACCCCATTTTGTATTCTGTAAAAGCATTCTCTACTTTTCTTTCAGAGCACCTATATGTGTCTAGTGGTCCACCCTTACCCTTGGTTTCGCTTTCCTCAGTTTCAATTACCAGTGGCCAACCTCGGTCTGAAAATATTAAATGGAAAATTCCATAACTAAGCAATTCATAAGTTTTAAATTGCACACCACTCTGAGTAGCATGATGAAATCTCACGCCGTCCCAATCCATCCTCCTGCCCCCATCCCCATCCCCAACCACTGACATCCTCTGCTCCTGACACGTGACCATCGACATCGTCATGGCTCCATGACCCAGGATCACCTGAAGCAGATGACCCTCCTTCTGAGGTTCTGTTGGAAGACAAATAGTAGCCTAACACTATGACACAGTGCCTACGTCACTCACGTCACTTCCTCTCATCACGCAGGCATTTTATCATCTCATGTCATCAAAAGAAGACAGGTGAATACAGCACAATAAGATATTTAGAGAGAGACCACATTCACATAACTTCTATTACACTATAATTGTTCTGCCTTATTGTTATTGTTATTAATCTCTTACTGTGCCTAATTTATATATTAAACCTTATCATAGGTAAGTATGTATAGGAAAAAACATAGTACCTTTAGGGCTCAGTACTATCTATGGTTTCAGGTGTCTACTAGGAGTCTTGGAATGTACCCCCCTTGGATAAGAGGGGGGGCTCTCTGTACCATTTGAGTGTTTGAAGTCCACCTTGACCAGTAGACCAGAGACTGCAGGAGGAGTGGGTTGGCTCACTACTGGATCTCCAGGGTGTGGTCAGACTGACAGGGTTTGAATCCTTGTACCCTCACTTGGCAGCTGTGGGGCTTTGAATACTCAGTCTCAGTTTCTCCAATAGAAAAAATAATATTTTATTACAGGATAACCTTTTTTGTAGGGTTGTTGCAAGGATCAAATCAGAAAACGTAAAGTGTTAAATGGAGTGCCTGGCACATAACAGGTGTTCAATTTATATTGGTTATTAGTATATTATCATTGCTTTTAGGATATGTTTACTTATTGAAGGTAAAACTGTATCTGTTTCTTGAATAATTCTAAATAGTCTCTAGAAAAGTTATTGTTATCCAAGTTAGAACAGCACTTTAAAAACGTGTTTTTCACTGATAGCCTCACTGCATTTCTCCCTAAAAGTTTTTTTTAATTGTCAAATATTTCGATGTAGCCAAGCTAATATATAGTTTAATCTCTGCTTCAGAGGCTGTCTTAGAATATGTTGCATTTATTGATTTGTTATATATGTACATATATATATATATATATATATATATATACACTTACTTTCAGATGCTTTGAAAAATAATCCACCATTACTTTTTATCTTTTCCCCTGATATTTGAGTTAAATGTATTTTAAACACAGGACAAAGTGGCTGGGCCTCTTGACAAAGACATTTTGTTTTTATAAACTTCAACTTTGAAGAATAAGGATATCTTTTTCTTTTTCCTCTCTGTCTGGAAGGAAAGGAAAAAGGGATTTTTTTCCTCTTTGATGGGATTTCCACGGGGGCGGGGGGGGGGGGGGGGGGGAGCTTTTTATACCTTTAGCAGGGTCTATACAGTGAAAATACTGCTCTGTGTAAAAGGATTATGACAGCGTACAGATTTTTCACTGTCAAGCACCCTTGGGTCAATGTTTATTTGAAATGAGCTACAGCATTTAAAATAGCCCTGAAGAAGCTGCATACTCTCCTTGACAACAACAACAAAGTTTGTATATTAACAGTTGGCTTAACAGTGTCTGGCATAGAGAAATAAAGATGAAAATATACTTCGGCCCTGTAATATTTATAGCATTGCCAGTTTAACCATTGTGCCCTATTTAGGAATATTTTTTGAGTGAGCTTTATATTAATGCCTGAGAACACAGTCATAAATTGGTGGCAGGGAAGCTCATGCAGCAGAATACATGTTTGTGCTGTGCCATGGAGGACGGAGAGGGAACTCACACTGTAAAAATCCCCCTTAATTCTTATACCCACTGACATAGAGGACATTGATAACAATGGGGTTGCCGCTTGGAAATGCTGTGTCATGCTTTACATGCTTTTGTAAGAAACATCGTCTTTATGAGTTTATAAATGAGAAAGGCAAAGATTCCATTTTGTCATTCTGAGTAATGCATTTCCACATATGGCAGCGACTTGTTTATATGGCTTTCCCACTGTTAGAGAGTGAGCTACTCCAGATAATGCACATATTCCAGATATCTGGAAGCTCAGCTAAGAGGCATCATCACTTTACACTTTGAATCTTTCTAACTTTCATATAATCTTTGCTCTAAAAGCTAAGAACTAAAAATAATTGCCATTGTACAATAAATCTGTTAGAAGTTTACATATCCTCTCTTGATTTACTTAATAGAGTCATGCCTGTTGCAACAGCCTCGTTGGAGACTCCATGTTCTCACGTGAGCATCAGTTTCCAAATTGTATTGTGTTAAAATTTGTGAACACATTGGCATTTATACCAAAGAATGCTAGACTGCCACGTACAAAGCCTTTTTAGTTTCTCCTCTTTCACTTTTTAGCTTTCGGGTGCCCTGTCAGCGTGTGTGAGTGTATCTCTAGTTCCATCGCCACTCCCTTGTTTGTTTCTAATTGCCTGTGGATTAGAAAACATTATTAGAATTATTTCCAAAATAATAGTAAATTGGCTTTAAGTGATTATTGAAAAAACTGTCCTATGACTCAAGCATGAGAGCTTACATTTTTTCATTTATTCAACAAATGTAAGTTGAATGCCTCCTCTGTGCATGTTATTGGACTGAGGGAAGCTTCTGTTCATTCCCAGTCACCAGCTTCATTCAGGACACTATCAGTCTTTTCCTATATTGCTTCAAAACTACTATCTGGTCTCTGCCCGCACAAAGCAGCTAGAAGGATTAAACAGAGTAAATCCTGTTACTTACCTGATGTAAATACTTAAGATTTCTGGTTGCCTTCCAGATGAACACTCTGAGTGAATCTGCACTTCTACTCTCATTGCAACTTGGTCACACCTGGCCATTTATATATTCTTTTCTCCCTGCATGAAATGTATTCCCCATGTATTCACCTTACTAATTCTGTCCTTCCTCAGGGAAGCTTTTCTGGTCCCCTTGACTAGAATAAGGTAACCTTTGTATGCGCCAATCTCAATGACTATAGCTGTAGGATTTAAATCTTTAGAGATGACTGAGCGACAACATAGAGAGGTTAATGCCTTTGAAAGAAGATCTTTATTCCTTACACTTTCAGAGAGGAGGGGACGTATTGTGCCATGCAGGGCCACATGGGGAAGCACCAGTGTCAATCAGGATGTAGAAAGGAATGAGGGGAAAGCATAGGGCACAGTCTTTATTGTGTTTTCCATGGGAAGGCAAAGCAGGGCGGGAAAACAGTTTCGGGTTGGCTAGTTTGAATAATTCCAGCAGGCTTTGGGGCATAAGGGCGGTCCTAGTTGTCTGGCACCTGGACCTGCATTGATTTAGGGCACGGGAAGTATTGGCTTGGTGGGTGAGAGTTAGATAACAAAGATGGTTGGGGGTATAGAGTCAGGATTGGTTTATTTGCATATGAAAGGAGTGCCCTCAGGCATGTTGTTTATCATTTTAGGAATTAAATAGCTCTGGGAGGGGCAATGTCTCTCCAGCCAGAAATCCTCCCCGCTCCACCAAGATGTCAAAATATCATAAAATATAGACAATAAAAAACATGATTAATACACTACCCTGTCACCTACTGTGGGATGGTACATATCTTACTGTGTTGCTTACATCTCCCAAACTTGCTAAATTGTAGGCTTCTTGAGAGCAGAGATCTTGTCTGTCTTGTTCACTACTGTAGCCCCATTGCCCAGGGTAGTGTCTCTTGCTTGGCAGATGCTCAGTAAATATTAGTGGAATGAAAAAAAAAATGAATGGACACCTTTCTATCTGGCATATGTGGTTAGTGTTTCACCTGGAAAGCATAGCATTTTTTTCCAGATACAGATTTTGTTATACCAATCAACTAAGTAAGAAATATTTTTATTTGGTTTAAATGTGAGGGTCTTACTTCTGTCATAACTCTTATTTCACTTGTCACTGTTCATTTATTGTCCATACTTCTGGAGCTCCAAGAGGTTGGGTTCCTTGTTCCCCACATGTAGGAAACCCCAGTATTTAGCAGTGTCTCCATTAAAATCACTCAATTGTGCTTCAGCAATTAAAAGTATTTTACTTCCTACATTGTTGTTTTCACATAGAAAATCCATTAAATGCTCTGAAACAGAAAATAAATAAATAAATGTGAGGCTTGTTTTTTTTTCCTTTCCAGCTCAGTAAAGTTTAATTTGGCTCCGCATAATGCGTATGATTTACAACTCTATAAAGAGACCAACACATCTCTCTGTTCCTTGCGTTAGCCAGTGGTTCTTTACCAGGGGCAATTTTGCCCTGTGGGGGGACATTCCGCAATGTCTGGAGACATTTTTGGTTCTCACAGCTGGCATCTAGCTGGTAGAGTCCAGGGATGTTGCTATATATCCTATAATACACAGAACAGTCCCCTGCAACAGACAGTTATCCAATCTAAAATGTCAATAGTGCTGACATTGAAAAACCTTCTGTTAGAGGGTGATGTGTTTGACCGGTTTACCTAAAAACACCTCACACATCCAACCATGTTCCCTGACTTCTCCACGAAGCAATACAAGCTAAGTAGCTGATATCTTAGAGGTAAAGACAGCAGGCCTGAGGGGAAAAGTAATTTTTAGAGGAGGACACATGGCAAGCTGCAAGAGAGGGGTTCAGTATTTCAGCAGACACCATGAAAGGAAATCTAAGTGGATTGATACATAGCATGGTGACACTGAGGTCTGGGCTTAAAATGAACACTGAAATTATAGGCTTTTTAACTGAGAGTTAAAAGGTATGACTTTAAGTTAACATAAGTCATGTGGGGGGAAAGGAACAATCATATAGAGCTTGTAATTCCAAAATTGCTCTCTTTAAAACTGGAGTTGTCTTCTTAAGCTTAACATGCTGCCATTGATCAAAGCAATGCTGTCACATCTTTTTGGGATGGTCTTCAGGGCTTGTGTCATGCTCTTTTGAATAACATAAGAAGTTGCAAGCATTGCCCTTTTAGGCAGGAATTTGCTTTGGGGGGAAAAATATCAAGTTATTTGGACCTATATATGATGAATAAGGAAAATCATCCTTGCTCCTAATACCATGTTCATAAAAATTGAGGACAGGCTATAAACTATATGAATCTGACTTTAAAGCCAATTCTAAAAAGGAGTTTTAGAAATGTCTTGAGCTAAGTCATTGTCATTGGAGTATAACCTCTCAGGATGACCATTTTCAGGAGAAATGCTCATATTGAGGTATGAGTGTTAGCAAAACATTACTTGATATTCATATTGATTTCAGTGCCACAAATATATGTGGAAGTAATGCCAGGTTTGCACACAACCAAATTTCTGTCAGCATGAGAATGTTTAGGACAGGTCTTATAGTGCTTTTTATATGTAAAAGTTTAAATTTTTTCTTTTCCCCAGTTTTATTGAGATATATTTGACATATATAATTGTATTCATTTAAAGTGTACAAGATAATGATTTGATATATGTGTATATTGCAAATGATCACCACAGTAAGTTTAGTTAACATCCATCACCTCACATAGTTACAACTCTTTTTCCTTGTGATGAGAACTTTTAAGATCTACTCTTCTAGCACTTTTAAATATACAATATGGGGACTTCCCTGGTGGCACAGTGGTTAAGAATCTGCCTGCCAATGCAGGGGACACGGGTTCGAGCCCTGGTCTGGGAAGATCCCACATGCCGTGGAGCAACTAAGCCCGTGAGCCACAGCTACTGAGCCTGTGCTCTAGAGCCCACGTGCCATAACTACTGAGCCTGCATGCCACAACTACTGAAGTCTGCGTGCCTAGAGCTCGTGCTCCGCAACAAGAGAAGCCACCGCAATGAGAAGACCGTGCACTGCAACAAAGAGTAGCCCCTGCTCGCCGCAACTAGAGAAAGCCCACGTGCATCAACGAAGACCCAACGCAGCCAAAAATAAAATAAAATAAAATACTAATAAATAATAAATAAATAAATAAATAATTTAAATATATATATATATATATATATATATACACAATATGGTGTTGTTAACTATAGTCACCATACTGTACATTACATCCCCAGAACTTATTAATCTTATAACTGAAAGTTTGTACTTCAGTACACATCATCCATTTTCTGCACCCAACCCCCCACCTCTAACAACCACCAATCTGTTCTCTGTTAAATTTTTAAGTTGTGATACCACACATACTTCAAAATCTGGGGATTTCTACTTTAGGCAAGGAGGTATTTAAGCTTTTTCCTCAGATGTCAACTTTACTTTGGCCACATAGACCTAATTTAGGATGGCTTTTCAACATCAAATCAAGTGCGAATCTAGTGTACTTGAGATAAGTTAGTGTTATAGAAGAAGAATTGATAAAACTACAAGTCTACTCCTAGTAGAGTAGCAATGCATCACAGTTTGCCAGGGAGAGACCTGATTTTAAAATGGGAAGTCCTGCTTCCTGGGAAACCCCTTAGTCCTAGGCAAATCGAGATGGTTACCAAATTCCCAGTCACTTAGCTAACTCCTCTGTTCTTTTTGGACTATCTACAGTGAAAACAAAACAGTGCCTTCCCATAATAAATAAAGGAAAAGGACATACCCCTATTGGGAGTAGCATAGCAACTCAAGTCAAACAGCAACATATGTTAGCTGAAAGTAGGCTGAGCTAATGGCTAACTTTTATGCTGATTCAAACTGAAGTCAGAAGTTCTGTTTCATGGCAATGCTGCAGGCCATGTTTTACCAGCCAATAACAAGAACAAGAGCAATAACAAAAAATAAAATAAATTTTACGTTTCAACCATCATGCTTATCATATTTGTTTTGGTTTTTAGGAGAGCTATTTTGACAACTAATGTCCTTGGGCAAGGAAATAATAGGTTACTTAGTTCTTCAATGGCTTTGTACAGTGGATCTAGCAATTATATACAATGCTTAAAAAATGAATTATGGTGGAGTTTAGCTGAAAGTTAACATTAAAAATATACATCATTGAGGGGGCATTTAGGGTTATGCCGATAGGAAAGCAGATGTTGTGGCAGTGAAGCACTGGGGTCCGGAAGAGCTGTGTTGGCATCCTGCCTTAACTGGTGTACGACTTTGAACTAGTTGTTGGCCTCTCTAAACCTCAGTTCCTTCATGAAACAAACAGGCACAATTATGGTACTTATCTCCTGGAACTGCTGTTTATTAAATGATAATGAATGTACAATACTTAATACTGTGCCCAACATGTAGTAAGCATGAAATAAATGTAAACCATTATCATCTGCACCTGCCAAAAGTTTCTGTAATAGTATATTCCGACTGTATTTAAGAGTCATGTTATTTCTTTAATTTCTTATTTCCTATCCATTACTCTTTGTAGAAGGATCTTGTTCAAGAAATATACAAAGAACACAAAGAATTCTGATAAAAGATGTTTTGCTATGTATCATTCTAGGTTCCAAAGATCAATATAGTGTTACTCTAAGAGAATATTGATAGGAAAAAATCACCCATGACACAAAACCCTTGGCTGTCCCAAATCAGGATAAGTTAAAGAAAGAAAAAAAGAAATTCTAAAAACTAAAACCAAACAATTAGAAGAAAAAAAAAGAGTCAGTAAGTATTAGATCCAGATTTGAACTACTAGTGTATCGTGCAAGCAACTTTATGTATACCTTAGGCGAGAGCCATTGAGACATCTTACTTGGGACAAGAAAGCAAGGTGTGTATTAAGATAAAGATGTTAGAAACCAAGTAATAACAACCCAAGATAGTTGCTACACAGGTTTTAAAAAGGAAGATAATGTGCCCCAAATTGTCCTGTATAATTATCTCCAAAGTTCCATAACATGATGACTTCAAAACTAGTGTGTTACATATATGTAATTGAAATAGTCAACAATTTGTCCCTCAAAAGTTTCTCTTACGGCTGTTTTGAAAGCAGATATTGACTGAATAGTTTAATACTGTTGAAAACCATTATCAGGAAAATACCTGGAAAAAGCAAGATATGACATTGAAGGTTTAGAAAGAAAGGTAAGACATGAGGCAAAACCAGCACTTTCTTGCCAAATGAGGGCTCAAGATGTGCTGTTTGGTGAGCTCCAGTGCTATTTGGAATACAGCTGACAGATGATTGGGAGAGGTCACTGACTATCTCATTTTTTCTGTGACCCAGTTTTAGAAATCTGCCACCCAGAAAGAAGATAACAGCTCTCAAAGGATTCCACACTCTGGCAATCAGACCCCGGGTTAGCCTCTGCTTTCCTACGTGAGCCTCCACATCATCTGCTCACTCTCTGTTGCATTCTAACCGTAAATTTAAGGCAGTAACTGGTTATTCTTTTTATGTTCTTTAAACTTTATTTGAATGGGTACAGTGCATTTTCTGTCTTCATTAATATTGTTGGAGACTGTAAAATCCTGAAAAGTTACACTAAGTTATGTTAGTCTCCTTATAATTTCCTCTAACATTTCAAATTCATCATAAAATAATTGAGCATGTTCTCTTTTCTAAATGTCTTATGTAAAGTGCTGAGAGAGTGCCATGGGTATTTTAAGAATGAAATCAATAAAAGGTTTTCTATTTTTCTGTAAAAATCAGTATGGTTAGAAGAAATACATTTAGGCTAGGACTTTTGGGTCAAGCACTTAGAGTTGACCAATTTTTTTACTGAATTGATTAGTTGTCTTACTCTTGTGAAGTTACAGCTAACATTTTTAACCAAACACTCTTCTTAATCTCTCTGTTCTATCAAGATGAGGTTTTTTTTTTTGCTGGTGTTTCAGGTTTTATAACAGATCACATTTTTACTTGGCTTCAAATCAGTTTAATTCATCTTTAGGCAGACTGACTGAATTCTATGAACTTCAGAGTCTCTGGTGATAAACTTCTCTGTCATCTCTGTATTATCTCTTTTACAGCCATATGGGGAAAATGGTTTACATCAGGCACAATGTATATTTGAACAATAAGGTCACAAGCAGAGATGTATTATCTTTTATGGGCAGTGAGACATGTAACGTGTTACAGCCTTCCCCTTTAAGCTACATAACAAATGGGACACAGCACTTTGTTTTTATGCCTGGATTCCCATACGATATTATTTTCTAAGCATGCTCATGTTAACAACCTGAGCCTATTTAAAGCAGCATTTCCTCTTAAAGTGTAGAGGAGGAGGATGACCTTCATTCCAGTCCTCTTAAGTTTGATTAAAGCCACCCGAAATAAGTTTATTGCCTCAAACTCTACTCTTATCCTCTGTGTCTTAGGTTCTCTTCCTCTCTCTGTATGGGAGGAATCAGCATTCTATTAAAAGGCCTGGCCCAGAAGGAGGAATCATCACACTTCTGATTTTGGATCTATTCCCTTGTTAAAAGACAATTTTGAACTATGTGGAAAAGTAAAACAATTTAAGGGAATGGAACAGTTTAATTCTAGCATGTGGAATATGTTTTAAGTTCTGGTAGGAAGTGCTTCCATAGCACATATTTTTTTTTTTAAAGAAGGACAGTGTAGCTTAGGAATTGGCATGATTTAAATAATAATGAGAGACAACATATAATTATCACCATAACCTAACTTGCTTTTTCTTTAATGTCACCCTAGTTTTGGGGATCTGATTACGTTTGGCATTTCCAGCAAAACATAAATAATTTTAAATGTCTATAATAGTCCAAAAGAATACTTCTTTGGCTAATTAACTCTGGAAGCAAAAGAAAATAAAATAAACAACAAAAATAAACAACAGAAAAAAACTTCTTCTTTTCCCTCCGTAGAATTGTTTAAAGAGAGGTTCAAAGTGTTTGGTTTAGAGCTCTGTTTCACTTAATATTTCCAACGGTGGTTTATGAAAGATGGAATTCTTGAAGTTCATTAATGGCACTAATATGGTCCAGATTGTTAAGATCTTGATTCACAGGAACAAAATTAAGAACAAATTAATCAAATACAGGATAAAAATCAGCAGTAGGATTAAAAAGCAAATTTTCTTAAGGAAGAAAAGTAGCAGCTGGGACACACGATGCTCAGGAACCATGCTTTACCATGGCTGAGTGGTTCTCAAACTCAAGAGTGGATCACGGTAATAACCTGGGGGCTTGTTAAACCAAAGATCACTGTCTCCCACTCCACACATTTCTGATTCAGTAGGTCTGGGGTAAGGTCCAATAATTTGCATTTCTAGTAAGTTCTAAGGTCCAGGAACCACAGTTTGAGAACTATGATTCTACCAAAACAGGCTCTCCTGCGGTCACAGTGTAAACTGAGCACTCTCCTGCCCCGGGTAACGTCCCTCTGCTGCCCCAAAATGAAAAGGGGGGATTTTCTCCTTTAAATACCACATTCCCGGAATCATGATCATTGCTCACTTTCTCCACCACATTTGTTCCCTAATTGTACATAGGACATTCATATAAATATACAAGTTTTTATTACAGTGTGAAAGAATTGATGTATTATATGTCAATTTACAATGAAGGTAAATTACAAACACACCATGTCATGTTACTTGGTTAACTTGTCACAGGCTTAAAGTATTGAATAAGCACTTAGACTTGCTTCTCTCTGGTTAGCAGTAAAGGATCTTTCTAGATCTAACCCACTGGAGAGTTTTAAAATAACAAAGCCTGGGTCCCATTCCAGATGAATTACATAAAAATCTCAGAATGGGGACCTGGTAATTAAATCCCTTTCAGGTAGTTCTAGTGAGTAGCCAGGGTTAAGAACCATTGGTAACTCTAACCATGTATTCTCACTGGTTATCAGTGAAGTGAGATCACCCCCATGGGGGTAAAAATTAGTTCTCTAGGGGCAAAAAAATACCTTAGCTGTTATACTGGTTTGTGGGCCTCCAGAGGACCACAGCACGTACACATGTGTGTAGTATATCTGTAGCATTAGCATTTCATGGGTTGGGGACAATCAGGAAAAAAGACTCCCTTAGAAAATGATCATGAAAAAAGGTTGAGAAATACTACCCTAACCCTGGTAGACTGCTGTTAGTTTTCAATACTTCAACTTCCCTCTAAAATGGAACACAAATCTTTTTGGGTGCTCTTATAGATATTGGTAGGGAAAAATAGCATTTAAAAATTCTACTGGGCTTCCCTGGTGGCGCAGTGGTTGAGAGTCTGCCTGCCGAGGCAGGGGACACGGGTTCGTGCCCCGGTCCGGGAAGATCCCACATGCCGTGGAGCGGCTGGGCCCGTGAGCCATGGCCGCTGAGCCTGCGCGTCCGGAGCCTGTGCTCCGCAATGGGAGAGGCCACAGCAGTGAGAGGCCCGCGTACCGGGGAAAAAAAAAAAAAAAAAAAAAAAATTCTACTACATGTTGATCACCTAGCTAGGTGCTTTTACATATAGTATCAAGTAATGCTATCCTGCATTTTTCCTCTAGAATGTACATAAAAATTATAATTAGTTTTGTTTCATTCTGGCTTCATAATATTTATATTGAAAATAACTCCTGTCTTCATGAAGCTTACAGAAAAATTCCATTTGAATCTGTAAGGCAACCAGGTGGCTTCAAATTGCTTTCACTCTAAACCACTATCAAATGCATGTAATGAAGTTCAGAAAACAACATTCCATTAAAAGAAATCACAATAGAAAACAACCTCCATATCCTTGTCTCAATAGTATATTATTTATCTAAAGAATCATAGAAAATTATTATTTCATTAATTTACGGTAATACGGCTTTACAGTATAACTTAAGACTTGAATATATAGTATATTTGTAGTATAACTTTGCTACAAAAAGGCAAGTATATTAAAATATATATATGGTTGCATGTATTCTTTTGCTATTTGCAAGGGTATGGATTTGTTTTAAATATACTCAGGATCTTGTTTATATTCAGATATGGTAAGGCCAAAAGATCGGGAGATAATTGCCATTGAAAAGATACAGTTGGTCCTTGAACAAAGTGGGAGTTAGGGGCTCCAACCCTCCTTGCATTTGGAAATCACGCATAACTTATAGTCAGCCCTCTGTATCCACGGTTCCTCATCCTTGGATTCAACCAACCATGGATCCTGGAGTATTGTTGTATTTACTGTTGGAAAGAATTCTCATATATGTGAACCCACACAGTGCTGTTGAAGGGTCAACTGTAGTTTGTCACTCACAGTTCCCAAGGGGAGGGGACATGCCATACCATGAAGGGCCACATGGGGAACAACCGGGGTTGGTAAGGAGGAGGGGCGAGAGGGAGACCTTGGGCAAAGCCTTTACGGTGCTTTCCAGGGAGGGAGTGGGCAAGGCCAGGTGAGCAGGTTTAGGATTGGATAGTCTGGATGATCTTGGAGGGCTCTGGATTATCAAGGTGGCCCCTCGCTGTCTGGTACCTGGTCCTGAGCTGATTAGGGCAGAGGAGTGCTGCCTCCTGGAGCGCTGAACAGAGGAGGCAGGTGGGGGTGTGCGCTCAGAATCGGTTGCTCTGCATCAACATTGTGCTCAAAGGCAAAGCACGTTGTTCACTATCTCTAGGAATTAGCTAACTTGGGAGAGGCAGTCCCTCTCTAGTCCGTGAGGTCCCCGATGTTAGAGTATCAAGAATATAGAAGATAAGAAGATACAGTTAATGTAGTTAAATATAGTTAATACAGGGTTGTGTCCCAGAAAGTCAGAACCATAAACTAAATCAGCTGTGGAAAAGGAGAAAGATATTCAAGTGTGCAAATAATGTAACCAGGCACTCTGAAGGTCCATTTCTACACAAGTACGTAGAAAGTTTTACCCAAGTATAAAGTTATTCAAGGCTTCATGCTATTGCATAGATAAATCTAGAAAAATCACTAGTCCTAAACAGTGAGATATGTTGGGAGGGAGCTGGGGGAGGGAGGAGTTGACTGACATTATGGCCTAATTAATTCTGTCCCCTGTCTTCTTTCTCTATGTACTTGGTTTGTGTAGAGACAGAATATAAGGACGGAAGTTCAGAGCAGACACTTTCTGTTACCAGACAGGACCAGTACATAAAGAGATAGCAAGTTTGTTGCGGCGCAAGTGTGAAAATATACAGCTTCCAAATAGGACCAGGAGTTTTATTACTGCTGTTATGTGATTTTTACTGTTCAACAAAAAGAAGGCAACATTGTATCCTGAAAAGAAACTAAAGTGTACAGTAAAGTGGGCCAGGGCTGGAATTCTAACTCAGCTGTTTACTGTGTAATCTTGGGCTATATATGTTCTCCAAACATAAGTCTTTTCATCATAAAATGCAAATTATATCTAGTCTTGAGATTGGAAACAATTAAGAAGCAAAACATAGGAAACAGATGAAGATTTAAATATAAAAACTTTTAAAAACTAAATTAAACTGAATTTGAGGATGTAGCCAAGAGATTGGAAACAATTAAGAAGCAAAACATAGGAAACAGATGAAGATTTAAATATAAAAACTTTTAAAAACTAAATTAAGGGCTTCCCTGGTGGCGCAGTAGTTGAGAGTCTGCCTGCCAATGCAGGGGACACGGGTTCATGCCCCGGTCCAGGAAGATCCCACCTGCCGCGGAGTGGCTGGGCCCATGAGCCATGGCCGCTAAGCCTGCACGTCCGGAGCCTGTGCTCCGCAACGGGAGAGGCCACAACAGTGAGAGGCCCGCGTACCGCAAAAAAAAACCCAAAAAAAACTAAACTAAATTAAGCTGAATTTGAGGATGTGGCCAAGGTGGATAGACATAATGAGCTTTTTTTTTTTTTTTTTGGCCGTGCCTTGCGGCTTGTGGGATCTTGGTTGCCTGACCAGGGATTGAACCAGGGCCCTGGCAGTGAAAGTGCAGAGCAGTCCTAACCACTGGACCGCCAGGGAATTCCCAGCCACTCTTCTGAACTTATCACATGATCTAGCTGAGAACAGATCCTGGGTAAGGTGTCTCCTGAGCTGGGAAGAGCAAGAGGAGGTGTGACTTGAGCTGGGCTTGCCCAGTCCCTGCTCCCAGTCTCAACCATCAGGCAAGGCCCTCTTCCTCCTCCTCCAAGAGTGAGTGAAGAGTGGTAAAGAGGAGACAATAGGTCCCCACCTCCCCACCCTGGAAAAATTAGAAGTGGGGGCGGAAATCTCCCTATACCACTTTGAAGATGATTATGAAGATAGACTACAGATAAGATATGCAAGATGCCTAACCAGAGCAATAGGCATTTTCAGTAGAGATAAATTCACCAAGACTTCATTTATCACATATAGCTTATTCCTTCTTCTGGTATTGAATTTAGTGAAATAGCTCTCTTTTTTTCTCTTATATAATATTCAACACTAAACTTTTTATTTATGAGAAAAGGGGATATTCTGTCTGAATCCGAGTTACTTGTAATTATGTATTCTGAATTAACTCATTGATTTTACATATAATTCTCAAATTCCATTCCAGTAAGAGTGTAGATTGGTAAAAAAAAAAAATGCCAGAAATAATGTAATAGCAATCTGTAAACACAAGTATTAAATCTTACTGTTCAGTTGTTTTTGTTGGTATTTTAGTTGATCACATTGAATAGTAGGTATTTAATTCATCTTTCCAGATAGAACAATTAGGCACCTTCTCATTATTACACATACAAGTCAACAAAGGAGAATTTGGTAGCTTTCAACAATGATACTAACATATACTATTTATGAAGTGTTTTATAAAGTTTCAGGCACTGTGCCAGGTGCTTTATAAAGCTTTATTTCTAGTCCTACAACAACCCCGGAAGGAATTATTATGATGCCAATTTTATAGAAGAGAAAACTGAAGTTCAGAGACGTTGAGTAATTTTCAAAGTTGTAGATACAGATTGAAACTAGCAAAGTCAGAATTCTAACGCAGAACCCTGCAAAGCCTACATTTTTTCCTTTAAATAAGTCCTTCTGCCTCCCCCCACCCCAAGAACCTAAGGTGAAAAGAAAGAAAACAAGGTTGTAGTTCCATTAGCATAACTAATAAGTGACCTTGGCACTTCATTTAACGGAAGTTTTGTAATAAGGGGTAGGAAGACAACACTTTTTTAACCCTCACATATGAGTTTAAACACATGATTCATTTTGAGCTAAAATGTTTAGCTGATTCATCCAAACTATGTTCAGAGTTCAGAGAAAATGATAAAAGTTCTCCTGCATTTATTATAATTTGAAGCTTTTAATGGGCACACCACTGTTTCTAAAGTTCACCAATACCCTGTACTTCTCCTTTCATAGGATTCATCACATTGGGACAGGATAGGTTCTCGTTATTCATTGATTATTTGAATGCACTAATTAATGACTAAAGGCATAGGGGTCTCAGAAGTGGTGTTAGAGGGTATTAACTTCAGGCAAGAACAGGAGAGATTCTGCAGGACCCAACCTTTCTCCAACTATAGCCATTCCTTTTGAAAATCAAAAATTGCTCATAATTGTGCACACCATGAAGCTTTGAACACTTTGTGCCATGTGTAATACCTATTGTATTTTCATAATTTTCATGTGTAACTGCAGAACCACGCTGCTAATTATAGACTCCTAGGAATTAATATAGACTGCCAAAGATCACCAAAGTGAAGACCATAAGCCAGCGTGAAATTGAGTACTGATGAGCTCCATGGAGAATCAGAGGTACTGATCTCTCTTGGTCCTCTCCAGTGAATTTTTCTCCAACAAAACTGAACTCCTCTGGGCTTGGTGAAGAATGCATTAGAATGCAGAAAGGTGGAGCAGATCCTGTGTCCCCTTCACCCCTCCCAGAAGGCCAGGATTCCTGCTCAGGAATCCCCTCTCCTGACACATGGCCCATATCTGTCTACATGGTGTCTATAGCTCTCTCCTCAGATTCTGCCTGTAACTTCTCCTTAGCATCACCATTTATGTATGCTCTTCTCATATAGGTTTTACTGTGTTATGTTATAAAATCACATTTTTATTTCAGTGTTTTAAAAGATTTAAGTACATAAATTTTCATGTAATCATATTTTACCATCTGTACACATCTTTAAAACAAAAGAAGGTGTTTTAAAAAAAGGCAATTTGGCTACAGATGTGCCTTAAATGTCTTCATCATTTAAGTGTTTTTTTTTTTCCCCCATTTCTCTCTCTCTCTCTTGTTTTTAACTTCAGAAAGATTATTCATGGGGAAAGTCCTAGATCCTATTTCCAAACCGAACACAAATTGTAATACAAAGCATCCTTTTATATAGACTCATCATTGCCATTTAGGGAATATTTATGTCTCAAATGGGAAAGGATGTTCAACTAAAAATGAGCATTTCTATTCTGGTCAAAGTCTTAACTGAAATTAAGTCTGCTGCCCATCTCTCTGTCTTAGAAGAACACTCATGTTAAGTCAGGAAAAGAATGAGAAGCTGAAGGAACTCTAGGCATAATTCAGGCACAAAACTGAGCTAGAGAGAAACATATATATATTCTTGAAATAGATGGTATTTCCACACTTCCCAAATTAACTGGTTAGTTGATTAACTATTTTTTCAGATCTATAGATATAGATGTTGATATAGATATAATGTGTGTGTGTATAGATAGATATGTTTATCTATCTATCTAGCTATACGTGGGGAAATATATAAGGAAGAATAATAGCTAACACTTACAAAGTACTTATTATGTGCTGGGCACTGTCTAAGCATCTTACACATATTAACTCATTGAATCCTCATGATAAGTCTATGAGGGGAGTATAATATTATCCACAGTTTTACAGATGAGAAAACTAAGGTGTAATAAAATACATTGCCCAAGATCACATAGATAGTAAGTGATGACTTGAGCCCAGACAGTCTTGCTCTAGACTTCATACGCTTTACCACCATGCCAAACTGCTTCTGTTGTCAGAGAAGGTACAACATAATGGGAAATTTAAATGTTCACATGTGAGAAGCTAAATGATAACTCAGTTCCACAATATGAAATGTCCCACAATAGTGTGTCTTAGGTGGCGTGTGGGCTCTGAGGCCATGAGAGCTGCAGATTTAGAGAATGTTTCCCTTGCCTATTTTACTCTGGGCTGAAGTAACCAGGAGAAGCTTTTTAGGAAGAGAAGAATTGAAGAATTGGGCCTTTTTAACTGGAAGAATTGGATGAGAGAACAGAAGGCATTCTAGGTGAGAGGAAGGGCTTGAGCCAATATTCAGAGATCGAAATGAACAAAGCATTACTATAGGGGAGGAACAGGAAGACCAGCCTAACCAAAGCAACAGGTTCAAGTAGAGAAAAACAGATGTGTTTCCAAAGGTTGCTTAAATCCAGATGTTACAAGGATGTGACTCTCAGGCAAAGAATTTGGACTTCATTTCATAGATAAAGCAGAGCTGTCTTAAGAGGTCAAGTGCAAGAGTGGGAAAGTAAAAAAGTATTTGGGGAATACAAATTTGGCAACCATGTGCAAGAATAGAAGGGATAAGAAAAAGGAAACAGGGCCTTACTCAGAAGTTTGTGCATTTTTCAAGATGAGGGCCTGGAATTCAATAGATATACTTTGAATAAATAAAAGAGAAGGCATAATACATTCTAGAACTATTACTAAGGAAATAGGAGGAATTGTATGAACTGTTCTGGAAACCTAAGGGAAATCATCAAAGATTATTTCAAAGGTTTTTAACCTGGGAAACACAGAGTAAGATGGAATCCAGATGAAAAGTAGATACAAACTGGAAATGAGGAGAGAGATTAGGGGTTTGAAGACAGATTCAGAAGCCATCTCCATAGATGGGGACTGATTTTGAAGAGAGGCTAGGGGACTGATAAGACCGGAGGTAATGTCCATGTATGAGAAGAAAAGCTCTTGAAGGAAACTGAGAAGATGCAGTTATTAAAGTAGAGGCTGTGGAGAATCAGGATGGTATAAGCTTTATGGAAGCCGAGGAAGGAAGTGGTTTCAAGAAGTAAATTGTGGCCAACAGCTCTAAGAGTTGCAGAGAGGAGGAAGAGACATGAGAACACAGAAAAAGTTACTGGACCAGCACACTCACATTACACAATGTAGATATAAGTAGTCACAACTTCATTCTTTTAGCTTGTAATTACCGTAATTTTGTCAACATCACCATTACTCCTGCCAGCGCGTTTCCCGCCGCCGGGGTCAGGGGTCGGGGTTCGGGTCGCGGGGCGGAGGGAAGAGCGGGCGGGAGGGAGGCGCCGACGCCAGACGCGGAGGCAGGAGCTGTGACCGGCCGCCGGGAGGCCGCGACCACGGAGCTCGCCGAGCCGCCGCCGCCGCGCTCATGGCGGCCGCCAAGGACACCCACGAGGAGCACGACACGTCCACCGAGAATGCCGACGAGTCCAACCATGACCCCCAGTTTGAGCCCATAGTTTCTCTTCCTGAGCAAGAAATTAAAACGCTGGAAGAAGATGAAGAGGAACTTTTTCAAATGCGGGCCAAGCTGTTCCGGTTCGCTTCGGAGAACGACCTCCCGGAGGGGAAGGAGCTGGGTACAAGGCATGTCAAGCTGCTGAAGCACGAGGAGAAGGGGACCATCCGCTTCCTCATGCGCAGGGACGAGACCCTCCAGACCTGCGCCAACCACTGCATCACGCCGGTGGTGGAGCTGAAGCCGAACGCGGGCAGTGACCGCGCCTGGGTCTGGACTACCCACGCCGACTTCGCCGGCCAGCGCCCCAAGCAGGAGCTGCCGGCCATCCGCTTCCTTAACGCCGAGAACGCACAGAAATTCGAAGTTTGAAGAATGCAGGAAAGAGATTGAAGAGAGAGAAAAGAAAGGAACAGGCAAAAATGACAGTGCCGAGAAAGTAGCCGAGAAGCTAGAAGCTCTTTCGGTGAAGGAGGGCAGGGAGCCCGAGGACGAGACCAAAGTGGCGGCTGAAGAGGAGCAATGAGTCGGCTCCCGTTGTGTCCTTTCTTCCTGTCTTTTCCCTTTTTCTTTTTTTAAATTTTGCCCTGCCCTCTTCTTTTTGGTTTGTTTTTATTCTGTTTTGTTTTTACAAGGGACTTTATATAAAGTACTGGCCTCCAGTATTCAGGTTGTTTTTTTCTAAGTTTTTGCCCTAATGAAAACGACTTCAGAAAATCCGTTACCCAGTCGTGAGAATGTACTGTGCTAACTTTCTTTTCCATAGTGGAAACATTTATCTGTAGTCATCAAAATAGCAAATAAACAAAACATTTGTTGAACCTGAAAAAAAAAATATTCCTTATTGGGTAAATCAGTCCCTACTTAGACACCCAGTCAATCAATAATGCTTATTGAGCACTCATAATAAAACAACAGGGAGGAAGCTTGGTGGGACAGATGGCAGCAAGTGTAACTCAACAGTAAAATAAAATGGTTTCTAAGCCATAGAGCTTGGGTGATCTTATTCCTTTTCTTTAGGTACATGGAGAATAGATGCAGGAAGATAACATGGTGATAAAAAGCTTATGAACTCACTCACAATAGGTCCAAAGAGTGTCCTGGCAAAGGTCTTTGAAACTGGGATCTTTATTTGGAAAAACCATTCCCCACAAACACAGGAGGCACCTCCCAAGGGAAGTTCCCTGTGATCTTCCATGTCAGGGACCTAGTGGATGCTGCTGACTTGAAAGGCTCTTGAGAATTAGTGAAGAGAATAGGTAGGCTGGGGTCCATCAATACACCCACCCATGCAATTGGGGGCCATGTTTCACATCTCTCTGGTCTTCATTCTGTGTGGCCTAGTATGTAAGAGAATGTGCCTGGGAATCGGATCTGGATTCAAACCCCAGCTCCTCCGTTTATCAGAATTGTGGTTTGGAAAGCCATTTAATCCCTCTGGACTTTATTTTTGTCATCTGTGAAGATGGAGTAATAACTCTATATCAAAGATTATTGTTAAATGCTCTGTTCATGTGACACTAAATACATGGTAGCTCCTCTAATTACTATCTGAGGAGGTCTGATGCAAACAATGGTGATTATCCTAGTTGATTACGAGGACTGAGTAGTGTCAGAAAAATCTCAATCCTGATTCCCTTTACTGCATGATAAAATGACTTGCAACTTTAAACTTTTTCAAAGCACTTTCGTATCTGCTAATACATGTTATCCTTACAACAAACCTTCGAATGTGTGTGTGTTCGTTATTGCTCCTATTTTGTAGATGGAGAAAGAGGGCCTCAGAAGGGGACAAGGACTTATTTCAGTCACAAAAGGGGAAGGTCACAGAGTCTGCACTGGAACCCAGGGCTGCTCACTCCTGTCAGAGCCTGATGGGAAAAGCCAAGAATCTGCTGCCACTTTTCTTGCCAAAATACCCCTCCACTTATGTAGTGAACACAATGCAGAGATGAGTTAATTCTCTAGTCACATCAAAGAGCTGCTTGTTGAACTTTCGACTTTTGGCAAGTCGTGCATCATTTCTTAGCTTCAGCAATTCCTTGACACTTTTCCTGCTTTAACTTTTATTTTTCAAGGCACTTTTCAATTTACTCTGTTGTGTTCTCGAATAGTAGGCATTGTTTTCATCCTTTCTGCATCTCAAAAAAATGTGGTTTGTTTATGTTTCCATTAGTTGACATTACCATCCAAATGCTTATTCAGATCAGAATATTGGTTTGGATATATGTGGTGCGTGTATGATAGTGGGGGTGGTGGGAGGTGATCTCAAAGATGTGCAGACACGTCATATTACTTTAAATCCTCCGATTTTAAGGATAAAGTGCACTTGTCTTCAACTTCGTACACCAAGTTAATTGACTGGTCCATTACTTAGTAGATTTTGTACTTGATTGGGAGGTGTAAGGCCCTAGACAAGCAGAACTCAGCCTTATATAGTTTTGTTTACCCCTTAGGACCCTGTGGCAGGTAGGAGTGAGGGTGGGAGATGGAGGAGAGGGTCAAAAGTACAAGACTGCAAGTACTGAATCCATCTCCAGTGGAGGGGATGAGGATCCTGAATAGCTCCGCCCTACAACTTGTCCACAGTTGTGTGAGCCCAGGGAAACTATAGAGAATTCTTCAAGCCTCCTCTTGCAGTCTTCAATCATCTCAGGAAACAGACTGCTTCAGTCATCGTTTTCCTTCTAGAAGGAAGATGACTAGAAGAAAAGTTGAAACTTTCCCTCAAATTGCTCCCCCTAGAGTTTTTGAGAGGTAGGATCTAGAGTACCTTGCCATCCAGTAAGAGAGCCACACCTGAGGGTGCGGGGGAAGGACTAGTGTTCCTGCATTCTGATGCCATACATTCATTTTACTCTGATTTAAAATGTATTTCTCCAAGTTACCAATTTTTACACTGTAAGACAGATGACATTTTGATCCTACATGATATATTTCTATTCAAAGGGTTTTAGGATATATTTGTTCATTAGTATGTAAAGCTGAGAAGTATTGACTCTAAAGTTACTGGTAACACTGAATCTATTATTTTTATGAAAAGACAATGAATATATTTTCCTCCGGAGTGAAGATATATTTTCCGTTGCCATATCAGGGCATCAGAGGAAAGCAGTTTCCTTGAATCATTACTCTCCGTCCCTTTCACTTCACTGACTAATCACAGAGATTTGAATCCTAAATTTAACTTTGGAAGTTTGCTACAAGTTTCAAAGAATTTGCTAAATAGGTTTCAAATGTTAGTCCTTTGTGCCTTGGGAATTAAAAGAAGAGTGATGGTTACTTTTATAGTAAAAACTTGGCACAAAATAAAACGTTTTTTTTTCTTTCTCTTTTTTCCATGTGCTCACCTAAAGCAATAAACTTGTGGATGATTACCTCTGAGTTTTTCCAACAAGCTCAAGGAAGTTTAATGGCCTGAACAATGTGCTTTTTAAGAAGATCACTGTAAACATTCATTTCAATTCAAGGAGTATCTTTCAAAGTTATTCTGGAACAAATATGGTGCAAAGAAACATGAGAGAGAGAAAAGAAACAGGAACCCCAGGCTCTCGCTCTAGTCGTCTGTGGCCCCTGCACTGTCTGGCTGTTCTTTCCTAGCTCTTCATCCTCTACTAACTTCTGTGTGTTGGAGTCTCCAAGGCGCTGTCATTGGAGTGCCAGCCTTGGAGCAAGCCTTTTGTCTTCTCTATCTGTACTCTCTCCCTAGGTGTAGTGGGTTGAGTGGTGGCCCCAAAGAGATATGTCACCATCCTAATTCACAGAATTTGTGAGGGTTACCTAATTTTGGAAAAGGGATCTTTGCAGATGTAATTAAATTAAGGAATTTGAGATGAAGAGATCATCCTGTATTATTCAGGTGGGCCCTAAATCCAATGACAAATGTCCTCATAAGAGAAACACAGGGGAGATTTGGCAGACAGAAGAGGAGGCATTGTGACCAAAGAGGTAGAGCTTGGAGAGGTGTGGCCAAAAGGCCGCAGTCAAGGATCGCTGACAGCCACCGGAAGCTAGAAAAAGTGAGGAATGGATTCTCCCCTAGAGTCTCCAGAGGGAGTACAGCCCCTACAGACACCTTGATTTTGGACTTCTGGCCTCCAGACTGTGAAAGAATACATTTTTGTTGTGTTAAGCCACCAGTGTGTACTCAGTTCGTTATATCATCCACAGGAAGTTAATACACTAGGGAATCCCATCTAGTTCTCATCTTCAAATTCGATCTATAAATTTAAATCTCCAATCCTGACTGTCCTCTAGGTGCCACACTCATGTATCTAACTGCCTGCTTCACATCTGCACTTGGATACCTAATAGACATCTCAAACTTAGTATGGCCAACAGAATTCTTGATTTCTATCTCCTGCACCCACCACTCTGTTTCCTAGTCTTCCCTGTCAATAAATGGCACTACCATCTCAGGCTTAAGGCTTAGGTCCAACTACTTCATGGCTCCAGCAAAGAACCTAAGCATCATGCTTGATTCTTTTCTTCCTTTCAACCCCCTCTACCTAATTCCTAGATGAATCCTCTTGGCTACCATTTCAGTCCATTGTGTCTGACCTAAGCTTATATTGTAGATTTCTGATTTCTTCCCTGCCTCTACTCTTGTCTTTTTCCACAAAAGCCAGTGTAAACGTCCTACAGTGCAACTCATTTCTTGTCACTCTCTGCCTAAGATGTTCTAATAGCTTCCCACTGCACTTAGGATAACATCCAAATTTCTTATCTTGGCCTACAGCAGTGGTTCTCAACTGGAGACTATTTCACCCTCACAATGCCAAAGACATTTGGCACTTTCTGGAGACATGTTTTGGTTGCTACTACTGGGGAGAGCCTACTGGAGTCTAGTGGGTAGAGCCCAGGAATGCTGCTAAACACCTTGCACTACACAAAACAGGGTCGAACAAGAATTATCTGGTCTCAAATGTCAATAGTGCCAAGGTTGAAAAACCATGCCCTACAGAGTCCACATGAGTTGATACCTGCCTTTTACTGCCTCATTTCCTTTTACTTTTCCTCAAATATGCTAAGTGTGTCCACATCTCAGAGCCTTTGAATATACTCTCCCTTTGGATTGCAACATACTTTTCCTATATGTTGCATCCCATCTTTGCATTTCTGTATCTTTGTTATCCAGGTGTAAATTCTAATACTACCTCCTCAGAGAGGCACCACCCATCTAAAGCAGCCTCCACCCCATCTTATCCCTGCTCTGTCACATTAGCCTGTTTTTACCCTCTATATTGCTCGTATTGGTACTTTATTTTATATTTTTATGAGTTTATCATTGGCTTCTTCCCTCTAAAATTGCAAAGTCCTTTAGGGTCTTTCATGTTCACTGCTGTTTGCCTGCATCTAGAGCAGCACCTGGCACAGAGTAAGTGCTCAATAAATATTCATCAAATCACTGACACGCAAATGTAAAGCAATAGAGGATAATTAAGTAACCCATAAAATGTTTGGTCCCAAAAGTGATGCAGTGAATCACCAGGAAGGCAGGCTTATTTCTAATCCCTTGTCAATTTCTAGTATATGGCTCTTTGGATGTTACCTTCATTTAAGTCTTAACTCCACTGACAGAATAAGAAGCTAGGGCCTTGTTTGTAGAAAAGATGTAATTTTACTTTTGAATCTATTGTTTTGAAGACAGAGCAGGCTTTCATGTAGTGGATGACTGGCAACCAGTTGTTAATGTGGTTGTAGATTTGAAGAATCCACGTAGAAGCAATGGCTGGATCCCTGAGAGCAGAGAAGCCTACTGAGGGATTGCTTTCAGAGAGAAAAGCCAAAAATTTGCCCTGAGAGAACCGACTGTTAGGAATAGAGGAGAAAGAAGAGTCAGCAAAGGAAACAGAGAAAACCTGATTAGAAAAGTAATAGGAAAACAAAAGAAAAACTTTCTGAAGCCCCAATCACAGAGTGATAGAAGACAGTCAATTTATAAAGGAAGCATTGATAATGCATTTTTGGAACTTTTATGCCTTTGGGTTGGGGGTACATGTTCCTTCCATTAATCAGTGAACAGCTAAAAATTTTCTGGCAATGCAAAAATAAACTTAGCTATAAAGTACCTACAAACAGAGAAGGTAATGAAAATATTCAGTTCTTACTTTAAAAAAAAAACCCTTAACCTTGCTATGAATTTTCCATAATTGTAAAGGGTTTCAGGATAATCCTCAGGCCCCTAATTTTTCTATTATCTATTTTACTTATTATGAAAAAACTTTTATCATTTCTAATAGAGCCTAAGTGTTGGAAATAGAAGTCATTTTTTCCCCTTTCATCCTGTGTTGAGTGGTTGGGAAATCAGCTAGGGAGATTGGCAAAATTAAGAACTGGCAGAAATTTCCATCTGCCCCAAACTGATCCACTCATGTTTCCCTGTTTGGAAATGGTTTCTTGGGCTTATCCACATTTTGTTGGCAGGTCGTATCTTTGGAGAATGACAGGCACTTTTCTCCCTACTACCCTACTAGTCATGATCCTGGGCTTGAGGAATGCAAACTGTCTGTAATGTCCAAAAGCTGAGGGCAAATTAAACTGAGGGCCAAGTGAAATTACGGGTGCAGCCATTGGGTGAGAACTTACTCCACTGCAGATACACATTACTGAGCTTGCCTCGTGGTGGTGTATTTTGTCCCATCATATGAAAAGAGAAATGAAAGAGAGGACATGTATGAAAGTAGGGTAGAGAATGAGAGTTAAACATGTCTGAGGATGAATTAAATTATTACATTTGAGATGCTAAGAAGAAATAGAAAGGGGATGGGATTGCAGATCACAGAAACCCAAGTCTGACAGGACAAGCACAGTTAATCTTAGGTGGGTCAGAGGATGGCAGTTCAGACAGAGGGACTCAATGACAATGGCTGTGAAGCTCTCCACCATCCATTCAGGCTGCTGGAGTGAAAAGGGAAACAGAAAATGTGGTTTATTTCCATCATCTCTCCCTCTAGCTCCCACACCTCAGTACTCAAGCAATACCTTTTGGCCAGAATTGAGATATGAGCTCTCTAGGGAGGAAGAAAAGGCAGTCTCCCTCCCCCTGGCAGTTTCTGGGTGGAGTCAACAGCTAGGAGAGGCTTGAATTCATTTCTCTTCCCCAGAGGCTGGGCCTCTAGAGCACAGCTCCCTCCTTACCCAGCAGATCCCAAGGGAGGAACTTCTCTGCAGTCTCACATGGAGAAGGGAAGCCAGGGCATGACTGTAAGGTCTGGTCATGAAGCTGTGGGATTTGGGATTGGACCCCAGGGCTGCTGCTAGGTCATATGGAACATTTATGCAAAACTAAAAAAAAAATGCCACTTCTTCTGGGACGATGCAATCCAAATCTGGGGTGCAAGACTTGGAAAATGAAAGATCCTCTAAACTGTTCCTCTTGGGCAGGGTGCAAACTGAACAAATGGTGACCCAGTCTGTCCCAGGTTGTATAGATTCTATAAATTCAAAAGGTTGAATAAATTGATGAGATTCTTATAGGACCTGAATCCACTGATGTACTACTTGAAGAGTAGGTCCTTCCTCACAAGGCTCTAAATGATTAGCTAATAACATGGGAGTGTTTAAGGAACTGTACCTCACAATGGGTACATCTTTTCCCTCCTTCTTATCCAGTTACTTTAAAATAAGAGTAACAATGGTTAGCTTTTACTGAGCACACTTTACAGGTTCCAGACACTGCACTAAGTCATTTACAGAGATTAAGTCAATGAATTCTTAGAATAACCCTGTAACCTAGGTGGGTATTATTATTCCCATTTAATGTTTCAGAAAACAGAGGCTTAGGTGGTTGAACTAGTAAGTGGTTTTTAACCTGGAGCCCATTTTAACTCCCACTCTATGCTATTCCCTTTTCTTTCCCTCCCTCCCTTCTTTTTCTCCTTTCTCTCTGTCTCTCTCTGTCTCTGTCTCTCTCATGTTAATAAGGTATTCATTGAACTTCCTGATAACTCTACAATTGACCTTTTAGCTCTGACATTCCCAGACACTGGGCTTTCCAAACAAATAGCTTCCCTTTGTTGTTTGGGGTTTGCCTCAGAGCCAGAATTTTGAAAATCCTGGCTTCAGGTTTCCACACCTAATCCTTGCCAGGCGGTAATACATTTCAGCACACAAACAAGAAAACAAAGCTCCACTTGGTCCTTGGCCTGAGGCTCTGTGGCTTTTCTGGCCAACCAACCAAAAGCACAATGGGAAACCCCCCATCCATTGTCACTTCTAGATAACCATTTGCCATCTGGGGAAAATGAATATAGAATAGTACCTGGTAGTTTCTATACAAAGAGGTTCCATGTTTTTCCCCCATGTTTCTGGCACAGCTCTGGATAATTCCCTTAGATATTAGCCATCTCCTCAAGAAATCATAAGATATACAGCATCTTAAGTAAAATTTATAACACCAGAGCCTCTATGGTGGTATTCCCTTTGACTTTGTTTGAAAAACCTTATATTTTACAAAAAATGTAGTGTCTACTTAAAACATGGACCTATCGGGGCTTCCCTGGTGGCGCAGTGGTTGAGAGTCCGCCTGCCGATGCAGGGGACACGGGTTCGTGCCCCGGTCCAGGAACATCCCACATGCCGGAGCGGCTGGGCCCATGAGCCATGGCCGCTGAGCCTGCGCGTCCAGAGCCTGTGCTCCACGACGGGAGAGGCCACAACAGTGAGAGGCCCGCGTACCGCAAAAAAAAAACCCAAAAACCAAAAAACAAACCATGGACCTATCCATGCACCTTTAACCTTTGTTAGAGAATGTGATGTAATGAAGATACAGAGCTAATCCATAAAATGTCTAATTTTCGTGAAAAATGTGTAACATCCAATATATTAACATCCAGATAAGATAACCTAATGTTCTTGGTTATTGGTTTCCAAAGACTGTAGAACATTTCCTTCTTTGGCCTTGGAGAAATTTGCTCTGGGATTTCAGCCTAGCCCTTGACTTGCTGAAAGACTACAGACTTAGAACAAAGCAAGCTGGCTAAGAACAAAGCAACTAGTGAAAATGAAAGTAAGAGGTCTCTAAGGCTTAGCTTTGTGTTCTTTTTTTTTTTTTAACATCTTTATTGGAGTATAATTGCTTTACAATGGTGTGTTAGTTTGTGCTTTATAACAAAGTGAATCAGCTATACATATACATATATCCCCATATCTCTTCCCTCTTGTGTCTCCCTCCCTCCCACCCTCCCTTTTCCACCCCTCTAGGTGGTCACAAAGCACCAAGCTAATCTCCCTGTGCTATGCAGCTGATTCCCACTAGCTATCTATTTTACATTTGGTAGTGTATATATGTCCATGCCACTCTCTCACTTTGTCCCAGCTTACCCTTCCCCCTCCCCATGTCCTCAAGTCCATTCTCTAGTAGGTCCGCATCTTTATTCCCGTCTTGCCCCTAGGCTCTTCATGACCATTGTTTTTAGATTCCATGTATATGTGTTAGCATGCAGTATTTGTTTTTCTCTTTCTGACTTCACTCTGTATGACAGACTCTAGGTCCATCCACCTCATTACAAATAACTCAATTTCGTTTCTTTTTATGGCTAAGTAATATTCCATTGTATATATGTGCCACATCTTCTTTATCCATTCATCTGTGGATGGACACTTAGGTTGCTTCTATGTCCTGGCTAAAGAATGAAATTAGAGCACTCCCTAACACCATACACAAAAATAAACTCAAAATGCATTAAAGACCTAAATGTAAGGCCAGACACTATCAAACTCTCAGAGGAAACTATAGGCAAAACACTCTATGACATAAATCACAGCAAGGTTCTTTTTGACCCACATCCTAGGGAAATGGAAATAAAAACAAAAATAAACAAATGGGACCCAATGAAACGTAAAAGATTTTGCACAGTAAAGGAAACCATAAACAAGATGAGAAGACAACACTCAGAATTGGAGAAAATATTTGCAAATGAAGGAACTGACAAAGATTAATCTCCAAAATTTACAAGCAGCTCATGCAGCTCAATATCAAAAAAACAAATAACCCAATCCAAAAATGGGCAGAAGACCTAAATAGACATTTCTCCAAAGAAGACATACAGATTGCCAACAAACACATGAAAGAATGCTCAACATCATTAATCATTAGAGAAATGCAAATCAAAACTACAATGAGATATCATCTCACACCAGTCAGAATGGCCACCATCAAAAAATCTACAAACAGTAAATGCTGGAGAGGGTGTGGAGAAAAGGGAACCCTCTTGCACTGTTGGTGGGAATGTAAATTGATACAGCCACTGTGGAGAACAGTACGGAGGTCCCTTAAAAAACTAAAAATAGAACTACCATATGACCCAGCAATCCCACTACTGGGCATATACCCTGAGAAACCATAATTCAAAAAGAGTCATGTACCACAATGTTCATTGCAGCATGTGTTCTTTAAAGAAGGAAGAAATTGCTGCGGGGGTCAGAAGAAAGTCATTGGCGGCCCTTGAACTTACTAATGCTAGTCAGACCTCCTGTTCCAGATAGATCAACAAAGTCCAGAAATGCAATGTCTCAGTGTGACTGTTACAGCAGTGTCCTGGCTTCACTGAGATGTCTTCTCTCCCAGAGGTCATTTTACTATTGGTCATTTAACCGTTTCCCCTGATGCTGACATTCCTAAATTAGTAGGGAAAATGAACGACAGATGTTCCAGATTGAAGCCCAGGCTTTGGAAGGTCACAACTAAGAAAGCATCGATAGCCAATTCTGGTCTCATTTAGTAACATCTCTAATCATGATACAGTGCTGGAGGATGCCAAGAAGGAAAGGGGACCAGATTTATGTGAGTTTGCTGAGGTTGAAAGAGCAATGTCTTCTACCTAGTCTTGGGGTTGAGGTTAGGGAGTGACAGGGTACTACTTTCAAAGATTGTGAAATATATATATTGATTTGCCATAGGTAGAGAAAAATTTAAAGCTTCAAATATGTGACATTATTGGGTTTATTTTCTCCCCACCTCTTGAAAAGAAACTTTTGCAGAGACAAGATCGAGTGATTTTGAACACTACTGCATTTCCAAGTTAGATTCCTAGACCTTTGTGGCAAAATAAAAAACTGTACGGGCTTCCCTGGTGGCACAGTGGTTAAGAATCTGCCTGCCAATGCAGGGGACACGGGTTCGATCCCTGGTCCAGGAAGATCCCAACTGCTGTGGAGCAGCTAAGCCCGTGCGCCACAACTACTGAAGCCCGCGTGCCTAGAGCCCATGCTCCGGAACAAGAGAAGCCACCACAATGAGAAGCACGCACACCGCAACAAAGAGTAGCCCCCCACTCGCCGCAACTAGAGAAAGCCCACACACAGCAACGAAGACCCAATGCATAGTACTTCCCTGGCAGTCCAGTGGTTAAGACTCTGCACTTCCAATGCAGGGGGTGTGGGTTCGATCCCTGGTCAGGGAGCCAAACAAACAAACAAGCAAACAAACAAGACCCAACTCAGCCAAAAATAAATAAATAAATGAATTAAAAAAAACAAACTGTAGAATGAGAGGAATGAGGAGACTGCTGTTCTGATTATAGCTTAGCTTCTATCCAGTTGAGAGAATCCAGTAAACTTTCCAGGTCAGTTAAAAAGAGGGGCTTGGCTAATTAGTTGACCTCAAGGGCCCTTGCACCTCTTAAATTCATTGCTAATATAAACACAGCATTCTGTCTCTGATAGGTTACCACATTTAGTATCTCCTACACTACACAGGTAAATTTTAGACCAAGGTCCCAATGTAGTATTGTCTTCATTTTTCTGTTATATTAAGATGAACTGTAAGTCCTTGAATTACTATATAGATATCTCATTGTACTTTGTAAACATTCTGTATGGCTCCAAAAATGCATCTGAGACCAAAAAAAAATGTATTGTCTTTCAAACCACTTACACGTGTAGTGTTTAAAATGGAAAATGCAGTTGTATGGAAATACATTTCTCTCCAGATTGTAATAAAAGGTTTATGTGATCAATTAACAGTGCGTTTACTGCCCTCTGCTGCCCTAAGCAGAACACTGGCTTTGGAAAGTCCAGTCTTACATCTGACTGGGGAAGGCCAGATTTTCTTTTACGGTCATTATTTTTAATGCTTGCTGGCATATTCCAAATGTAACACTATCTGACTTAGAAAATCCCAACAATGAAGTAGCCCATGGCCTGAAACCAAATAAGCACTACGTTCTTGTGATTCAGATTTTTCTAAAGTCTTCTGGGGTTTTATTAAGTTCTGGGTGTTCTTTCTACAAGATCACTAATATGTGGAAGTACCTGTTTATTTAGAAGTTGATTACAGGGTGTTTTTTTTTTTTTAAAAAAATCAGTTATCTTTTAAAACATGAAAAATTAGTAGAAATGGAAACAAAACTGATGAAAACCTTAGATGAAAACCTTCCTTCTTAAAAAGTAGAGTGAAGCTTAATAGAATTGCTTTGTGGGAATGTTCTATTGTTTCCATTTAATATTGGGTGCTTACCATAAGAAAAAGATTGAGTGCTTTTATAGTTTCAATTATATTTTTGTCTACTTTTGTTTTCTTTTTTTGCGGTAGGCGGGCCTCTCACTGCCGTGGCCTCTCCTGCCGCGGAGCACACGCTCCGGACGCGCAGGCCCAGCGGCCATGGCCCATGGGCCCAGCCGCACCGCGGCACGCGGGACCCTCCCAGACCGGGGCACGAACCCATGTCCCCCGCATCAGCAGGCGGACTCCCAACCACTGCGCCACCAGGGAAGCCCTCTTTGTCTACTTTTAATTAACAATATTAGGTGCCATTTCTGTTCATTCTTTAGGACTTCTATTTAATAATGATAGAAAAGGATAATAACTGACATTCGTGAGGCTTCCTGGAGAGGTACCTGTAAATTGTATTCAACTCACCTAGCAGAAGCTTCTACCTGAAATCTATTTTACTCCTGAGTTATAAATTATCAACTGCTTTTATTCACTTAACAATTATATGTCAAATGCCTACCATGTACCAGGCACAGACTCTTGGATGAGTAAACTGAATTTCTAACCTAAGGTGCTCAATGATTTAGTGAGAGCAAAATGTAGATAAACAGATGTATTACTGAGAAATTTCCACAGATTGTGCTTCCATTTGTGCCAATCTAGAGTTCTAGTAGTTTGATTATTTCATTTGATTATTTATTGATTATTTCAGGATCCAGGGCACTAGTGACTAATTCTGTCCTGTAGTATTCCTTAATACTCACTAAGAAAAACAGGAATAGGTTTTGCAGCTTTTTTTTTCTCCACTGTATACTTTTTAATAACTTGATACCTCCCTTGGACAAGATGCATGCGTGCATCTACCCTAACTCACCAATCACAAATGTGTTTGTAAATAATAAAAAGATAAGTATACTTCCAAATGCAGATAACCTTATTTTGCTGTTATAAGTTGAGAGGAGTTGTAATAGAAAACCGACCATGCTATATCCAATTACTGCCAAAACAGAGAGCTACGGATCCAACATTCCAGAAACAAGGTGAGTGACTTTGGTAAATGATTCTGACATTTAACTGGCTAGGAGTCAATAAACCTATTTAGCAAGTTAGTTTATTTGGTTACCAAGAGTGTGTTTTGAAAACACAAGGAATACTCAAGGGGCTTTGCTTGAATCCTCAAATGCCTTATAAGGTATACTCGGGAAGTTATTGCTCAGTGTTAAATGCTTTGATAAAGCTTTCCATTTTGTTATGGTTAAGGTAGGCATGTAGTTATATTTGCTTCAAAGGGTTTCCAGGATTAAGTTGAGGACATCATACTGTAAGGTGTGCAGTGGGGGGCCTTTGTTGCCTTTCCATATATATGAGCTCTGAATGAAAACCCTAAACTTCTTAAGAATCTTAGCCAAGCCCAGCCTGTCTCCACTGGCCACCTCCATCTTCCAATGTGGAAGCAGAGTGGCCTTCTATTTGGGCAACTTCTTTCAGTTTCCTCCATCCTACAGCCAACATGGTTCTTCAGCTAGCTGCATCACAGGAACACGGCAGGAAGTGTAACATCTAACTACTGTCCATTGGCACTTACCAAAAATTTGGTTGATGCAAACCAGTCTAAACTAAGGAATATTTTAAGAACAAGTTCCGTAAAATTTAATTTTTTTTTATACAAATAAACATTGTGAAATTTTAGGGGGCAATAATGAATCATCCCCTTCTCTCCCTTTTAATTTCGGAACCAATTAAGAAACAGACCAGAGTTAGACAGATGGAGCCAAAAAAAGAAAAAGAAAAATCAGCTTTATTATTGGTAAAGTTGGCCTGGAGAACATGGTTTGATCTATGACCACATCGGGCTTTCTACAGGTTCCCTTCATCTTGGAAGCATTTGCAAGTGCAAAGAAAACTGTTCTACCTAGAAGAGTTATAGGTGCTCTATACCTCCTTGCAATAAATGAATGAATGAAGCAGTCAATCAAAAGTTACTTCTGCTTTCCTCAGAGGAACATCAACATAAATTCCACAGTACATGGAATCTTTTCATTTGTTTTGACCCTCGATGACCCTTTGCCTCTTCGGACTTGCCGGCTATTAGCATGACACCCTCAGAGGTGGCAGAAAGCTGGAGTGGCTTTCAGACTGAGCACTTCTGGTGCCAGTAAGAGGTCCCTTCAGCACCTTTTCCTCTTCCTCCTCTCCCTTCATCTTAAAATACAACATGTTATTTTCTGGTGGGAAGGTAGATATATTTGATTTCTGAGATTGGTTCAGTGCCTTAGACCAGCTGTTTTGGCTCAAGTATGATTAATTTAAACACCAGCTCCTGTTTAGTAACTTACTCTAATCAATCAACAGGTATTTATTATGTGCCTTTTAAGCAGAAAACAAAGAAAAATGCAAAACAAACCTATGACTCTTAAGAACATGAGCCAGATCCAGCTGACGGTTATGTTATGCCAGTGTTTTCAAGACAGCAGAGGACCGAAATGCCTATCTCAAGAG
This sequence comes from Orcinus orca, assembly GCF_937001465.1. Classification (NCBI taxonomy): domain Eukaryota; kingdom Metazoa; phylum Chordata; class Mammalia; order Artiodactyla; family Delphinidae; genus Orcinus; species Orcinus orca. The sequence goes on from NC_064562.1 coordinate 132,734,115, forward strand.
TTCTAGCCTTAGAGTAGCCCTCACACAGTCCACCTTCCTTTTAGGTTTTAACTTTAAATTATCAGTTTTACTCACAGTAAACGTGGACAGGACAATGTGACTTGGACCTGAGACTAAAATAGCACTTCCTTTTAGGGAACTAACATTTATTAAGTTAGGCTAAAATAGCACTTCCTGTAGGGAATTAAGATTTATTAAATTAAAGTTAATTGGCCTCTGGTGATGGGCCTCCTGACTCACCTGTTCACAGACAAGAAAGCTGGCAAGAAGATCAGAAGCCTAGCTGACCCTACCTGGGGAAAGTTTGCTTACTTCCTGGATCTTGAAGCACAGGTGAACCCACTGCCCATGAGCACAGCCCGTCCAAACCAGTAAGAGAAAAGATCGGCTGTCACTTACTTTTCAATTCAATGACCAGAGTCCTTGGAAAAATCATGGCTCGGTGGCTTTCAGGCTCTTCACCAATCACATTAGCTTGTCTTCCCAGAAGAAAAGTGACAGGAGACATCCAGAAGTGTTATATTGTCCCATCTGTGAGGGGAATGGAATTTCCCTCTTTTGAGAAAGAATGAAAAGGGAAATAAAATTCTCCCCAACACCAAAGTTTTCTACAGGGGTAGACCTCACAGGGCAGTCCCAGCGACCGTCATAGGTTGTTTAGGTTGTCCTGAACATAACTGCAGGCTTTCCTGTAGAACTCTATTTAATCTCTGCAGAAATTCTGATGTAAGAACTATCTTAACTTCTGATTGAGACCCTCATCAGAACATAAAAGAAGACAGAATAATATTTACCATACATAAAGAAAGAGATTTAAGCCTACAAGCAGAATCTGATCTCCTCATTTTTCCCACTTGGGAAAGTAAAACATTTTTAATATATTTTTTCTTCCCTCCCCTCCTCCCAAAATTCAGGAGCTAATTTGCCTGAAGTAACCCATAACGAAGCCTAGCAAATCTGTCTCTTGTGTTTGATTCCAATTCCTTTCCATCACTGTAGCATTCTTCTCCTCGGATTGTTGTCAGGTTTAAAGAGGTATCATAGTTGAAAATGTTTTGCCCATTGCCTAACATTTTAAGTCACATTATCTCTGGGTTTGGATCCTGGCTCTCTCATATACTAGCTCTGTGACCTTGGAGAAGCCACTACAATCTCTCTGAGGCTGAGTTTATTTTTCATCACAGGGCAAGTGCTTATTAATTTTAGTGCCTTTCCTTCGAATGTTAGAAATGAATTAGATATCGTAGAATTAGAAATATATATTTTGTAGGCTGGCTATCCCTGCCAGCCTCCTGCTTTGTCTTCCCATCCACACCACTTTTCTGCAGGCAGCAAATGCAGTGGAAAATATTTGAACTTCTGAATGAAATCGTCATGGGTTTGAATTTCTGTTCTGCCGTTCATTAGCTGTGTGACTATGGGTAAATCATCCGAAAGGTCTCATTTTTTTACTGTGCTAAAAAATGTTATCACAATGAGAAGAGAGACCTATATTCAGACTCATATCTGAAAGAAGAGAATTATAGTACATCAACTATCAGACTTTTTTCTGCGTTTTAGAAAGTAGCTTATATATTAGAGAAGTTTCATGTCTTTAATGATTCATTCACTTGTCAGGCATACCTTGCACTGTTCGTGCAAACGCACACAGTACACTCACACAGAGGTCAGCTTCCTTCCAGGGTGGTGCCGACTTCTTTGGAAAAGCCACAACTTGGTGCCAGTGATAACTGGCAATTTCTGTTACTGTGATGAGTGAGGATGGGTTAATCCCTATGCCTGTCAGGTTTGGCCAACCACCAACAAATTTCCCTTCATCAAATGTAAGTATGTGTCCTGCCAAGTACTTTCCACTTACTTTTTAAGCTTCATGTTTTTCATTGGAAACTTAATGCATGTGTGCTGAGTTATTTGCTGAACTCAGAATATTACTGGGCAAATGCCAGTCTGTATCCAAAAAGTTCCCTCCTCACAAAAGAACCCACGGTAAATATCCACATTTTTCCTTCCTTCTTTTCTTTTATTTTTTTAACAAAATTTTTAATTTTAATTAGGATCAGAACTAAAAGAAGCCTAGTTTGGTCCTGAAGTTACATAAACGTTATATTGATTACACCCATCACTAGTCTCTGAACATACAAGCTAAAAGAATCACACCAAAATAAGCAATCTGCCATCACTCAGACAAAATATAAGTTCTGTATTGACCTATTTTCAGGTTCCTCTTTCTTCACAGAAAGAGAAATCAGGTATTAAGGCTCCCATTTTATAGCTGAGGACATTGTCTTAGCTATAAAATCAACAACTTGCTTATCTTGGTCACCTGATCTACATTGTGGAAAGGAAATTTGAGAATGAGAGTTAAACACAGCTGAGAGTTAAACTCAGATAATTATTACATTTGATCTAGAAAAGAGGCATTTTGCAATATCTTCAGTGGGAGAATACATTTTAGCACCCAAAGGGAATTGTAGCAGCAGCCTGTGTGCAGCTTTGCTCAGTGGGATGAGATGGGAGATGCTCACAAAGGCGCTCTATCATCAGGTTTCTCATGCACTAGAGATGCCATATTTAGGCACAGAGGGGGACTTTTTTAGAGCCACGTTGTATAACAGATTCTCTCGTTATGAATATTCAGTCCATCCATAACTCCCTTGCCCATCCTTGGCCACTGGCCCAGCAAACGCCCAGCCCCAGAAGACTGTGTAAAACAACGGACCTCTTGCCAGATTAGGCTTGAATTCCCTTACAGTTCCCTCATCCATATTTATGACTTCTACTCCCACATCTATCCCAAACTGATATGTTTAGCCCTGATCCTCTCATTTGCCTTCTAGTCTCACTTCAACAATTCACCTGATTTCAACACATTCCTCTGCTTGAATACTTGCTAACAACGTACTCAAATATAATCAGTGTTATTACTGAAACATCTTGGAAAGAGAGCTGGGGTTTTAGGCTCCTTTCCCCAATATATTGATTCCCCTTCCTAGATTTATTTGCTTCTACCAATGGTGCCACCATAATTACAAATTTGCAGTCATTATTGATTTCTGCCTCTCTATAAATCCAGTCTTTCACTGAGTCTATAGTTTTTGCTTCACGTTGTGTCTCTTATCTCCTTCCTATGGGTTATAATAGATAAACTCCAATTCAGGCTCTCATCCCTTCATGTTTGCACAAGTTTAATGGTTTCTCAGTTTCTCTATCTTCACTCTTTTCTTCTCCAGTCCATCCTGCTCTAGTAATAATTTCTCATCACTACTGTGTTATATCCAAGTGTCTCATCCTGGATTTAAAATTGTTTTTGTTTTTGTTTTCGCGGTACGCGGGCCTCTCACCTATGTGGCCTCTCCCGACGCGGAGCACAGGCTCCGGACGCGCAGGCTCAGCGGCCATGGCTCACGGGCCCAGCCGCTCCGCGGCGTGTGGGATCTTCCCCTCCGCGGCGTGTGGGATCTTCCCTGACCGGGGCACGAACCCGAGTCCCCTGCATCGGCAGGCGGACCCTCAACCACTGCACTGCCAGGGAAGCCCTAAAATTGTTTTTAATGTGGTTCCACCTCACTAATCCACCTTTACTTTCAACGACCTGTCACACATACCCTCCCACCCTTGTTAGGTCAAGCTCTGCACCTCTTAAGAACACACTATGCTTTTTCCCACCACTGTTCTGCCGTACTTACATTATGAGTCACACATAGCCCAGCTACAGGGCTAAAGGAGCTGGACAAAGACCTGCACAAGGAATGATAAATAATTTGGGAGGTAGATTCCCAAATCTATCTAGACAAGTGTAACAAGTAGAATAGAGTTTGGGAAATATATGGGAACATAAAATTGGGGGTAGTCTGGGCAAGCCGTTCCTTTCAGAAAGAGCCAAACTTCAAGAGTGGAAATGGACTAGTATATGGATGACAGAGACAAAGGATCCAAGACAGCCATTCTGAGAAACCTAGGTATACAGGCAGCACCTGGTGGTAGTAGAGTCCACGCATTCAGGTGAAATGGGATTTCCATCCTGGGAAAAGGAGGTATGACAGGGGCAAGAAAAGTCTCCCATTGTAGAGGAGTTGTTTTTCATGTAATTTATCGAGGGCAGGATAAGTCACAAAGAGTAAGACAAGCAGGAATATAGTTACAGGATGGTTCTCTAGAACAAGGCAGAAACTTGTCAAAATGGGGTCACACAAGCAAAGCTGATCAGCATCAGTAACAGAGTCCACTGCCCCCAAAAACCCAGGGCTAAGAATATGTGTTCCAGAGCCTGAGAGGGAATCTACCATAGTAAAAAACTTTGGATTTGAATTTCATTCTCCTGCCATCGTGCTCAAGTTCCTTAACGTTTGTGAGGCTTGATTTCTTTATATATAAAAGTGGGGAAAATGATAAATATTTTACAGATTTGGTATGATGATTAAATAAAGTGCCTTCTATGGTATCTATTGTTTAATAATAGGCTCGCTGTCCTCTGTCAGAGCTTCTGAAATCACCCCTGCCCAAGAAAAGGACTGACTCTACTGGTTGAGGTGGTGCTAAGCCCGTGGGTGGGGTGTAGCCATTCCACAGATGGCAGAGAAGATTCCAGAGGCAAGAAATCAGGCAAGGCCGGATGCTGGGATGCCTTCCTTCCCCTCTCCTCTTCCCTCCTCCCCCCATCTCTACCAATCCTGAACATGACTCATTATCAACACAACCCCACATCTTCTGAGAAGCCAATACTGTCCTAGGGATTTCTCTGTTCTTTTAGCCCCTTTTGAACAGGCATCTTACTATACTTAACCGTGTATAGTACTACAGTCCCAGTTTTGACTTCTTTCAAGTAATCCCTAAGGTTCATAGCATTGACATTTGCAATCTTGCAAAGGCATAACTTCCATTCAAGAGTTCTACAAAGCTGGCTTGAGGTAGTGGGTCACTAGCCAAGTGAGTGAATCCAGAAAATCAGCCCCCATTGTAGTCCAACATACTTTAGATGATATCAAGTTGTTGCTACATGAATATTTTATGGGGGAGTTATATGCTATTATGGAATTTGAGGATTGGGAATTTTCTAAATTCTCTGGATGAATTCCTTGATAACATCAATGGCCCACAATATAATTTATTGTTTTTTAGTTTCCTCTTGTTCTTTAGCCAGATTTGCTCAGCTAATGTCAAGCCTCTCTATGAATGAGCTGAATTTGTTCTTTCTCTTGGTTCTCCCAAAATTTAGCCCAAAGTTGCCTTCATAATGAGCATTCAACCTGCAGTTGTTGAATTGATTCAATGACTACATCTTGTTACCATTTTAATTTTTGTAATTCTAGTCATTTTCTTCAATTGCCTAGTTACATCTGACATAAACTATGACATTTTCCCTAGCATGAGAAAAAGGGAAGTAAAATACAAAAGAATTGGGTCTACTACTCATTTTTTTTTTTAAACAAGAAAAGCACTACAAACCATTTGCAGGGAAATTTTGGCTACACATCATCCTTGTCACCAGTTGACTTATGAATAATCAGGGTAATTTACATTACCTTCTTCTGTTTACAGACTGTATATCTGTCTTCCAATGGATTTTCCACTTGTTCTAATGACTTGCTGAAATGGAAAAATACTCAACCTCCTTTACAAAGTAATGATTATCAGTACCCAACCACATCTCCCTGCTTCCAGATTAGTTTTTTCGCTTTCATTTTTAAAGAATGTTCTTTTACTATGGAAAATGACACCAGGACTTTCTGGCTAATTATGGGTACAAATATAACACATGAATTACTCCTGACATCACACACACACACACACACACACACATTTAGCCCAACCGTTGAAAAGCGGCTATAATGTTTTTATGTGTAGGACTCTAACCTTTTCTATTTTGTCCAACTTATTGTTTTACCCTGTGCAGTGGCCTTGGATTGAATTCCAGTTTTTCACTAATACTCCCCACCCCACACACATTCACACACCATTTCCAGTGCCATCACTCTAGCTCAAACCTTCATCATTTTACACCTGGACTACCTTGATAGTCTTCCAGAGGCAATTTTGGATTGGTCACTTTTCCTTTTAAATCATTCTGTATGTTGCTTCTGTGCTTGCAGCCGTATAACCCTGCTCCTGCCCTCAGCGCAAATACAAAGGCCTCTACAATATAAATCCAACGTCCTGCCCAGACTTGTCTTCTATTCCGCCTCATCCCTTCCCCCTTCCACCCCCTGCAATACACACCCTCTGCCTGCCTAGCTGTCCCTTGAATGTTGGCTGTGCTTTCTCACTGGCATAGCTTTGTTCCTGCCATTCCCACCTGCCACGTTCTCTCTTCCCACCTCTACCTAAATTTTATTTACACTTCAAGGCCTGTACCACAAGTTTACTCCATAAACCCTTTCCTGAACAAATTACCTAAAGTCCCACCCTTAACCCTATATCATAAGCACATATTACTACGCTATGTGTCTAGTAGTCACTGTTTACTGCCTTATTTTGTAGTTGTTTACACTCAGTAAATATTTGTTCACCAGATGAATATTCTCTAACTATATTATATTTTCAGCACAATAATGGGATACACCAATAGAGAAATCTATTGGGGGGCATACAAATTGGAGCTCAGAAATTCATGGAACTATGAACTGCAGTTTGAACAATTTCATAAAGTATAGTCTCTCAGTAAATATGATTACAGATGGCGATATGAAAACACCACATGGAAAATAAATTTTTTCTGCATTCACTCAGCATACTTGAACCAGAACAGTGGCTATTTCATAATTCTGAGTCCCTTGGTCCGATACTTAATCTGTATCCCATATTATCACTCATCCACACTTGTACAATCTCAACTTAAACACTACAGAGGGAAAAAAACTCTTGGTGGTTGAGAAATAAAGTTGTACACATTTTATATTATATCCTGTGTTTAAATGAACTTAAAGGGAAAGCTTCCTGGATGAAAACAAATAATATTAATTTTATTAATGATGGCTCCTACTAGTAATGATACATATGTACAGTGTATTAAAATCTTTTTCTCTGTTTTCTGGAAAATTTTCAACTCTTTTTTTTTTGCGGTACGTGGGCCTCTCACTGCTGTGGCCTCTCCCGCCGCGGAGCACAGGCTCCGGACGCGCAGGCCCAGCGCCGTGGCTCACGGGCCCAGCCGCCCCGCTGCATGTGGGATCTTCCCGGACCGGGGCAGGAACCCGTGTCCCCTGCATCGGCAGGCGGACTCCCAACCACTGCGCCACCAGGGAAGCCCTTTCAACTCTTTTTAGTGTATTTTTCCTTTGGGGGCCCATTCAGGACTTATACCTTCCTGAGAAAAAAGTTGTTATATCTTATATATAATATATATATTAATATATCTTCTTCCTTAAAAAGTTGTTATTCTGCCTATGCTCCTTCGTATTTTTTCCAGACCATTCCTTAACCATGATCTTCCATTTTCTGGCTGGTTTTCCTGATAGAGTATAACCACACTTACGCACATACCTACACTCCTAAAACTATCTGGTGTTTGCTTAGTGAGTTCTACCTAGTTTCTTCCCTGGCCTATGTCCCCCAGGAGCTGTGGGACTGCAGTGATTCACACTCCTTCCTTCTTCACCCCTCTTCCAGCACACACACAAGCCATCATCCCAGAATCAGATGGGACTCATTTTATAGGAAAGTGTTTGGACTTAGAGCCATATGTGATTTCATTTAAGATTAAAAAGAAGAAAAAGAACTCCACCAGTAAGTGTCACTATCACCATTCAGAGTACCTGTCCCAATCACAGTATAATGTAGCTGGAAAGGAAAGGTGTATAGACCATCTGATCCAGTGGTTTTCAAATTTAGATCTATAAAATGGATCAAAGTGGGCTTGCTATGCTTAAAAAGGGAAGGAAGAAAGGACTCTGTGTCCTGGCAGTAGCCTGTGAAGAACAGCCTCCCCACAGAGCAGTCTATAAACCACTAATCTGAGCTAAATGTCACAGTTTGCAGATGAGGAAACTGAGCCCAGAAATTTCGGTTAAGTGACTCTCTCATGGTCATATAACCAGTGTATGGCAGAGCTGATTCTAGATCCCAAGTTACTAATTACAGTGTTCTTTCCCGGGCTTTCCCACAGCACCAGAAAACTGCTAAATCAAGAGCTCATTTCTACTCATTGGACTAGCCCAATTCATCTCTGTGCCCAGTCCAAAAGCAGTGTACGAGAACTAGTGTTTTCCTAGCCGAAAATCTTTCATTATTGAAGGATTTTCACGATTAACCGAAATCACCCAAAATATCAGAAACAATGTGGCAAAACACAAGGGACAGCACTGCCTGCATTTTTAGTTGGCCCACCTGTTCCAGGATGGGCTCTCTAGCTAAGTAGCCAACAGCTTCATAACCGACCTGCCTCATAAGCCCAGCCCAGAACACCCAGCACACCCTGAGTCTGCTCATCCCCTTGAGGGTGGTCTCCTCTTTTCCCCATCAACAAGCTGGGAAGCTAAGCATAGGCATTAGCAGGCCTTGGTGGTGGCCAATTAGAGCAGAGTCCCAACAGAGCTACCATTATAGGCCCTCCACATTGGTACCCTCCTCCACAAGCCATCTTTGTGATTAATGTAATCACCATAATTGCTGGCCTCCTTTTTGAGTCTTGGCCACATGGGGAAGAGATGAATATTTTCCCTGAACGCATTCTTTCCAAAGGACTGTATGTCCTTAGTAGTGGAACATGATGTCATGAGTTCTGATGAGGGGAGCGCCCTACAGAAGCTGAAGATTGGCACCAAAGGCCTAAGGGAGCCAGTTCAACTCATATCCCGCAGCTGCATCCCTGTGGCCACACACGTGCAGCCAGTTACTCTATAATTAACAAAAACAAGCCTGTGACTATTGCTATTGTACTTTTTACTCTATACCTTTTGAGGGAATATTGGGAAATAAAATCTTCGTTTTCCCTCATGCTCCTCAGACTTGGCACATAATAATTTTTGTTGTTGTTGTTGTTTTTCTCCTGGTCAGGAGTTAATGCTTCAGTCAGACAGGTCTGATTGGAAACCTGGTTTCCATCCAGAAAAAAATAGTTGGTCATTCCCAACCTAGACCATTTGAGGGCAGCATAGCCTTAAGAGTGTGTGTTTTGACCAGCTAATATGCAGCCTTAAGGAGGGAATAGGCAATGTGGGTTTCACATACACACTACTGCTACTGGAATTCAGGAAATAAACCGTGAACAATGAGAAAACACTCCCTGGGAGTCATCTCAAATTTCAGGATGAACGAATAGATGCCTAACTTTAAATGTACTTACATAATTTTCTTATATAACATAATCGCTTGAGGCAGGCACAATATAAACCATAGGAGGTGAGATTTAAAACTGGAGTGCTATCAAAAAAAAAAAAAGAAAAAGAAAAAAGCTAAAAACAAAAATAGCTAAAGTAAAATATATTAACCTGGGAAAAAAATCAGATATGTTTGCAGGTCCTTATGCTCCTCTTGGGGGACACATAGTACTTCACAACTAACATGTCCCTATTATAACCTCTTTTAACCTAAGCAGAAATGCTGCCTCTCTGCATTTCTTCCATATTTTGGGAGTAAATCCAGGATGGGCAAGTGAAGATAAAGGGAGGAGGCTTAGGAGGAAAGGGAGGAGAAGGAAGAAGGCATTGCACTCTGTCCTTGGAGAATCACCAGTATTGAATTCTAGGGAAAAGTCTACATTGACCCAAATCACAGGGAGGTGCACTGACTCCACTCATCTCCCACCCCTCCCCAGTAAACTGTACATACCTTTTGGTAGTTTTCACAGGATGTTAATAAGAAAATTGCAATTGATCAGCCTAGTGTGATAGTGATGTGTAAGTTCTCTCTCCAAATATCGCTGCATAAGTTACCTAAATAACGGAGACCAATGGCTGTCTCCCAGAAAGTCATCTGGAAGGAATTCTACATTCCTGCCTCTGCTTTTCTTTATGGGCTACAGAAAGAACATGATAGTTCTTGAACACATTTCCCAGATTATTCAAAGAGACCAAACTTACTTTCAGCACAGCTCTTTAGAGGTTGTGATGGTGGGGAAGCAAACCTCCAAAAGCAAACTCAGTCTCTCTCAAGCATGGAGGCAAGCTCAGCTACTTTGCTGAGAGGGCCAAGGTGACATGGTGTGCATGAACTCCTTGGTTTTCCTCCCTTCGTTTCAATTTTTCCCCTTCAATCTCTTACAGGATCTTGTTCCATCAAATATCTTCCTAACTCCACCCTTTTCTCTTCAACCTTTTCTGCTACACTTGCGGAGAAAGTCCTTTATCTGCCTTATTCCCTTTTCCAGGTCCTTTCCTCTCTCCCTCCATTCACAGTAGATTTCTTGAGAGGAAGGTCTCCCCAGGGCCTCCGTACCTTTGTGTTCCTTCACTTGCTCCCTTAATATGATTCTGCCCTCACCACTCTTCAGCAGTTACCCTTTAAAGCTCATCAGTAATCTGCTCATCACCAGGTGGTCCACTGATTTCTTTTCAGCGGTTTCTCCTTACTGCATCACATCCCTATTACCACGGCTTGGTATTGACCAGAAATCCTCCCACCCCTCCCCCTTTGAAATTCTTTCTCCCCCTAGATTCAATAACACATGTCCTCACTCTCTGACCATTTCTCCTCAGTCTCTGTTGACCCCACTTCTTCTACAGCCCCCTTAAATGTGGGAATTTTTCAGTACTCAGTAGCCCCTTAATCTTCCTCTATTGAGCTCATCCAATCCCACAGCTTTAACTACCACCTCTTTGCCCTTGACTTCCCAGTATATATTTCTCTTCCAAGCTATGTATCAATAGTTCACCTTCTAATGGGATATTTGTCATTTCTCAAACAAAAATTTCCAAAATAGACCTCATCTTTCCCACACAGCCTCCTCATCTCCCTGTCACGAAATAACTTCCCCTCCCTACCATTCCTCAAGTCTCAAGGCAAAATTTCGTCTTCGACTCCTACTGTGCCATTTGTAAATTGATTGGACATTGGGAGTAAAGGATGATGAAATATCCTTTTAGAGTCTCCTTTATATTTACAGTAACTGTACTCTACTTCAAGCCTTCATTTCATCACCTGGACTTTTGCAATGTGAAACTGGTGTCTCTGTCATTAACCTTTCTCTTCTCCATTACTATCCAACCAGTATTGGGCCATAAGCTATTTTCCCAAACAGTCCTCTCCATACAAAAGAAATAGGTAGCATTAGTGGCTTCCAGAACAAATGGCTGAGGGACAAGGGTGGAAGGAAGGGAAATTTTACATTTATGTACTATCTTGTTTCTTTAACATTCTGTGCTCCATGGATATACTAGCTACTAAGAATACTGTTTAGGGCTTCCCTGGTGGCGCAGTGGTTGGGAGTCCGCCTGCCGATACAGGGGACACGGGTTCGTGCCCCGGTCCGGGAGGATCCCACATGCCGCGGAGCAGCTGGGCCTGTGAGCCATAGCCGCTGAGCCTGTGCTCCGCAATGGGAGAGGCCACAGCAGTAAGAGGCCCACGTACCGCAAAAAAAAAAAAAAAAAACATACTGTTTAATGGATGAACAACAAGATCCTACTGTATAGCACAGGGAGCTATATTCAATATCCTATGATAAACCATAATGGAAAAGAATATAAAAAAGAACGTATGGGCTTCCCTGGTGGCACAGTGGTTGAGAGTCCGCCTGCTGATGCAGGGGACGCTCCGGTCCGGGAAGATCCCACATGCCGCGGAGCGGCTGGGCCCGCGAGCCATGGCCACTGAGCCTGCGCGTCTGGAGCCTGTGCTCCGCAACGCGAGAGGTCACAGCAGCGAGAGGCCCGCGTACCGCAAAAAAAAAAAAAAAAAAAAAGAATGTGTATGTATTTGTATAACTGAATCACTTTGCTGTACAGCAGAAATTAACACATTATAAATCAACTAAACTTCAATAAAAAAAGAATACTGTTTAAGTTAAACACTGTGTTACCCATAAAATTAAAAAAAAGAAACATCCATTTCAGTTCATCTTCTCAAAATCCTGCATACATTGCCTTTAGGACAAAAATCAAACTTTGGCCTATTGTTCAAAGCTCTCTGAGGTATGGTCACAGCCCACCCTTCTAGCCTTCTCTTCTACTCTGCTTCTGTCTCTGCTCTTAACACACTCCACAGGCCAGGCACATGCCATCAATCTGGATCAATCGTCTCTGCCTTTGTTTAAACATTTCCTTCTGCTTGAGGTGCTTTTCTTCATACCAGATGCAGTCCTACCTTCCTGCCAGCTACACCTCAGATGGCGCCGCTCCCAAAGTGCTTTCTTAAATCCCAGCATTTAGAAGGACTCCTCATCTGCAGGTTTCCTAGCCTAAGCACTTGATTCTATCGAAGTCAGCCTGGTTTTGAAGTTATCTGTGCACGTGACTATTCTTAATGCTGTTCAATGCTTTTCACATGATGGGTTCTCAGAAAATGTTTTCTGAATGTCATTGGCCCTTGATACACCAAGAAATCCAAAATTAGAATTGCTTGGATATGAGATCCAATGGCATCTTCATGTCATTACTGGTGCTTGGCATTGTCATTAAGAAGTACAAAGCTTGATGGGTCCCCTTTAGGTCAGTGCTTCTCCAATTGTGGTCCTAGACCACCTGCTACAGGAATACCTGGAGTGCTTGCTAAAATGCAGATTTCTGGGCTCCAATTGAGATTGATCCAGAATCTCTGGGGGTAGGGCTTGGCAATCTGTAATTAAAGCAAGCATCCCGGGACTTCCCTGGTGGTCCAGTGGGTAAGACTCCACACTCCCAATGCATCAGGCCTGGGTTCGATCCCTGGTTGGGAAACTAGATCCCGCATGCGTGCCACAACTAAGAAGTCCCCACGCCGCAACTAAAGATCCCACACACAGCAACTAAAGATCCTGCGTGCCATAACGAAGACCCAGCGCAACCAAAATAAATAAATATTAAAAAAAAAAAAACCAAAAAGCAAGCATCTCAAGGTGATCCTCACATACACTCAAGTTTGAGAGCCTCTGCTCTAATCGGATAGAGCAGGGTTTGGGGGAAGGTTTTTAGAGGAGAGAATCCCTGTGATTTCTTCCCTGAGATTTTCAAGCTGATCCTGCTTGTCTGCTCAACATTCCTCAGCTTCTGCCAGTCCTTCAACCCTGCTGCCCAGCCTGCTCCATGTGCCTGGCTGTGCCTCGTGCTCCTGGAACAGGACTCGCCCTCTGTCTCTCCTTTCAGGACATTGACAGCAGAGCTGTCAAGCTGATTCCCTGTAGTAGCTGGCACTGGCGCCTCTTGACTGGAGAGCGGTGCCTCAGATTTCGACAATAATCTCATCTTTTTCCAGGTTTGAGAGGTAGCAGTAGGCATATGTGGCCATTTCCACTGTCTTCAGTCTACAAGTGGGCTAGAGTTAGAACTAGGCTGAACCACTGTGGGTGGCAGGGAGCACAGTCCTTTACTGAGAGGGATTTCGGCCAGTAACTCTACCTCCACATCGTCCCACACTCTATTTCAGGCTGACGGTTGTACACGCTCTTCCTTTTTCCATCTCATCTAGCCATTAAATAAATGCCCTGGCTGGATCAGAGGAACCAGGAAACAGAATGTTATTCAGTGCTATTGACATTGCCCCTTAAAGCTTCCAACAACTTCCCCTATCAACATCTCCGAAAGGGCCAAAAACTTCCAGTGGGTTGCTGTTGCCCATTCATGTGTATTGCACATGTGATCTATGTCTCTCTGAATAAAACCACCACGGTTTTGCTGAATTATGCCAAGACAAAGTCTTCTTTAGATATCTCATTATCCGTATCATTGTTTTAGGTGAAATTCCAAATAAATAATCTCTAATGAGTTAATTACAGATATCCAGGTGGACAAGTGTAAAAGTTAATTGACTGGATCGAGTTCACAGAACAAGTTAATAAAGGTAGAACAGATGAAGAACTAAGGTCTAATAATTTTCTTCTAGGACTATAATAAAATTTATTTTCTCTCAGAACACAGAGCAGCCCACCCAAATAACATCAAGGAAAAATCTAAAATATGCTTTTCATTCTTTAGACTTTCCCTTTGATTCAAAGAAAATGTTCCTTTAGTTATTTCTAGTTTTACTTTCTTCAGTTATTAAAATATCTAATATGTACCAGAATTTCTGCTTTTAGACTCTTTTCTCCACTTAATACTGATACATATAAGAGTAGACAAAGAATTAGATGACTGTTTAAATATACTAGCAGTGCTATTGCTATGTTCCATTTTTATTTTTAAAAGTCATTTTTATAGTCACTTATTCCATCTCTAATGGAATACCTAGCATTCACCGCTAGGTATTTACCCATCTCTAGGTGTTTTACATGCTTTTCTATATTCACAAAAACATATATGGGATATATTATCATCATGACTCTACAGAAAAGGAAAATGACTCAGAAAAGTTATGTAATATGTGAAGTTACTATCTCAGTGCCTGATGTGTAACAATTTCTCAATAAATATTAGCTAAAATTATCATTATTTTCCCCACGTTCATACGAGTTACCAAATGGGGGAATCTGAGTTCAAACTCAAGTAAAACAGAGCACTTTTGCTACTATGCACACACTGCCTCAATTTTCAGACTCAATTTCATGAGCAAAAAGCTATTTTCATACTGTTTATTTGAACAGCTAGAGCAAATACTGTGTACATTTTATTTGTCTGTTAATATCTCTAACATTAATTTATGTACTTGTGCACCTGTGTGTCTTCATTCTGTTTTGTTTTTGTTTTTAGCTTTTCATATCGTATACGGTCATGTTTTTAAGGGCACCTTTAGACCAAGAAGGATGCTTATTTTCCCCGGAGATGCGAGGAAGGTGTTAATAGAGAGGCATATAAACGTGAAATGAAACAGCCCTGTGCTAGGGAAGAGCAGGGAACTTCCCTAAAAGCCGAGGCTCTTAGCACAGCCTTATACAGCAGGTTGGGTGACACCTCTTTCTAAAATTAGGAATTGCTTGGACTCTGCAAGGTGGGACATTTAGATTCTGTTTTATTTCTAACTGACGTTTTGGAGAGTGCATTCAGTATTTCTTTTCGGAAAGCTCCAAGGATTGTTTCTCTATTTATGAGTTATTCTGAAGAAAATGTGTAAGAATTTGGACTTCTGCTTGTAGATAATAAATGACCATAGCTTTCATTTGGGGAGAGGGAAGGAATTCAATTTATAGTAAAATGAAGAGTTCCAGATCCAGACCTCCCAGCCCCTTTCCCTGCAAGCACAGATGTTAGAGCTACAGCAGCCTCCCGTTTGGCTCTGCCCAAGCACCCTTCAGACTTCCCTGCAAAGGTCAATGACTGAGGAGCTTCAAAAGGCAATGTGCACTTCTTTCTTACTCTCCTTTCTCTTCTCTTTTTATTTCTTCCTCCTAAAGTCTAGTAACTTTGGTCTTAAAGGTCTCCATAGTTTGACAGAAGGCTCAACTTTGATTAAAATTTCCCTCAACTGGTTAAAAGTGATTAAAGATCACTCAACTGGTGTGGATGATGAGCAGCAGGTCTTGCAGTTCCCTTCCTTGATTGAAAAAAAAAAAAAAAGAATAAGGTGGTCACACCAAAACACCAAAAGGAGTCACTGAATTAGGCCAGAACCAAGCTTTGGAAATGCATCCTAATTCCTGGAACCAGTGATCTTACTTGCATAATTTTATGTTTACACACGAGGTAGCTGATTTGGAAAGACATCTTAGCTTGGTCTAGGCTGAGTCTCAAGCTGTGTTAGCCTGGTGCTCTTGCCAGAAGACTCTGATTACATTTGAAAGCATCAGGCCCTGGGTCATGATTATGCCTGTGAGACCCTGTGCCCAACCTGGGGAGGAGATTGTCAGCTTCTTGGGGAGTGAATAGCATGTGCAGAGCTTTTTGGAGTGCAATGGGGAATAGCTAAGGCTTTGGCAAGCTTCAGACCGACAGCCAGGGCCTCACACTGTGACTCAAATTGGCCTATTACTCTAAACTGGTTTGTACCATTCATTCTCTCATTGTTTTATGTATGATCATACCTCCCTAGTAAGCCTGAAAGCATCTGAAGACAGAGCGCATGCTATTTTTGATTTCCCAAAAGAATCTGCCAGAGTCATGGGCTCACCTTATTGACTGACTGACAGCCCCTTGGTAGCAGTGACTTCAGCTGCAAATAAAGAAAAATAGGTTATGTTCCAAGTAATAAAGGAGTGTGTCATGTAGTCATGCCTCTGTGGTGTTACACTGATCACTACGATAGAAATACCCCATGAGGCAGAAGTATGTCAAATACACTCAGTATTCAGGAATCTTGTGGCAGAGACAGAAGAAACAAGTGGTTGGATTAAGGGTCAGAGACTTGGTGGAGGAGGCCCAACTTGTGTTTAGGCAGGGACCTGGGCACAAGCTCTCCAGAGAGTGTGTGGTCAATACAGGCAGTCTCTGAGAGCAAGCCTAGAGGGCTGGAGGCCACAAAGTCCTCTTTCCATCAGTAGACGGACCCACAGTCATTCGTTCATATATTCTTTAATTCTGATCTTAAATATGGTATGGCAGGTGCCATGCTCAATGCTGTGAATATACAGATGTATATGCATGGTCTCTGCTTCCAGTGGTGGGACAAACCTGTAAACAGATAAATTACGATATCAAGCTGAGAACTGTATGGCAGCATGATCTAATGAAAAGGGGTTTTGCAAAAGAGGGAAGCCGACCTACCTTTGGATACAGGCTTTGCCACCTGTTATGGATTGTGTGACTTGGATTTTTTGAGCCTGTTTCTTCATCTGTAAATCTGGAAAACAATACTATCTCCTAGACTTCTTGAAAGAATGAAAGGAGAAGCATATATAATAACAGCTGCCACAGTACCTATGATAGACCCTCAGAAAATGTTTGATCCCTTGCTCTGTGATAGTAGAATGTACAATATTGTGGAGGCTTAGAGGCAAGAACCAATAGCTGCCTGAGAAAGGGAGGGGAGACTCTACCTAGGAATTAACGTTCTTCTTGATCTTGAAGAATAAGTAAGTCCCTTGTTCAATCACTTATTTACCACATATTTGCAGAGCATGATTATGTGCCAAGTATGGTGCCAGACACTGGGGGTACAATGAAGAACAAAACAGATGTGATCCTGGACCTCATAGAGTTTATTTGCCAGAGGGAGAGACAGGCCAAAACCAAACAAATGGACACACTAAGTATGAGCAGGGTAGCTGAGATAGGGAATTGTGACTCCCAAATGTATTCAGAGTCTTCTGGTAAGAGCACCAGGCTAACACAGCCTGGGACTCAGCCCGGACCAGGCTAAGACGTCTTTGCAAATCAGCTACCTTGTGTATAAGCATAAAATTAGGCAGGTAAGATCACTGGTTCCATGGCTTCAAATTCTGTTCCCAAAGCCCAGTTCTGACCTAATTCAGTGACTCCTTTTGGTGTGACCACCTTACTCATTTTTTTTTTTAATTAAGGAAGGGAACTGCAAGACCTGCTGCTCATCATCTACAGCAGGTGAGTGATGTTCTAGAGAAGTTTTAATCAAAGTTGAGCCTTTTGTCAAAGTTTGGAGACCCTTAAGACTGAAGTGACTGGACTTTGGGAGAGAGAATAAAAAAGAGAAGAGAGAGGAGTGAGAATGAAGAGTGAGAAAGAGACAGATACATGTTGCCACTGAGGCTCCTCAGTCATTGACCTTTGCAGGGAAGTCTGAAGGGTGCTTGGGCAGAGCCAAATGGGAGGCTCCTGTAGCTCTAACATCTGTGCTTGCAGGGAAAGGGGCTGGCAGGATGTCGGTCCTGATATTAGCCAACAACAAAGGATGAGAAGGAGCAAGCCATACAAAGAGTGAAGGGAAGAACATTCTAGGCAGAAATGGCATGTACATTTGTGCTGAAGCAGGGACGAGCTTGGCTGAGCAAGGAAAGAATAGAATAAAAAAGGGAGAAGATAGCATTTAATGAAGTTCAACAAAAAAGAATTCAGGGGAGTTCACTCCAGAGTGGGTAGTGTGTGTGAAGGTGTAGAGTCTCACAAGAGTCTGGTGTGTTCTAAGAATTGGGAGAACTTCAGTGTGACCACACTCTAGACTGGAGGAAGGAGTGGGGTGACAGAGAAGCATGGCAGGAGATGGTGCCAGGGGATGGGGGTCAGACTGAGGGGGTCTTGCTTGTATGATAAGTGAAGACGTTTAGATTGGACTTGCTATTAGCTCTTAGGTTTGGAACTCCGGCCTGGCTCAGCAGCCCCTGCCCAAACTCCCAAGCCTGTCCCTAAGCCCTCCCACTTACAGTGCTTTTTAACCCCCCTCCAGTTTTGGATCCTGACTCCTCTGCATGGTTTCAGCTTCTCTTTCTACTCAGATCTGAGGCATCTTCTGTTGTTATCTAGAGGCTCTACTCTGGCTCTGACCATAGAGAAAGCATCCTCCACTCTGAACCCTGGGCAAGTGGTCAGGCAAAGCTAGGCTTACTTTCTTAAGATAACTACTAAAACCAAGCAGAGTAGATTTGAGAATTAATGGGAAGCCAGCGTTAGTCCTTGAATAGTAAAGCGACATGAGAGAAATATTTATTAATCCATTTGACACTGGTTTGCAGAATTAATTAAAGAAGGAAGAGACTGAAGGCAGGAAGCCAAATGTGTAGTGTGTGGGGATGGGGCGGGGTAGGAGTATGGGTGTGGGTGTGTGTGTTCTTTTTAAAAGGAAAAAGTCCTTTACAGGGTAGAAATGAAATAGTAAACACAACAGAGTGTGTAGGATTGGCCATTGTAGAGAAACATAATTTTAGTGGATGAAATTTATCTGGAAACTTTTTGCTTCACACAGATTTACCTCATTTTATGAGGCCTGTTTGATTTCACTTGGTTTAAAATTCAGAGGAAAAACGTAGTCCATTTGATCAGATTGTCAAGTGAAGCTTGTTAACACGTCTGCGTGAATTTCTGACATCTTCGAACCACTCAGCTCTTGGACCCATCCACTTGCTGAATACTTGTATGTAAGCCAGCAAGCTCCCTCCCGCCCTCCATTTACTCTTCAAGCACAGTTCTCTCAGCAGACACATCTCTTGGCCAACAGACTCCCATGACAAAGGCTTCCTCCTATACCCAAACAGCAGCTTCGTCAGGTGTCTCTAGGTGTCTGTTGAGAACTTATTTAACTGCTTCTAGGGGGTCTTTTCTTCTTCCCCACATTTTTCCTCCATATATATATATATATATATATATATATATATATATATATATATATATGGTTTTTGCATTTGAAATATTATTCTGAATTTTCTAAATTGTAAAGGATTCTCAAATGAATGTTCACTTGTATTCGATGGGCTGAAAATCTATTCTATCAGCAAGTTTGATTCCTGGACTATAGTGATGGAGGCATGGAGTGAGTTCATGCTTTACCTAGTCTTACCCAGCAAGTTGGGAGACACATGGTCTAAAGCCTGACTGGCTGATCTCCAGTCCCACGTATTGTCCCTGAGCTAATTAATGTTCCCTTTTATTGCTGTTGAACATTTGGTTCTTCTAGGAGGCCTCTGGGTCAGTCACTGTCACCATATTAGGCAACCTTCTGACAAACTCTTTTATACCTACAAAGAATCTAAGTATGGCCTCCTCAGACCACTGGGCCCTGATGGTGATGTTTGAACTGCTCAGGGGATGAAGCAGATGGCCAAAAATATACCAATTTTAGCAGAAAACACTTACATCAGCGACAGCTGGAGCGCCACGAAATCTATAAACGCACTTGTTACTCATCTGCTGTGCCTGTTGGGCAAGCCAGGTATGTGGCCCACTTGAACATCTTGTAGTGGAGAGGTTTCCTAGTCGGGACTCTGGACGGAACCTGAGATGAGAAGAATCACATGAGCTTGGCCTTCAGAGCACTAAACTGTGTTATTGGCTTAGCCCTGGTTTGAAAGAGGAGACCCATCACCTAAATGGAATGTAGAGAGTTGAGGGATTGGAGAGTTGAGCCAATCCATGGGATTGGTTGGATCAATATGAGCACTGTTGATTCAAAATGTGAACTGGGGGATCATGAGAGTTGGGTGCTAATTGGCTGCTAAAGTTTTCTTTAAAACTCTTCAAGAGGTTCTGTGCCCAGCAGCTCATCAGCTAGAAAAAAAATCAGTGTTTTGTAAGAGGCAAAGCTAATTACAGTGCTAACTAAGAGCACATGACTGTAGGCTTGGCAGGAAATAGCATGTAATTAACATGAATGTGTTGGAAATCTAAAGTTAAAAATGCCAGAGATTATCGAGCAAGATGTCCTTTGTTTATGGTTTTGGCTATTTAATTTAGTTAATTTTGTCTTTTGTTTTCTTACCCAAATGCCTGCCCATACAAGAATGAGATTATCTGGATGGGAGATGTGATAAACCTAAACCCTATGATTAAACTGTCTGGGCTTTTAACCAAACAACCATAGATCCCTATATGCTAAATAATTTATATTGATTATTTTTATCACTAACTAATAAAAGTGCACACAAACAAAGGTGTTCTCATGATGTATTCAGTCTATTCTTCTAGGTTTCTTGAGGGTTAAGAGCAAGATTTTTACTTCCAATGCAATTCTTCATAGGATCTAATTGCCATGAACACTCAGCAGTGCTGTCTCATGATGTAAATGCCCATGATTGTCTTAGCTTATTGTTGCAGGATGATCCCAGCCTTTAGCTCTCATCTGTGCAGTTCTTTAAATACATGTCTTTGTAATGAATCAAAGTCATTTTTTTTTTTTTCAACGGACAGAACTCACACCAGATCCCATGTTAGGTATCTGAAGGGAAATGTATATCCCAACTTGGAGCTCTACATTAAGCTCCAAGCCCAATGTATGTAATAATAAGATCAGCTACTATTTACTATTTGTTGTATACCTATTGCTGTGATGAACATTTTATATATATTACGTCAGTAATTCCTCTCAGCATGGGATACGCATATCATTCCCATTTTACAGATGAGAAAACCAATGATTAATACACTTGCTCAAAGTCACACAATTAGTGAAGGAGGAGTTATTTGGACCCAGACTTGTCTGATTCCATAGGCCCTGCTTTGAGAGTGGCTGTGCAATGTGTTATTGTAACCTTTGCCCCTGGAGCCACACTGCCTGGGTTTAAATCTTTGCTCGTCACTTGATATCTGATAATAATGAGGCCTGGGCCAAGTGACTCTCTGTACCCCAGTTTTCTCATTTGGGGGACAGTGGTAGTACCCATCTTGTAGCACTGTTCTGAAGATTAAATGTGTGGTTTTTTTTAAATTTATTTTTGGTTGTGTTGGGTCTTCATTGCTGTGTGCGGGATTTCTCTAGTTTGTTGCGTAGAGAGGGGGATACTCTTTGTCGCAGTGCACAGGCTTCTCATTGTGGTGGCTTCTGTTGTTGCGGAGCATGGGCTCTAGGCACACAGGCTTCAGTAGTTGTGACGCACGGACTTAGTTGCTCCACGGCATGTGGGATCTTCCCAGCCAGGGCTCAAACCTGTGTCCCCTGCACTGGCAGGCGGATTCTTAACCACTGTGCCACCAGGGAAGTCCCTAAATGTGTTTATGTACAAAAAGCTCTTAGAAGAGTGTTTAAAACATAGAAGCATTATATAGCGTAGTCTGTAGGCATTATTATACCCACTAGGCACAATGTCCTGCACACACCTCAGATTCATAAGTCCCAAACAAATTCATCATCTTATTTTCCCTAACTTGCTTCCTTGACTTGGCTGATGGCATTGTCATCCAGCAAGATTTTCCAAACTAGAAAACTTTATATTCAACTAGTGTTTCATTGTTGACATAAATCAGTCCCTAATTTCTGTCAAATTCATCTTATAAGTATATGATAAATGTATCCTGTCCTTCCTGTCACTGCCTCATCATGTATTGTCTGAACCTGTGCTGTCCAATATGGTAGCCAATAGCCACGTGTGGTTATTGAACACTTGAATTGTGGCTAGTTTGAATTGAGATGCACTATAAATATAAAATACACACCAGAGTGCAAAGACTTAGGATGAAAAGAGGATGTGAACTATATCATTAATAATTTTTTATATTGATTACATGTTGAAAGGATATTTTATATATATTGGAATAAATATATATTAAAATTTATTTCACTGTTTCTTTTTAACATGGGCACTAGAAAATTTAAAGTTATACATGTGGTCTACATTTGTGTTTCATATTATATTTCTATTGGCCAGCACTGGTCTGGACTTTTCCGAATGCCTTCTTACTTTATCTATCCATTATCTATCTATCTGTCTACCTACCTACCTATTATTAAAAGGCAATCTGAGGCATATTGAAAATTTTAAGAGCTTGTTTGAGCATTTGTAGATTCCAGTTGGGCAGTGCCAAACCTGAAGTGGTTAGAGGCACTCTCTCCAGCAGGAGCCAGGGGAAAGACAAATAGAGAAGGTGCAGAAGCAAAGTAAGGTAATTATTGATTGGCTGTAACTTAAAGCCTAACTGGCTATTTGTGACTGCTTGTCCTTAGCATTTTGATTTTGTGGCCTTGAGGCTTAGGTTTTGGTTTGCTTAGGTTGGTGACCATGGCATTAGGGCCACCTCAGTCTAATGGCCTCCTTGTTTGATTAATTTAACACTATCTATCTATTCCTCTATTTATCCATCTAATCTTGTTATTTTCTGTCTTACCTCTCTTTGTTCCCTTGTCCACGTGGGTACAAAAGACATATTTTTAAACACAAATCTGATCCAGTCTTTTTTGTAATAAAAAGCCTTTGCTAGCTTCTGTCATCTGCAATGGAAAGTCCATACTCCATCTGGGGAATACACGAACATTTCATCCTCTCTCTGCCTATCCAGCCTTAGATCTCAGATCTCGAGTGACTCACTCCCTTGCACTTCACACTTTTACAGTACTGAGCTGTGTTCTGATTCCCAAGTCATTTCACACTTTTTTTTGCCTTTGCATATGTTTTCCCCTTTGTTTTGAATACTTTTTCCCTTTCTGATCTTTTGGGTGAAATTTTGTTTATTTTCCACAATCCAATTCGGACATCGCCTCCTCTAGGTAGGCCTCCCAGCATCGTTCATCTCTTCCTCTTTTGTAATACTTCAGTTCCTTATACACACTTTCATTATTACTTTGCCACATGTATAACTTGTTTTTCTGTCTGTTACCCCTACTCATGAGTATATAGAGGACATGACTGTATCTTATTCATTTCTATACTGATACTAAAAAACAGCAATTGAATAAACAAAACAAAACAATACCTGCCTTCAAGGAGATACACTCTCTTACAGTAAAGTAAATATAATACCAGGCATAAGATATGCCCTAAGAGAGAGGGATCAAAGTCTATCAGTGGGTCAGAGAAGAAATCAATGAACTCTAACTGAAATTTGAAAGAAGATATAATGAGGTAGGGAAAGTTTGACTGACAGACTGACAAAAGGTCTCCGGAAGGTGGTCTGATCTTTGTAAATCTCACATATTCCAGGGCCTGACCCTCAATTATCCAAAATCTAAAACAGTCTTGTCATTGTTCAAGCAGTAACCCAATCTGGGGATACTGATTCATGCTCTTAAACACCAAGAAGACAGATGGTAAGCTAGAATTCTGATTTCTTCCTTTAGAAAGAGGTAAAAACACATTGACAAGGAGACTGAATACTTGCATCTTCTGTTTAGTGCTGTATCTTCCCTTAAAAACCACATACTGGGCTTCCCTGGTGGCGCAGTGGTTGAGAGTCCGCCTGCCAATGCAGGGGACACGGGTTCGTGCCCCCGTCCGGGAAGATCCCACATGCCGCGGAGCGACTGGGCCCGTGAGCCATGGCCGCTGAGCCTGCGCGTCCGGAGCCTGTGCTCCGCAATGCGAGAGGCCACAACAGTGTGAGGCCCGCGTACCGCAAAAACAAACAAACAAACAAACAAAACATTATTATTTCAAGCTGGCTTTGTGTGTGGAATCAGAACAAAGAGTGTGAGTTGAAAGATGCAACTGTGGGTGCCTGCTGCACTCACCTCCACAACTGCCTGCACCTGGTATTGTGCAGCTCAAGCCCTTCATCTGGATACCTTCTCCTCTGGGCAGTACTTCGTTGGGCACCATTTGCCTCCTACCCTTGTCTAATTTCTGTTACTGAACAGCCCATTCAGAAAGATACGCTCTTTCTTTCCATATGCTTATTCCTTCCATTAGGCTGCTCTGGTCTGTTTTCAGTCCATTTATCTAAAGTAACTTTGAAAATTCCTATTCTCATCTGTTGCTGATGATCTTAGAGTTCTCTCTCAGAGGCAGCCCCCTTTCCCTTATTCCCAGGATCTTAGATGTCCCAGATTCCTGCCACTATGCATTTCGCTTTGGGGGAGGGGGGAAAGAATTTAGGCAGAAGAGGAAAGCTTCCTGGAAGAGATAGTATTAGGATTGTGAGAGAGGGTGGGGTGGGGTGGAGGTGTTGGCATGAAGCTATAAAAGCACACGATTCTGCTTATTAGATTTTGGAGTCATCTAGGATTTGGTCAACTGCCCATGCTTGCTAAACACATTTTTCAGAAAGTATATATCAGCTAATTGGGGGAAATTACAAGGCCCTGAACTTGGCCTTAAATATATATAGGGTTTTTTTTGTTTTTTGTTTTTTGTTTTGCGGTACGCGGGCCTCTCACTGTTGTGGCCTCTCCCGTTGCGGAGCACAGGTTCCGGACACGCAGGCCCAGCAGCCATGGCTCATGGGCCTAGCCGCTCCGCTACATGTGGGATCTTCCCGGACCGGGGCACGAACCCGCATCCCCTGCATCGGCAGGCAGACTCTCAACCACTGTGCCACCAGGGAAGCCCATATATAGATTTTTTTTTTCCATATATATTTTTTTAATACCCACACCTCACTAGCTTGGTCATATTCTAAACTTTGCTGCCTTTGTGCTGTTCAAAAGTATGCATTTAGCAGGGTGCTCACAGATGAAGCATTCACTATTTGTATTGTTAGGACTGCTAAGCAGTGAAGGGCGTTTTAAAGGCATAACATGCCTTTTTGGTGATCCGACAAAAGAAAATTATGTTATCTTGTATATTTTATATATTATCCTATCTGTTTGGAGATGAGAAAATTATTCAAGAAAACACAGAAATTCAAATCCTTGCTTCTTAGTAGCCAGAGGACTTTAGTAAACAAAAGTTTAAGCAAACGATCAAGCTTATATGTCTATGAACTGCTATCCTGTTTTAAATATCTTAATGTTTTAGTGCCTGCTTCAAAATTTACATCTTACAGAGAAAGCAACTTGGGAATTGCAGTCAGGATCCTTAAGGTCTGCATTAGTCCCAGCTGTGTCACTGGCTGTGTAACCTTGACCAGCGATCCTAACCACTTTGGTCTCAATTATTCTCTGTGTAAAAAGCAGAGGATAGGCTGTGTTAAATTTCTTCAATCTCTCACTACTCTGGGAGTCTGTGAAGTATTATTCCAATAAATGGGTAAAATCCTGAGATTTTAACTTTTTGTTTCCTCCCTTCCTCCCTCTCTCCTTCCTTCATTTCTTTCCTTCTAACTTGTAGCAGAGTGTGAGGAAGACAGATTCTGGCTGAATGATAAGTTCAGTGAGATGCTGGCCACTTCCTGACAATGTGATCCTGGGCAAGCCACTTACTCTCTCAGAGACTTAGTTTCTTCTACAAAATAGACTTAATAGTCCTTGCCTCTCAGGGTTGTTGTGAGGGTTAGAAATAGTGTATGTATGGCAAATGGTTTAGCTGTGGTTATTGTTCTTACTAATTTACATGTCCGGATAGTAAGGAGATTAAACAAGTTTCCTGTTTGGGGGAAGACACAATTTAGAAGTGGAGATAATGTGTTTTCTAATAATTAAAATAAAAGTTAAATAGTGCCAGAAGATAAATTCAAAGTCTTTTTTTTTGGCGGTACGCTGGCCTCTCACTGTTGTGGCCTCTCCTGTTGCGGAGCACAGACTCCGGACGCGCAGGCTCAGCGGCCATGGCTCACGGGCCCAGCCACTCCGCAGCATGTGGGATCTTCCCGGACGGGGGCACGAACCCGTGTCCCCTGCATTGGCAGGCGGACTCTCAACCACTGCGCCACCAGGGAAGCCCCCAAAGTCATTTTTACTGAGTTCATAGACTGCAGATACTCCTGCCTGGAAGGTAAAGTGGGGTGATCAGGGGGAGGGCTCCATGAAGGAAGAGCAGCCATTTGGTCTGGGTTCTGAAGGAAAAATCAGATTTGAAAACAAGATGGACATTCTGGGAAACACAAGGTAGATTCTAAACACAGAGAAGAATTTCCTTCTAATCTACTACTATCTTCAAGCTTTTGCACTGTTGCCTGGTATTTTTAAAAGGTTTTGAAGTAGAGATATTAAATTCCACCATGTTCTGGCCTAAGAAGTTATTTTTCCTTCGAAGGATCTGGCAAGGGAAAAGTTAAAGAGCTTCGGAGAATGGCCTATTAACAGAAAGGAGCTCCAGAATCTGGGTCCACCTGGAGGAAAAGCCAGTCTCCTTTAATAAGCAAGTGGGAGAGCACAGCCACAATGTGACGAGAGCCATCCATTATCACTCCATCAATCTTTCCTTCCAGGTAGCAAGGTTTAGTGACTTAATGAAGTGATAAGGAGCAAGAAACTGACACATACAGAGGCTAAGTCTAGAAGTAGGGGATGTCAGAGGTCATTCTCATTTTAATCTTTCTTTGCTTTTAATGTCAAAGACCTTGCTCAAAGGTGAGAACCCCAGAGTTAGGATTAATACCGAGTTATCTCCACTCTCCTTTTGGCATGTCTGAGAAAAGGAAGACTTCTTGATGACTGTCATATAAAATAGGAGACTGCAGAAGACACACACACACATACACACACACACACACACACACACACACACACACATAATGAAACCCCCAGGGATGGCCAACCTTAATAAAATAGCACGAGCTCATAGCTGCTCACATTACACAAGGTTCCCTTCTCGGCCCTGCAGTGTGGTGCTGAAATGCTGTTTAAAAATTTTTGCTGCTGCCTTCATACCATGGCCATATTTTGAAGCCTATGACTTCATCACTGTCTGAGTTGCCAGGGCTAGATGCCAGGAGAAAGGGGAAGGGAGGAGGAAAGGAGGGAGAGGAAGCAAAAGTTCAGCAAGTTGAACTTATTAAAACATTTAATTCCGCCTTTAGAATTCAATTATATCATTTGCACAGAGGGTCTGTGTCTTGTTCTTTTTCCCTTCTCCCCTCCCTCCCTCCCTTCCTTCTCTCTCAATGCTGCTGAGACATAAATCTAGAAAATCTCTAAGCACCAAAACTCTGAAGTCATTCACTGGGGCACAAGTCTCTTAGGTCTAAGGTTTGAAATGAGTGGAATGAAGTGGAATTTTCTTGAGCTCTCCATTGTAGAATATTTTTCCACACTGGTTTTCTTTCTACCCTCACACTTTCCTCTCAAGAGGTCAAAGGTCACTCCCATTTCATAACCACCATTTTTTCTCCTTGACTTTGTGCCCTATAGGGGGTGTCATTAATGTGTATCTAATGTGATGCATGTCCCTTGAAATTGTGCACCATCCTGCCCCTTCCATGTACAGCTAAAGGAAGAATGGATCAATTGACAGGAAAAAAAAAAAAGAAAAGGAAAAAGAAAATCCACTTCACCTCAAAATCTTAGAACACAGTCTTTTATAGATAAAACACAAGCACATTTATATATACTCATGTTTTGTTACTGGTTGGTAGATTAAGGACAGATACCGAAATAAAAACAGCTCTTTAGTATTTTCCTTAGCTAGATACTCATTTTTCACTGAAGAATTAGGCAAGTGGCTAATCTTTCATGTCCATAAATCCCACGGATTATTTAATATTCTACAGTGGAATTTTGAGTAAATCAAGACAACTTTTATTTACACAAAGTTTAGATTCACAGGTTACTTGAATCCAGTATACCTTAGAACCAGAATATTAAAAATACAAAAATTTGGAAAAAAGACATGATGCCTTTTTAAATTTAGTTTTTAATCTTTATCAAAGTTACATGCACCTAGTTTAAAGAGCCAAATATCTCTAAAGGATGTGATGAAAAACCATCAGTTCTAGATTTCCCAAAGGCAACATTTTTACCTTTGGTTGTTTTCCTTCTTATTTATAAAATACACACTTATTGTGCTGTTTCTTTATTTTTTTAGTTGTAAACATTATCCTTTTGCTCACCACTATGGAAAATGAAGATCATAGCTCTGTTATCCCTACCTACTCCCTGCCTCAAGCTCACATAATTCCCTTTGCCCCTGCTCCATCCTCACGATATAACTGTATCATATTTTGATTGAATCAATATCCAGTGCTTATATTATGAAGTTAAGCCATATAGTATGCTATGAGTACTTTTTCCTTTCTTTCACAACTTTTTTCTCCTTAGAATTAACAGCCGTCATTTCTTTTCAGTTTTCTAAGTATTTATCATTAATTCACCCCCAAACTCTCTGCATCTAAGTAATCCTCCTGATATTTTCAAATGTATTAGGAACTCTATTAATATTGTCTGTTTTGGAGACATCCCTCCTACAGTCTTCTGATCTGTTCTAATTTGGAATGGTAGCTCTCTTTGCCAGGTATACACCTAATTCCTGGAATCTCCCTTAATCATACTGGAGATTCCCTTTCCTTTCTCTTGAGTCAATTCCCTATTTCCTAGATGCCATGTCTCCCTTTTTCTTCTTTTTCTTCCTCATTTTCATGGCATTCTTCTTCCAATTGCTTCCTAAGAAAGGGTGATGAGAGCTAAGTTTTTTGAGATCTAGTATTTTTGATATTATCTTTATTCTATCCTCAAACTTGATTGATAATTTATCTAGGTATAACATCTAGGCTGGAAATATTTTTCTCAGAATTGTGAAGGTATTAGTCTGTATTTTAGTTTCCAGTGTTGTTGTGAAGTCCAAAGCAATTCTGATTTTTTTGATCCCTTGTATGTAACTTTTTCTCTTGGAAACATAAGATTTTCTTGTGAAATTTCAAATGATGTGCCTTGGTTTGGGCATATTTTCATCTGTTGCATGGGTCCTTTCAGTCTAGAAAACTTGTACTTCAATAATAGGAAATTTTCTTGAATTACTTATTTGATGATTTCTTTCATTCTTGTTTTCTCATTCTGAAATTTCTATTATTTATACATTGGACTATTAGTATCCATTGTGTAACTTAGCTTTTTTCTTCTATTTTCATCTCTTCATCTTGCTATTTAAACCTGCTAGGTTCTAGGACCCTCTAGAAAATTTCTTCAACATTATCTTACAAATTCTCTACTAAACTATTCATTTCTGCTGAGATATTTTTAATTGCCAAGAGTCTTTCTCATTCTTTTCTGTACCATCTTGTTTCTGTTTCATGAATTTCATATCACTCTGGAGATATTAGTGATAAGTTTTTTGATGTTTTCCTCTCCCAGCATAATTTCCATGTTTGCTTTTTGCTTGTTTTGGTCTCTTTTATAATAGAGGCTTTCCCTTAGATTAGAAGACCAATTTCTTGCTACCTGCTTACTGTAGGTGAGCAGGTGGGGCCGTTTCTTGGTGAAGCTCTAATATCTAATTAACAGGCTAATCAGAATCTCCTAATCTCCTTCTAGAAGGGTATAAAGTCTAGCTGCCAGAGTTCTGGGAGCCTGGATGGGAGCGTGGCTGGGGGCGGGGTTTGTCTTAAGATCTAGAAGTTAGGGACTTCCCTGGTGGCGCAGTGGTAAAGAATCTGCGCGCCAATGCAGGGAACACGGGTTGAGCCCTGGTCCGGGAAGATCCCACATGCCGTGGAGCAACTAAGCCCGTGCACCACAACTACTGAGCCTGTGCTCTAGAGCCCGCGAGCCTAAACTACTGAGCCCTTGTGCCGCAACTACTGAAGCCTGTGGGCCTAGAGCCCGTGCTCCACAATAGGAGAAGTCACCGTGATGAGAAGCCTGCGCACTGCAATGAAGAGTAGCCCCCGCTCGCCGCAACTAGAGAAAGCCCGCACACAGCAATGAAGACCCAGTGCAGCCAAAAAAAAAAAAGAAGATCTAGAAGTTAATCTTTCACATAAGCCTCTATTTTCCCTATGGTACACCCACCCTCAGCTGTGCCTGCTGTCCTGCAGGGTGAATAAAGGACATTTGCTTGACTTGGGGAATAGGAAAATGGTATTGGGAGGTTCTCATGTCTTTTTTTTAAACTAGCTTTGCTGTTTTCATCCCTACCCTCATCCTTACTTCAAGAGGGAACTGTTTCCACAAATTCCTGAGTCTTTAGGGAATTCTACAGAGCAAATTATGTTGCTTCTTGGCTTTCTCCATTTCTGACTTAGGAGTCAGTGTTCCCAGGTCTGCCAGTTTGTAGATCTATTAAAAATTACTTTTCTTTATAACCAAGGCAAGTTTTAAAATGGAAAATAAATATCTACCTTTGGAAAACAATATGTGCAGATAACATTGCTGAGAATAACCAAATAATTGTTTTGAAATAACATTAACACCAAGCTAGTCTAGGAACACATATCCAGTTGGAGCATTCAGCAAATATAACTATTATGTTCTACAAAGAGAATAAATTGATAGCAAAAAAAAAAAAAATGCATTGGCCCACTGTCTATCTATGGAGGGAATCTGGGTTGACTGAGCTTTTAGCCAGAGTCTCTGGGGCACCAGAAAGGCAAAGATGTCGTCTTCCCTAGCAAGAAGAAGATCTGAGCTGAGGGGAAGGGGAAGCAGCAACCCACTCAGGCCACACTCACCCTGACACTATCAGCAGTAAACAATACAAACCTTTAAGGGCTTCCCTCGTGGCGCATTGTTTGGGAGTCCGCCTGTCAATGCAGGGGACACAGATTCGAGCCCTGGTCTGGGAAGATCCCACATGCCATGGAGCAACTAAGCCCGAGCACCACAACTACTGAGTCTGTGCTCCTGAGCCCATGAGCCACAACTACTGAAGCCCGCGCGCCTAGAGCCCGTGCTCCGCAACCAGAGAAGCCACCGCAATGAGAAGCCCGCACACAGCAACGAACAGTAGCCCCCGCTCTCTGTAACTGGAGAAAGCCCGCGCGCAGCACCAAAGACCCAATGCAGCCAAAAATAAATAAATTAAAAAACAAAAAACAACTTCTTAAAGTTAAGACTGAACATGAAGGTGTGAAAGTTGATGTCCTAACCATTGCCTTTTTTTATACTTTACAATATATGAAGACAAAAGATTCTGATGAAGAAGTTGTTCAAGATGGAATCAGAGTGTTCATCGAAAAGGTAGCACAATGAATACTCTTAGGAGCAGAAGTGGACTACATAGGTCTTTTACTAGAATACAAATTATCCAGTAAATTTGTGTGCAATGACGCAAGTATCACAGAAATTTCTGGCTGTGAAGAAAGTTTTAATATCTGAAATTCCAGGACTATTTCTTTGGCTGTAAGCTCTAGGAATGCTCATGGAAGCCTTAGGATATACTTAGAGAAATCATATGACTGCCCAGTTCTTAGGCAGTTTTACAAGGAAAATAAAGGAATGTGTTTTGGGAAAAAACATGACCATCTCACAATCTGACATACTTATTCTATCAAAAAATGTCAATATCAAAAGAGAAACTAATAAATTAAAGACCTACTGAACATCACTAATATCTGTATATAAAACAATAAATTGAATTTTAGGTAATCCCCCCAAAACAAGATTGTTGTTTATTTTTTAATTTTCTTTATAATACTTGTAATATTTTATTTTGTAACAGATACATCTGCTCCATTATGTTAATAGCTTTTCCATTTAGCTATGAGAGCTAGGGTAATCTGCCGTAGCCAGCGTATTACAACACACAGACACTGTTTCCCTAATTACTATTTGTCTTTCAATCTACATTTATTATCTACCAGGCTTTCCTTTACTGTATGCTTATAACAATTTTTGTGGCCACCTACATTAGTTCATATTTCTTCTGGTCTCCTTGATATCTTGCCTTGTTGCTTCACCATTTTAATGTTTTTTAATTGCATTTGTGGGCTTCTAAGGCTAATAGACATCACATTAGGAAGTGCATTTGGCTTTTTGTACCAGGTAGAAAGATGTCATGTCTACTGTCAAGCGGCTCATAGACATTTCTCTTCACACATACACACACACACACACACACACACACACACACACACACACGAAAAAAGAGATAAGGAGGACCCAGAAAATTCCTAATACAAACCAAAAACCCAAAGGTATATGAGAAGGCACACGCCTATTTTATTGGGTTGGCCAAAAGGTTCGTTCAGTTCTTTCCATAAGATGGCTCTACTAGTGCTTAGTTGTCTTAATTTATTCAAAACAATTTTGTTAGACTGTATTGTGACAGCTGTCATATCAGGGTGCATTTAAAAAAAAAGCATCAAAATTGGCGAATTTCTGTGTAGCCATTTTAATATTGAAGATGGAAGAAAAAAAGCAACATTTTCGGCATATTATGCTTTATTATATGAAGAAAGGTAAAAACGCAACAAAAGACTTGTGCAGTGTACGGAGAAGGTGCTGAGACTGATCGAATGTGTCAAAAGTAGTTTGCGAAGTTTCACGCTGGAGATTTCTCGCTGGACGATGCTCCACGGTCAGGTAGACCAGTTGAAGTTGACAGCAATCAAATCAAGATATTGAGAACAGTCAATGTTATATCACGCGAGAGATAGCCGACATACTCAAAATATCCAATCAAACACTGAAAATCATTTGCACCAGCTTGGTTATGTTCATCGCTTTGATGTTTAGCTTCCACATAAGTTAAGCGAAAAAAACCTTCTTGACCATATTTCCGCATGTGATTCTCTACTTAAACGTAACAAAAACGTTCCATTTTTAAAACAAGTTGTGATGGGTGATGAAAAGTGGGTGCTGTACAATAATGTGGAATGGAAGAGATTGTGGGGCAAGCAAAATGAACCACCACCAACCACACCAAATGCCGATCTTCATCCAAAGAAGGTGATGTTGTGTATATTGTGGGATTGCAAGAGAGTCCTTTATTATGAA
This sequence comes from Orcinus orca, assembly GCF_937001465.1. NCBI lineage: Eukaryota > Metazoa > Chordata > Mammalia > Artiodactyla > Delphinidae > Orcinus > Orcinus orca. The sequence goes on from NC_064562.1 coordinate 132,767,127, forward strand.
CTCCTTCCGGAAAACCAAATGATTAATTCCAACAAGTACTGCTCCCAATTAGACCAACTGAAAGCAGCACTCGACGAAAAGCATCTGGAATTAGTCAACAGAAAACGCATACTCTTCCATCAGGATACCGCAAGACCGCATGTTTCTTTGATGACTAGGCAAGAACTGTTACAGCTTGGCTGGGATGTTCTGATTCATCCGCCATATTAACCAGACACTGCACCTTCGGATTTCCATTTATTTCAGTCTTTACAAAATTCTCTTAATGGAAAAAATTTCAATTCCCTGGAAGACTGTAAAAGGCACCTGGAACAGTTCTTTGTTCAAAAAGATAAATTTTGGGAAGATGGAATTATGAAGTTGCCTGAAAAATGGGAGAAGGTAGTGGAACAAAACAGTGAATATATTGTTCAATAAAGCTCTGTGAAAATGGAAAATGTGTCTTTTATTTTACTTAAAAACAGAAGGAACTTTTTGGCCAATCCAATACTAGTAACTTTTTTTTTTTCCCACACACACACAGTATTTTATTTTTACAAGAGATAAATAAACTAACACCAAGCATTGTAAATGGATGACAATAAAAGCAACAATGATTGCATTCACCAAACACGAAACAGACTCATACTACGTCATAATATTGACATTCAGTCCAGTAATCCTCCACTGTAACAGCTCCTTTACTTTGCAGTGAAAATTGATTTGTATATTTTTTGCCTGAGTCCTTGTGGGATTTTTTTTTTAATTCAAACAGAAAGCCACAAAAATTATAATCATCCTCATCAGTTCACTCAGTCCCATGTAATTAATTTTTTTAATCTTGAGCTTTTGTTAGCACTTTTATGAATTCATCAGTTTTCCATTGGGGTTCTGAAAATGACTATTCATTCAGTTCAGCAGTATAGTCAGTTACCAGAAACCTGTACTTGTCAGAGTCTTTTCCATGAATTCCTTGAAGATGAAACCCTTTTATAAGAACATATTTGCAAAAGCATCAGAGTACACCCAGAACTGTATGTAAATGACAAAAGATTTAAAAGTGACCATGGTTAAAGATTTGATGAAAGTTCATAATAATGCAATTGACAAGGAAATTTAGTTATTTCTGAGATATACATTTTAAAGTAATAATTAGAATTATGACTTATAACATTATACCAGAACATATAAGAATTTTAGAAATTTCATGTAATGTCTGAAACATTTATATTAACATATTTCCATACAAATAACCCAAAGAAAGTTTAGTATTAGTTTTTGTTTGTTTGTTTGTTTTATACTGCATGTTCTTATTAGTTATCCATTTTATACACATCAGTGTATACATGTCAATCCCAATAGCCCAATTCATCCCACCCCTCACCCCCCAACTGCTGCTTTCCCCCCTTTGTGTCCAAACATTTGTTCTCTACATCTGTGTCTCAACTTCTGCCCTGCATACCGGCTCATCAGTACCATTTTTCTAGGTTCCACATATATGTGTTAATATACGATATTTGTTTTCCTCTTTCTGACTTACTTCACTCTGTACAACAGTCTCTAGATTCATCCACGTCTCTACAAGTGACCCAATTTCATTCCTTCTTATGGCTGAGTAATATTCCATTGTATATATGTGCCACATCTTCTTTATCCATTCGTCTGTCGATGGGCATTTAGGTTGCTTCCATGACCTGGCTATTGTAAATAGTGCTGCAATGAACATTGGGGTGCATGTGTCTTTTTGAATTATGGGTATATGCCCAGTAGTGGAATTGCTGGGTCATATGGTAATTCTATTTTTAGTTTTTTGAGGAATCTCCATACTGTTCTCCACAGTGGCTGTATCAATTGACATTCCCACCAACAGTGCAAGAGGGTTCCCTTTTCTCCACACCCTCTCCAGCATTTGTTGTTTGTAGATTTTCTGATGATGCCCATTCTAACTGGTGTGAGGTGATATCTCATTGTAGTTTTCATTTGCATTTCTCTGATAATTAGAGATGTTGAGCACCTTTTCATTTGCTTCTTGGCCATCTGTATGTCTTCTTTGGAGAAATGTCTATTTAGGTCTTCTGCCCATTTTTGGATTGGGTTTTTTGTTATTTTGATATTGAGCTGCATGAGCTGTTTATGTATTTTGGAGATTAATCCTTTGTCCGTTGATTCGTTTGCAAATATTTTCTCCCATTCTGAGGGTTGTCTTTTTGTCTTGTTTGTAGTTTCCTTTACTTTGCAAAAGCTTTTGTTTCATTAGGTCCCATTTGTTCATTTTTGTTTTTATTTCCATTTCTCTAGGAGGTGGATCAGAAAAGATCTTGCTGTGATTTATGTCAAAGAGTGTTCTTCCTATGTTTTCCTCTAAGAGTTTTATAGTGTCCAGTCTTACATTTAGGTCTCTAATCCATTTTGAGTTTATTTTTGTATGTGGTGTTAGGGAGTGTTCTAATTTCATTCTTTTAGATGTAGCTGTCCAGTTTTCCCAGCACCACTTATTGAAGAGACTGTCTTTTCTCCATTGTATATCCTTGCCTCCTTTGTCATAGATTAGTTGACCATAGGTGCGTGGATTTATCTCTGAGCTTTCTATCCTGTTCCATTGATCTATATTTCTGCTTTTGTGCCAGTACCATGTTGTCTTGATTACTGTAGCTTTGTAGTACAGTCTGAAGTAAGGGAGTCTGATTCCTCCAGCTCCGTTGTTTGCCCTCAAGACTGCTTTGGCTATTCGGGGTCTTTTGTGTCTCCATACAAATTTTAAGATTTTTTGTTCTAGTTTCATAGAAAATGCCATTGGTAACTGGATAGGGATTGCATTGACTCTGTAGATTGCTTTGGATAGTATAGTCATTTTCACAATATTGATTCTTCCAATCCAAGAACATTGTATATATCTCCATCTGTTGGTATCATCTTTAATTTCTTTCATCAGTGTCTTATAGTTTTCTGCATACAGATCTTTTGTCTCCCTAGGTAGGTTTATTCCTAGGTATTTTATTCTTTTTGTTGCAATGGTAAATGGGAGTGTTTCCTTAATTTCTCTTTCAGATTTTCCATCATTAGTGTATAGGAATGCAAGAGATTTCTGTGCATTCATTTTGTATCCTGCAACTTTACCAAATTCATTGATTAGGTCTAGTAGTTTTCTGGTGCCATCTTAGGATTCTCTATGTATAGAGAATGTCATCTTCAAACACTGACAGTTTTGCTTCTTCTTTTACAATTTGTATTCCTTTTACTTCTTTTTCTTCTCTGATTGCCATGGCTAGGACTTCCAAAACTATGTTGAGGAACCTCCATACTGTTCTCCATAGAGGCTGTATCAATTTACATTCCCCAAACTTCCAAAACTATGTTGGACTTCCAAAACTATGTTGAATAATAGTGGCGAGAGTGGACATTCTTGTCTTGTTCCTGATCTTAGAGGAAATGCTTTCAGTTTTTCACCATTGAGAATGATGTTTGTTGTGGGTTTGTCATATATGGCCTTTATTATGTTGACGTAGGTTCCCTCTATGCCCACTTTCTGGAGGGTTTTTATCATAAATGGGTGTTGAATTTTGTCAAAAGCTTTTTCTGCATCTATTGAGATGATCATATGGTTTTTATTCTTCATTTTGTTAATATGGTGTATCACATTGATTGATTTGTGTATATTGAAGAATCCTTGCATCCCTGGGATAAATCCCACTTGATCATAGTGTATGATCCTTTTAATGTGTTGTTAGATTCTGTTTGCTAGTATTTTGTTGAGGATTTTTGCATCTATATTCATCAGTGATATTGGTCTGTAATTTTCTTTTTTTGTAGTATCTTTGTCTGGTTTTGGTATCAGGGTGATGATGGTCTCATAGAATGCATTTGGGAGTGTTCCCTCCTCTGCAATTTCTTGGAAGAGTTTGAGAAGGTTGGGTGTTAGCTCTTCTCTAAATATTTGACTAAAATTCACCAGTGAAGTCTTCTGGTCTTGGACTTTTTTTCGTTGGAAGAATTTAATCATAGTTTCAATTTCATTACTTGTGATTGGTCTCTTCATATTTTCTATATCCTCCTGGTTCAGTCTTGGAAGGTTATACCTTTCTAAGAATTTGTCCATTTCTTCCATGTTGTCCATTTTATTGGCATAGAGTTGCCTGTAGTAGTCTCTTAGGATGCTTTGTCTTTCTGTGGTGTCCGTTGTAACTTCTCCTTTTTCATTTCTAATTTTATTGATTTGAATCCTCTCCCTCTTTTTCTTGGTGAGTCTGGCTAATGGTGTATCAATTTTATTTATCTTCTCCAAGGACCGGCTTTTAGTTTTATTGATCTTTGCTATTGTTTTCTTTGTTTCTATTTCATTTATTTCTGCTCTGATCTTTGATTTCTTTCCTTCTGCTAACTTTGGGCTTTGTTTTTCTTTCTCTAGTTCCTTTAGGTGTAAGGTTAGATTGTTTGAGATTTTTCTTGTTTCTTGAGGTAGGTTTGTATTGCTATAAACTTCCCTCTTAGAACTGCTTTTGCTGCATCCCATAGATTTTGGATCATAGTGTTTCCGTTGTCATTTGTCTCTAGGTAGTTTCTGATTTCCTCTTTGATTTCTTCAGTGATCTCTTGGTTATTTAGTAATGTATTGTTTAGCCTCCACGTGTTTGTGTTTTTTACAGTGTATGTATGGGTCTTGTTTTTGTATCCATTCAGCAAGCCTGTATCTTTTGGTTGGAGCATTTAACCCACTCATGTTTAAGGTAATTATCAATATGTATGTTCCTATTACCATTTTCTTAATTGTTTTGGGTTTGTTTTTGTAGGTCCTTTTCTTCTCTTGTGTTAGAGAAGTTCCTTTAGCATTTGTTGTAGAGCTGGTTTGGTGGTGATGAATTCTCTCAGCTTTTGCTGTCTGTAAAGCTTTTGATTTCTCCATCGAATCTGAATGAGATCCTTGCTGGGTAGAGTAATCTTGGTTGTAGGTTATTCCCTTTCATCACTTTAAATATGTCATGTCACCCCCTTCTGGCTTGTAGAGTTTCTGCTGAGAAATCAGCTGTTAACCTTATGGGAGTTCCCTTGTATGTTATTTGTTGTTTTTCCCTTGCTGCTTTCAATAATTTTTCTTTGTCTTAATTTTTGCCAATTTGATTACTATGTGTCTCGGTGTGTTTCTCCTTGGGTTTATCCCGTATGGGACTCTGCACTTCCTGGGCTTGGGTGGCTATTTCCTTTCCCATGTTAGGGAAGTTTTCAACTATAATCTCTTCAAATATTTTCTCGGGTCCTTTCTGTCTCTCTTCTCCTTCTGGGACCCCTATAATGCGAATGTTTTCGCATTTAATGTTGTCCCAGAGGTCTCTTAGGCTGTCTTCATTTCTTTTCATTCTTTTTTCTTTATTGTGTTCCACAGCAGTGAATTCCACCATTCTGTATTCCAGGTCACTTATCTGTTCTTCTGCCTCTGTTATTCTGCTATTGATTCCTTCTAGTGTAGTTTTCATTTCCGCTATTGTATTGTTCATCTCTGTTTGTTTGTTCTTTAATTCTTCTAGGTCTTTGTTAAACATTTCTTGCATCTTCTTTTTTTTTTACAGCTTTATTGGAGTATAATTGCTTCACAATGATGTGTTAGTTTCTGCTCTTGCATCTTCTTGATCTTTGCCTCCATTCTTTTTCTGAGGTCCTGGATCATCTTCACTATCATTATTCTGAATTCTTTTCTGGAAGGTTGCCTGTCTCCGCTTCATTTAGTTGTTTTTCTGGTGTTTTATCATGTTCCTTCATCTGGTACATAGCCCTCTGCCTTTTCATCTTGTCTATCTTTCTGTGAATGTGCTTTTTGTTCCACAGGCTACAGGAATGTAGTTCTTGCTTCTGCTGTCTGCCCTCTGGTGGATCTAGTAACGTTTTTTTAAATGGAGGGCATGGGGCGAAAAGGGTCATAGTAAAATGTTAAAAAACTGAAAGTAATACCGTTTTATCTGAGAGGTTGGCTTTTTTTTTTTTTTTTGAGGTTGGCTTTTAAATTATTGAACAACAGAGACTGAATAAAGAACTTAGATTTATATATAAGCCCTATATGACACAAGCCAGAATCTAGATTTCATAATATGGTCATCATTTTCTTAGCAAATAATTACAGTCTTCGGAATCAAATCCACAATTCAGTTTGGACTCTATAAAGCACAGCACAGTATTGTACTCATCACCAGTGTCAGGCTCCCTGTGGCCTGGGTCTTTTTCATGTTTCTATCTTAGCTCTTAATGCAGGAGTGTCAATTCATATTTCCTCCAATTATATTTTCCTATTTTAATACGGATTTCAATTTTTTTTTTTTTTTTTTTTTGCGGTACGCAGGCCTCTCACTGTTGTGGCCTCTCCTGTTGTGGAGCACAGGCTCTGGATGCACAGGCTCAGCAGCCATGGCTCACGGGCCCAGCCGCTCCACGGCATGTGGGATCCTCCTAGACCAGGGCACGAACCCGTGTCCCCTGCATTAGCAGGCGGACTCTCAACCACTGCGCCACCAGGGAAGCCCTCAATTTTTTAAACACTGATTTTGGGGAACAGACAGAACATCTGGCTTACATACTTATATGCTAATAACATCGTCTTATACTTTTGCTGTGTATATTTTGTTTCAAGGACTATAGACATGTCAAATATAAGTGTGTTAATAAAGGAATCTGTGAGAATGGATCTTAAATGTAGGCTCAAGCATAAGATACCTCTTTTCACATCATTGTAAATGACAAGTAGATTGAGTCCATCAACTATAATTGTAGTCCATGGAGAATTTATAAGAGACATCAATATGAGAGAGAGAGAAAGAGGTGGGGGGGTAGAGATTGGCAGGGAGAAGGAGGAGGTGAAGGGGAGGAGAGGATAGAGGAAAGGGAGAGAGGGGAGAGGAAGGACGGACAAATAAATGAAAGAAATTGGTGGCTAAATTCTGCAGCAGATAATGCAACAGCTTTCCACTTCTGAGAGCTTTGCTCAGGAACTCTGCCATAAAAATCTTCATATGTTTCAGAGTACAGTACCTTGCATATACTACATGCTTAATACATAATTTGTTGTTGGATGAAATCAATCCTCGTGGGTTTAGTGCCCCTCTCACTCTGGATCCTGATGATTCTCTGTGGTTATCAAGGCATTTCATATAACCAGCCTTTTAAGATTTAGGTTCAATTGCCAAGTTCTTCCTGGTCTCTGGAGTTAGCCTGGGGAAGGCAAGCCCAGAGCAGTACCCGCTCCTGGAGACAGTACTTGGTGAATGGTTGAATGCCTTCAAAACGGAGGCTTTTTATTTCTCTCTAAAGCAAACTCTGAATGAAAGCGAGTCTTAACAAATACAAATGTGATCAAACAGTAACAGAGATGTTGTGTTACTATGAAAGATAGTGCCAAACCATTTCATTTGAAAAAAGTAGTGATTTGATATTTTCATTCAAATCCAAATTGTTTCATGGGAAGAAGAGGAGACAATATTGCTTAAATTTTCTTTTACAAACAATTTGTAAAAGTAGTAAAGTCCTTGTCTGAAGAAATTAATACGGTTTATTTTTTCCTTTAAAAGTATAATTTATAGAGGATGTTGTGTAGTGTGCTTGAGTTATACCAAGTGCTTTTATACTGAACTTCAACTCATTAAAATACTTAAATATATTTATCTGCCATTTGACTATTCCATTTCCTTCAAATATTAGAAGATGCTATATTATGCTCAACTAATTTAATTAATGTGGAGATCATTTTTCCTTTAAAACAAGGCTTGATAATGCCATTTCTTTGCTTCAGGTTTATGTAATAATAGAGAAGAAATGAAAATTTCATCATATTTAGTTTCAAATGAAAATCAAGAACAAATGGGAATTCCTTGTCTTCAGCATGTTAAATTTTATGACCAGCTAGAGAATAAAAGTTATATTGAGAGTTGAAGTAAATCAAAGTTTGAATGTGTTGTTATATTTGCATTATACATTTAGCACAAGTACTGTCAAATGGTACTTGGAGTTTTTATATGGCTGCAGGCTACATAGAGTAGTTTTGAAGAGCTAGTTAGTTGCCTGCATGATCTGCTTAGGGATAAAATGTGGATTATAATTTTCCCCATAGGCGGCCTTTAGCAGCATTCTAGCTTATATTATGTTCACCACTTCTAATCCAGAAAGTCTTGACTTTGGATCATGTTCGTTTTCAGAACCATAAAAATTATATAGTTAAAATAAAAGAATGTGCCAAAAAAAACCACTTAATGATCATAAACTCATCTTCTAGTCTCCTTGAAAAGTATGGTTATTTGAAGCTCAGAAGAGTTAATAACATAATCACTTGGAAGAAAGTCATTCAATGAAGATCTGCCTTTTCGTCTCACACACAGACAGACAGACACACACACACACACACACACACAGAAAAATGGTTGGCCCCTAACGTATTTCCCTAAAGTATTCTATAGAAAATAACACCAGGTTGTGTCAAAGAACAGGCCTCAGGGTTCCCTGGGAAGTTTGTTAAAAATGCAGATACATAGGTCCCAGCCCCCAAGATTTGGTTTTTATGGAAGAAAAGGGAATAAAAACTGGATTTCTGCATTTTGAAAGTCCTCTCCATAGAGTCTGATGTTCCCAAAGGTTATAAACCACTGTCCTAGAAGGCCATCACTGGTTGACAAGCCTTTGGAACAGCACAGTCTTGAACCCTAATGTGTATATGAATCACCAGGGGATCTTAAAATGCAGACTGTGGTTCATCTGGGTTGGGGGCTGGAATTCTGTGGTTCTAACATGTCCCCAGGTGGTTCCAATGCTGCTTGAATAGCAAAGATGGGATTTTCCTAGCCATTTTGTAGGTGAGCTAACAGGCATTTGTTTTGAAGTGCTCTACAAGAAACTGCAGTATTAATAGGAGGCAGCATTGCATTGTGAAAAGATAGTTCATCCAACAAGCATTGACTGAGAATTTGCTGCATGCTAGGTTCTTAGGCCTTTGTGTTTCTGACTCCCCTTGACCTTTCCTCGTGAGGCTAATATTTATGTGTCCTTTAGAAAATCTTCCCTCGTCCAGTAATCCTTGGCTGTGACGCTGCAGTGTGCTCCCCCTGCATATTGCGTTAACTTTAATCATAGCAGTTGTCACATTGGGTTACACTTATCTACTTTCTTATCTATCTTAGAATATAAAGCTCTTGAGGGCAATACTCATGATTGTACTTCAGACCTCAGAACTCTGTCCATGAAAGACAATCAGTGAATATGTAGGATTATTACTTAACTAATTAATTAAATAAGGTAACATAAGCAAAGCCTCAAGCTCCAACTCTATTTCCTTTGTAAATTCAACACTGACCTCCAGCTAGGTAAAAAGTGAGAGTAGCTGAGGGTTCTTGCCTGCCTCTGGAAGGCTCTCCTTGGCTGGCTCTGACCCAGAATTTTTTGGCAAGGTGATGACATTCATGTAGGCTCTCCTTAATCAGAAATAAATAGGAAAATAATTGGTCAATCCCAGCAAGGAGCATGACTGGTTTTAAAATGCATCAACAGAACACTTACATGGACACAGAGGGCACTTGGCATGACCCTGATTTCCCTTCCTGAAGTATGGGATTTGGCAATCCACTTCCATAGCCTACCCAGCTCACATGGAGCTTCCAAGGCAGACAGAGCACATAGGACCTGCAACAGCACCTGTGGTAGTGCCTCAGCTCCAGTGCCTGACACTGCTTCTGCTCATGTGCTTATCTCCATAAAGTGCAACCAAACCCACATAAAGTTTTAGTTTTACTGGTTGCCTGTGACCTTACCTCTTATGGGGCCAGGGGACTGATGGTGAAACGGAGTGATTCGCAGGAGCAGCTGCAGAGCTGCTTATTGAGTCATGGTGTGGCCATCCCCTTTGCTGGGGAAAACTCAGTTATCTCTGATGTCCAGTATTCGATAGGACCAATTCTCTTCCACAAATACACTGGGAATTTCCCATTAATCACATGATATTTTTGTAGTAATCTTAAACCTAAAAGAGACTACAAAGAAAGAATACATAGAAAATAGTATTTAGCTCATATTTATTGCACGCCTATATTCGCAATACATACATTGGGTTATAAAAGATACAAAGATCTTTGTATTGCAGTCACAGCTCTCAATGAATTTCAACCAGCCAGTAGTTTGGAAACTGAATGGAAGTTATTTTTGACAGGAATAAAGATGCAGACTTAGAGAATGGACTTGAGGACACAGGGAATGGGAAGGGTAAGCTGGGACGAAGTGAGAGAGTGGCATGGACATATATACACTACCAAATGTAAAATAGATAGCTAGTAGGAAGCAGCTGCATAGCACAGGGAGATCAGCTCGGTGCTTTTTGACCACCTAGAGGGGTGGGATAGGGAGGGTGGGAGGGAGACGCAAGAGGGAGGGGATATGGGGATATATGTATATGTATAGCTGATTCACTTTGTTATAAAGTAGAAACTAACACACCACTGTAAAGCAATTATACTCCAGTAAAGATGTTAAAAAAAAAAAAAGCACCCTTGACACTCCAGCCCAATTAAGATTTTATTCTCCCCTTTGTTCTCCTCTCTTCTGAGAATGTACTTGGAATCTGGGCTGAAACTGCTTGCTTCTTTTCCTCAGATCACCAGAGTGATGTTTTATCTGAATTCATGGTTGTGCCATGCTCTCTTAGCACATGCTTTTAAAAGGTATCACTTCCTGGCTTCTGTCAGCCTTTCTTCCCTAGGCTGGACCTTACTCTTGTTTGTCTCTGAATTGCCTTTGATGAAATTTCCTCTTCTCAAACTCAGATACCCAAGAGGGCAAAGATGCATATCACGCATCCCTGTCCCTTTAGATGAGTAGTTCTCAAAGTGTAGTCTGTAGACCTCTAGGGGTCTCTTAGATGCTTTCAGGGGATCTGTGATATCTAAATGATTTTCATAATGGTACTAAGACATTGTTTGTCTTTTTCACTCTGTTGACATTTGCACTGATGGTGTAAAAGCAAAGGTGGATGACACCTTAGCATTTGAGGCAGTGACACCTACCTGTACTAGAAGTCGTTGTATTCATCACTGTCACCATTTGACTTAAGAAACAAGTTGCTGGTTTCATGTAAGAATGTCCTTGGTAAAGCTGTAAAAGTTTGCATTTTATTAAATCTTGAGCACACATCTTTTTAATATTCTGCATGACAAAATGAGGATACATGTAAAGCACTCTGAATATTTGTGTTGAGGAAGCACGTGCATAATTTTTTGAATTGCAAACTCAACTAGTCATTTTTTTCATGGAACATCATTTTTACTTAAAGAATGACTGACAGACAAACTATGGTTATTTAGACTTGGGTATTCAGTAGACACCTTCTGGAAAATGAGCCAAGTGAGCCTGTCACTTCAAGGAAAACAACTGACAGTATTCGAGCTTTCAAGGGAAAATTAGAAAGTTGCACCTGCCACCGTGAATTTGACAGCTTCCCAATACTTAAAGACTTCTCTGTTGAGATCACTGATGAGATTAAGAGGTGTGATTTTGTATACTGTATGATTAAATGTGTCAACGTTTGGAAGATCTGTATAACTCAGTGAACCAATATTTTCTATGACTAGTGCATGATGTAACAGAATCATGATGGACTAAAGATCTATCCAAAGTGTAAAACAGGGGCTTCGCTGGTGGCGCAGTGATTGAGAGTCCGCCTGCTGATGCAGGGGACACGGGTTCGTGCCTCGTTCTGGGAAGATCCCACATGCCCGGGAGCGGCTGGACCCGTGAGCCATGGCCGCTGAGCCTGCGCGTCCGGAGCCTGTGCTCCGCAACGGGAGAGGTCACAGCAGTGAGAGGCCCGCGTACCGCAAAGTGCAAAACAGACTAAAGAATTTTAATATAATGAAGTATGAAAAGTTCATTGCTATGGTTTCAGATTCCACATTGCAGTTTGAGAAATTGCCACTTACTGAATTTGATGTAGTATCAAGGAATATCCAAAATTATCTGAAAAGGCTATTAAAATACCCTTCCCTTTTCTGTTTATCTATGTGAAGCTAGATCTTCTTCATACACTTCAATCAACACAATGTAACACAACAGAATGAATGCAGAAGCACGCATGAGAATTCAGCTGTCTTCTATTAAGCTCAGACATTAAAGTGATTTACAGAAATAGAAAACTATGTCACTATTCTCATGAAATTATCTTAGTGTTAGAAAACATGATTATTTTTCATAAAACATTTGTGTTAACATACTGTTATTTTATTTTTAAATTAATAAACAAAAGATTTAAATATCTTTTTATTTCTAACATGGTGAATACCAATAGATAGAACCCACAAGAACAAAATATTTTTTAAGTACTCAGTTATTTTTGAGAGTGTAAATGGGTCCTAAGACCAAAACGTTTGAGAATTGCTGCTTTAGGTCACACACTTTTATATACTAATGATTGACTGAAGTTCCAGTTAACTAAAACTTTGGAGGAGGTTATTTAAATTGGCCCTTCCCTGAAAGAGCATAGTCCTTGATTAACATTCCCGGCCCCTGCACAAGCATATCTAGAGGTAGGGAAAAACAGATACATTTTTCTGGGTACATGAGACATATTCAGTGTCTGAAATGAAACAATTTCAGTAAAAACACCAACACAAGCAAAGTATTAAGGACCTCAGATTATGAATTCTAATCCAGTTCCTTCACTTTCTTAATATGACAATGCCTCAGGCCTAGTTTTACCTTTAAATAAAAAAACTTCTATTTTAGCTGTTTGGAATGGTACTCTTTCTAAAAGATGTCACATGTGTTTTTGCATCTAATTAGGCTACTAAGGTGATTTAAATATTTTAAATGAATTGCGATCATTATTATTAATGCCCATTATTTTACTCAAATACAGCAGAGCCACTAAGTCCCATTGAGCATGTGAAAGTTTTTTACACTTTCATTAAATGTATGCTGAGTCTTTTTTTTTTTTTTAAGATTTTCATGTGTTTTTAAATGTTGCCTTTTGCTTCCTTGCTTTGGTGGTGTGTGAACTGTGACATCTTTATACAGCGTGCATGTTTGTCTCCCCATTTCTAATTTTCTGTAAACTAAACAAAATGCTTATCAGAATTGTTTAAAATTGAGCAAATAGACTGAAAAATGATCCCAGACACTTACAGTGATGTGTAGAAGTTTTAGTGAACTTTTTAATTGTATTTTGACCACTCAAAAGACTGTTGAGCTTACTTAGTTTTTTAGATAACTAAATTCCTAATAGATGAGGTACTGCAGCATAATAATCATTTAGTTAACTGTTGGGCGTGCAGTTAATAAATATGAACAGAGACTTGAGAAACCCAAACAGCGAGTTCTAGTTCTGCTCTCTTTTCTGAGTCATCCTGATTATACTGACTACTTATTTATCTAATCTTTTAGGTTTTACATGTGCTTTTTCAATGAGGTCTTTAAAAGTTTTAAAAAAATATTCTGTATAAATATTTATAAAAAGAATCTGCCTATAGTTCAAAGCCTCTGTGCAATCTTTCACAATTTAATCCAACAAAAAAGCAGACAGCGGCATGTCCTACCTAAGGCTCTGGTCCATCAGTGTTTTTCTGAAAGAGCTGGGATGTTTACATTCTTAGGGAGAAAAGAAGAGCAGAGAATACCATTCCATATTTGTACTTGTTGGTTTTCTAGCATCATGGTGGCTGCTTTATAACAGCTCATAGCAGTTATATTGCAGCATCGTTTCTGCCTGTGGAATCACATTGGTATGCAGATTCTTAAGTATGCAGCCCCATGGATTAGGGCCCTCATTCCTGTTAAAGAGAGTTATTTACTTCAGGAATCTTTCCAAAGTTGCTACCAGGAATGCTTTTTACTTTTATGGTGACTTGGTCCCTAAGGATAAAGACAATCATCCAAAAGGAAAACTTTTTGCCCAGTATTTGGACCTATATTACTGACCAGAGCAGAAAAGTTCATAATCTTCAAAACTCAATATGAGAAACAGGTTATTGAGTTTGAATTGAGGAATTGAGTATAGAATAACTGAAAAATCCTAGTGTCTACTTGTATTTGCATCCATGACCCAACTTGAATATACATTTTAAGAATTATTTTCACTATTTTTAGACAATTTGTATAATTGAATTTCTTATTCAATTCTTCATATACTTATCAATGCTTTAAAGGAGAAAAGCCTCGCTTCATTTTAGGAATTATCTACTCTCCTTTTAGAACATTTGTCTGAACAACAGTGCATATTAATAATCATTTTACTTTATTCCCTCTAAGTTCTTCACAAAGCTTTTATTTCTCTCATATTAACTTCCTAGTACGTACTCTACAGTGGTTTTTCTGAACTTCATTGTCCTCAAGTTTTAATCCCTTTCTGCCTTTCCTCCTGTATTCTTAGCAGATGGTGACCTGTACAATTTATCTGGTGTTAGTTCCTGCATTTTCCTGCATTGTCTCTCCTGTCTGTCTTGAGATATCAGCATCTGTGTCCATCTTTTTTTCTTTTCTGTATCTGAGAAATAGTTGCTGTTTTAGCTCTTGTCCTTTTTTACCTTCTATGTTTGCCCTTGATTCTATCTTTCTGTATCAGCTCAGGGTTCATTTGCAGGAAATAGAAAACTCTCTAGTTAATTTAGGGAGAAAAGGAATATAAGAAGTACTTACAGAATTGTTGAAAGATCTGGAAAGGCAGGCTTTAGGCAGGGCCTCCAGAAATGACTTCAAACAACACTGTAGAACCGGCTACCCAAGGGATTGGCAACATTTGCCACAATCAGGAAGCTAAAGGGGTCAGGAAGCTATTGGGCTGGCCCAGTGCTAGGTCTAGGATTACACACTTTAGCTGTGATCTGGGATTAAGAAACTGCCAGCAGAACTGCTGTAGCCAGAGGAGAATCATCTCCCAGATCTGCACCAGCAAGATGGATGCCTCACAGTGTAATGCCTCTCTCCATTTAATTCAATTTCAAGTGCAAGTTTCTCGCAGGTACACCTGCTTGTTGAAATTAAATCACACCCAGAACCCTAGCTGAAGGAGAGTCTGGGAAATGTTATTTTATCTTCTCAGCTTCTGTTGCACGCAAGGCATATTCAAGGGGGCTTGGGACAAAAGTCGAGCAATCCATTCAACTCTTTGCCACAGTTTTCTCTGACTTTTTATTTACTCAGTTACTGGTTATATTTCTTGTTTATTTTCCCCATAGTCTAGATATGTCCTCAAGTCTTTTTTTTCCATTTTGCTGTTTGAATTTCTGCACTGAATTCCAAGATGCTTTTTGCTTCCTACTATTAAGATTTTTCTTGGTTTATTATTATTTTTATTCCATTGTGTTCTGGTCCTTGTTTTCTTTTGCCTTGTCATTCGGAAACTGTTACATTGCTATTTGCTATTGATTTCCAAAAATATTGTACCACTGTGAACGTGAATTCCCAACAACTTGTAAACTCAGTTTTGTTATTAGGAAACCCCCCTTCAAGGGCTGAGGTTGGAGTTCAGAATTTGGAAAGCAAGCCCATTAAAAGTAGGATTATTTACTTATTTCTAAAACTTTAACCATCATCATTGCTCTTGCTGTACCTTCCAGTGACCATTCTGACCATTTCACTGGACAGCTGATAAACACAGACTTATCTAAGTCTTTGGTTTAAGAGCCAGTTGGGGTGAGGGAATGCTTATTAAATTTTGCCTTAGAAGTATGAGGGAAGTTTTGCCAAAGGCCTGAAGTGGAAAACTGAGGAAGGGCTGGGGCTTCAGAAAGAGCTACTAGATCATAGACTATTTTCCAGCTTCCATCAAAATGTTTTTACTTGTCTGAGATCATGTATTTCATCCTGTCTTAGTTATCTCCAGGTCCCAAGACTTTATTTTATGGACTAAGAATAGCCCTGCATAAGACAGGTTAATTTATGCTATCTTCTCTTTCTCTTTCATGTATTTTAATACATATAGTAGTGGAATTTAAAGAGGAGACTGTCTTGGTTCTACCACTTACTCTGACATCTTCCAAGAGGACTTGTCAGTGAACTGTATGTGAAAATGCAGCCCCAAGATTTAGTTTCGCTAACAGGAATCTGACACACTTGATACGTCATATACACAATACAAAGTAGTTTAAGTACAAGGTTCTGTGAGAACTCAAACCTGGTACTTGCTTTCTAGTCAGTTCTGGAAGACGTGGACATGAATCAATAATAAGTTAATAGAAATGGAGCTTTTTTCATTTTACCAGGGAATTATTTATCATAAAAGTAAATGAGCGTAGCTGACATTCTTCTCAGATTTAGTTTATGAAATGAAATAATGTTGCTAAATTTCCTAAATAAGGCTTGACTTTACATTTTCACTTGGTTGCAGTAAAATAAATCTTTCCTGACGTGGATCAAGGGGCTATAAACAATAAAACACAGTATTTGGTAAATATCTACATTACCAATATCTCTCTTAGTTTTGTGCTCTGATTAAATTGAGAGACACTGAAAGGGAATACAGGATTTATGGATAGAAACTCACTCATCTGACTAATGTATTAGGTGTGGAATGAGGTCTCTAAGGGAATGTTTTCAAAGAAAGGGAGTTATATTACATGCTCACATAGGTATGTTGTTTCAAATCACAGTTTGCAAAACATAGTTTTACTCAATTTTGAATTTGTAACATATTGGGTCATAAAATTGACAATTAAAAATTAAAGATTGAAAAATCTTTAAAGAATATTACATATATATAACTCTTAAAATAATAGAAGAGGAAAGAAGAAGAAGGAAAACAAAATAAAAAAAACCTGTCCTTCCCAACATTGGTTTATGGACTGACCAGGCAAGTTTCTATCACTTCTTCCTAGTCTCTCCCATTTCCTCCCTGACTTTACTCACTGTAGGTCAATTGTTATTGCACTCCTCTCTCTCTTCACTGTAGGGCTCATGGTAGAGAATTTAGACTATCGACTAGGTAGGCAGTATGTGTAATGGTTAAAAACACAAGCCCTGGAGTCAAAATCCCTGTGTTCAAGTTCTGGTCCTAGCTGTGTGATTTTAGGCAAAGTACCTAACTTTTCTGAGTCTCTGTTTTCCGATCCATAAAAATGAGAGTAATGACAGCACATCTGAACACATACAAGTAGAAGTACATTTATACTTCTCATTAATGTTTTATAGGGATAAATGGTTTAAGGATGTAAAGGGCTTTAAGTGCTCAATAAAAACAAGCCACTAATATTTAAATAGTTGTATTATTACTTCTGCTGGGAAACAATACATAGGCTTGTCTTCTCTTCCATATTTCAGTTATGAAATGTGTACTCACTGAGGAAAAGACAGATAAAATATTGTTTATCTTAGGTTATAATGAGATAATGCCAAGCATATAGATAAAAACTGAAAATAAATCCAGATATTTTCAAACATCTTATAGACAAAGTACTAACATTTTACAGTTTTTCTTTTTACTTGGCATGTTCTTTTTGTGTGTGTGTGTGTGGGTGTGTGTGTGTGTAGGAAGTCAATGCATTCTTATTCATTAGTCCCTTCTTGAGCACTTCTATGAGCTGTATGTGCATCATGGAACTTGACACATATTATTTCTAATCCTTATTAACCATCTAGAGAGATCAAATTTATTAGTTCTATTTTACACTTTAGAAAACTAGAGCTTAAGGATGTAATGTAACTCATCTAAGTTCAGAGAGTTAGCAAGCTTTGGAGCCACACAATTTAATCCTATGTCTTCTTTCATCAGAGTTGGTGTTCTTTTCCACTAGGACACATATTTTATGAATCTAGGACTAATGGCCTGAGGAGAAGACTGGTTGATAATTTCACTGATAGAGATTCAGCATTATAAATAGTAATGATTTTTACATGCAAACTTACTCTTTTTACTGACAATGTATTTCATTTTAACAAGTAAGAATGTTTTCAGGGAATAGAATTTTTACTCAGATACATAATAATACACAATTATACAAATTATAAAAATACATAATTATACACAATATAAGGTAAAGATCTTTTGTATCCTAATAAATGTTTATTCTTCATAATACACCTATGAACAGAACCATATTGGTGAAGTTGGTGATTGCAAGGGATATGTTTGGGCATAATTGACTTGGCATATAACCTTTGTTTAGTTTAGTCTTATTAAAAATGGAGAAAGAGTAGTCCTTTAGAAAAGTCTCTGCAGCAAGGAAAGTATCACCATATTTAACATGGTTCTTGAGGGAAAAAATATTTCCTGCTGTTCAGACAAATGTAAAAGGTCAGCTAAACACAATCACAGCAGTTGATTCCAAATGTTGACCTCAGAATGTACGCTCTGAAGGAATGCTAATGGCTCCTACCATAGTGCTTTTGCTGATTTGGATACCACTAAAAGCTCCACTTGACAAGCATAATGATGAACTGCACTTTTCCCATCAAGCAACACGTTTGGATGATAGACAGCTCTATTAAGTTGTGGATTTGTTTTTTTTCCAAGGACCAATTTTTCATCTTGCTCTGCAAACCCATGAAGCTGCTCAAAACTCACACAACTTATTGCTGATAAACGGAACCTCAGCTTCAGGATTGGGCCTGGTGGGGGCCGGGGTACAGGGTATAATGACGCATCTGTTTTATCAACATAAAACCCCTTTGGTTCTCAAAAGGATGAATTTTCTGTTTGTACTCTAGTACATCTGACTCCACTGGATGAATGGTTTTATGCTTCAGAAACATGCTTTATTATCCACCTAATCTTATTTTATTTAAATAAATTAAATAAATTTAAATGAAATGTGAATAACTCTATTCCTAACTTAAATGTTCATTGTTGAGCATTGTTTTATTCTTGACTTATTAACAACTCTCTCATGATTCTTTATTTTAATAATTTCATGCAAGACAACAAAAAAATATATTTGGCAGTCAATAAACAAATATTTTTCAAAACTGGGTGAAATTCTCTTTCTCATTGCTTTTGTTGCTTCCTTATAACCTTGGAAATATTGAGTTCATTTAATTTTTGCAATAAATTAGTGTATTCTTTCAAAACAAAAGGAATGAGATTGATTTTTCAGAAAAAGGGGAAGGCCTTCTTATAACTTATAACAATAAAAGGATAGACCCTCCCAGAACAAAACTAACTGAATCACTTCAAATTTCAATAGCATCATTGCTTTGGCACTTAAAGATATGCTTCTGCTTCCAAGAGTATCATTTAAAATATAAATGCACTTGGAGATATAAACTTTAAACCTGTTTCAGTCAGCATATTAATTATCATTTAAGACCTTAGCAAGAATTTGTGGGCATCTGTTAGAGATAAATTGAAATACATTTTATGCCAAATCAGAAATGAGCCTGGCTATGAAAACATTCTTCAACAAGCACTGCTTACCTGGT
Organism: Orcinus orca; assembly: GCF_937001465.1. Lineage (NCBI taxonomy): Eukaryota > Metazoa > Chordata > Mammalia > Artiodactyla > Delphinidae > Orcinus > Orcinus orca. The sequence goes on from NC_064562.1 coordinate 132,786,462, forward strand.
TTTGGCCTCTTTGGACTCAGAATCTTAATTTTAATAGTCAAACAGGGATCCCCTTGGTAGAAAATGTATATAAGATTATCTTAAAGTATTCTTAAATTTGAGATTATATGATCATGATACATGGTTCATGAAGAACTATTAAATTCACATTATAAAATGAAATCTAAACACATTAGTATCATTTAGGGTCCTAGCAGGAAATAGGTGGCCTGTTCAAAGGAGTAATTAAAGATAATGTAATGCAGGGACTAAAGGCAGGCTCAAGTGAACCAACAAATGATAATGAAGCACCCAGAGATCAAGAGCAGGAAGCTATTATTACCCTTAGGCCTGAAGATACAAAGAGATGGTGTGTGTTATTGGAATATAACAAGAGTTAAGGCATGGTAGAGGGACAGACGGACAAGAGCTCTAACTGTCTAGATCAAGGAGCAAAGCCATTGCCAAATCCTGGCCCAGCAGGTCTTGCAGGGAGAACACCTCCCTGACCTCTCATTTCCCTTGCTTTTTGATCTCTTACTGGGGCTTCCTGTTGACCAAATCCAACCAGGAGTTGGCAGGCAAGGGAACTTGGTCACTGCAGTCTCTACAGGCCAATCCTCCCACTGCCATAAAGAGGCGCCAGGGAGGGTAGAGAATGGGCCTGGAAGGGCAGATGGATAATAACCAGCACAGCATTTTACCATAATCATAATTATACAGAATGTAAACCTCCAGGAATAACTGAATGTTATTCTTCACTAAGGACTGGTGGGAGCTCTGTTGCTATTCTACTCCTCTGAATTTCTCTTCTTCCAGGATCTGAAGGTTCTCTTCTAGGTTTTTAGTCATTTCTTGTCCCACTGAATCTGTGCTGGAATATGATGCAATCCTTATAGCAGGGCTGTTTCTATTTTTTTGCAAAATAATCCCTTTTTTTTCTTTCTTTTTTGCTAAAGTTTGCTTATTATCAAGTCCTGAATAGTTGATTTCAATTAAGGATTTCTCCCTCTGACGTAATTCTTAATATCCTGCTGCCTAATTTCCCCATTTTACTGGGATGGCTTTCGTCAGTTCATTGAGCTGTACAGCTATCTCCTTAAATTGATTGTCCTGCCCTACACGTCCTTTTTACATTTGGTGTTCCATCCACCCTGGCAATGAGAAGGGCTTTTAAATTTTATTTTAATGGGAGAAGCCACTTTCTGATTGGATCAAGCTTCACAGTGTGAAATAATTATTTTTAATGTATAATCAGTTTAAACATCTGTCTTCCTCCATTCTTCACTATTCTTTACTTCTGTTTTTCTAGTTCCTTCACCATAGATTTGATTTCCTTTTTTTCTGTTTACTTAAAATGCTATGAATTAAATGTTGACATTATGGTGTATAATAAATTGTGCGTAACGGGTGAAAAGTGTTTAAGATGGTCTTATAGGTTAACAGGTAAATTAAAACTCAGGGCTGCTTTTACAGTCTGAAGATCTATTTACCTCTCCCAAGTAGAAATTTCTCAGAGATAGTGGCACGTTTTTTTATGTTATATAATTCTAACTGTTGCCTCCTTTTTCACTCCACTCAGATCCGAAGCCAGAGCAAAGCCTCCGGGTCTGGGCTCTGTGAGGGGGATGAAGTGGTTTCTATCAATGGCAGCCCTTGCGCAGACCTCACTCACCCAGAAGTCGTCAAGCTCATGGAGAGCATAACAGACTCTCTCCAAATGCTCGTCAAAAGGTAAGAAGATTAGTTGGAATGTATATTTTCTCCCGAAGCTACATGGGAAAGCTATAGCTCCTACTACCATATAAATTGTTATTTATGGGGAAATGAGGGTGCTCCGTAGGTCAGTATAGTTAAACAGAAAAATCATAGTGTTTGAAAAATGGCAATTCTAATCAACTGAATTTTCTGGTTAATTGAGAATTAACTTGAAGATTTTGTTTCAAGAACTCTGTTGAAAATCTCAGGTATTTTAGACTACTTCCTTAGGAAGCTCAGTATATTGAACATAATACTTCTAGGTCAAGATGTTTTGGTGGGTCAGGATCACTAAATTAAAATTCCTAGATTCCTAGATTAATTTAAAATGTTTAAATGTCACAATGTTATACTGTATAATATTTATTTGAATAGAAAGAGGATGCCTAGGAGAAGGAAAAGAACCAAGAAACCCTTAAAAGCAGTCCAATTTCTGTTTGCCAGAAAAACCAGTATTTGGATATGGGCAAAAGCTGATGGTTAGTTTTTGGACTATCAATGCAAATCACTTGTCAATTTGATCTTTCCAAATTACCCTCCTCACCTAATTGCTTAAAAATGCAGAAGTAAACTTTAAACATAAAAACAAAAGAAAACAATGAGGGTAATCACAAAAAACTATAGCATCAACATTTTTACCATGTGCAAATAGCAGTATAGTCCACATTAACTTTGCAAATGAGGCCCTGACCATGGCATTATAATGAATCCACAAAGGAACACTCTGGCTTCCTAGAGAGCAGCCTTCAGAAAGACAAGAGAAGGACTTTTCACACAGAATTTCAAAACCTTCTAGGTTTTGCCTTAACTCTGCAGAAAGACTACGTACAGCATTACCCCTCTGATAATCATTCAATATGATTCCATTTCTATACAAATGTGAACTCACTTTGGCCAAAATTTTGTGAAAATAAAAGAAATCTAGCATTTGTCTCAGAATCTCCCATCTAAATATTTACCCTTCAAGCCCAGTGTTTAAGCCCCTGGGATCCTACTTATTTATAAAGCTGACATTTGCTTTTAAAAGGGATCTAACAGTAATGTTGCCAAGTGTAGTCACAGGGTTGGCCATTATTATGCATCAATCTCTGAGGTATCTGAAGTGTTCAATCACATCCAAAATGGGAGAAAAACCTTTTCTAACTTATTCCCTTGTAGTGTCTTTGCTGATTTAATGAGGCCAGTCTCTTCAGAACACACTTGTAGTCTGAGACATCCCCTACTAGTTTTTGTTTTGATTATGATTGACTACCATTGGGAAAGTCCTTGATGGTTTAAAGTTGAGTCTTAGGTACCTATTTACTTTCAGAAATAAATAGACTCGTTCTCTGCTACTTTTAAGAACTGGAATCATGATTATTATTATTTTTCCTTTTAAAAAATAAATAAATAATTGACAAGATTCAAAATGGAATCTCAAATTAAAATCAGCCCAAAGGTAATCATCATCATCATCATCATCATCATCATCATCATCATCATCATCACCACCACCACCACCACCACCACCACTACCAATCTGGGTAACTGAACATTGTTTCCTGGAATTAAATATTTCTCTCACTCATGTAACTGTTGTCTATCCCTAGAGGACAAGCGATTTACTTTTCCTGGACTATTGCCCAGAGATAGCTGGGTCAGACTACCTTAAAAAAATCCTCCTTTAACATTGTCTCTATTACGGTAAATTTCATTTAAATGATTATATATATATACCCATATAATTATGACACATAAATTGTGGAATTGAGTACCTATGTGCCCTGAATGGAAATGAGCATGTTAAGGTATAAAGCTTTAACCTCTAGTTCTTTTATGATTTTTATTCATGTACAGCTATCCATTTTACCTTGGCTACCAATAAATGTTAACATTTATCTGACCCATTTGCCTGTATTACAGGGTGTAAGGCTGGAACGAATTCAAACTTTTCTCTTCTCAGCTTCATAACTGATTGCTAACATAATTCAAAGTGATTTAATCTACTTCCATCTCAAGGCCTTCCTAAATTAAAACTCTCTGGCCTTTTGGTACCCTCAAATTCAGTTGCATACAGTGTATTCATCATTTCAACATGTTTAAAAAATACTATATTATAATTTTTTTTTGGTATTACCAGGAAGCTTTACAGATTATTTGCATAGAGAAAGCTGCATTTCATTTGACTGTTAGTTTGTGTTTTGTTTATTTTTGTTTTGCTAAATGCAGTCAAAAGCAAAGTTAGGAGTAATTATTTTGAATATTAGTCTTAAATTTTAAATTTAAATTTAAATTTTAAATTCAAAGGTAAATTCCCTTGAGTAGAATAGAAGTAGGGGCTCACTCCCTTCAATTGATGACCCTGCATTAGTTAGGGTACATTTTGTGGGAAGAAGAAAGGGGCCAAGATAGGCGCTGCTGCTTCTTTAAAAAACTTACAAATGTAAGAAATGAAGGCATCTCCTACAGCTGTTCTGTGAATGATGCTTCTCTTCTAAAAGCAGCTAGAGTTTAAATTAGAGTTTTAGCAAGAAGTTGTTTAACCCTTAACTGACACTGCTTCTTGCAAACCCAAATTTGCAAAACTATCTGGGAATGGTAAAGGTCAAAATCAAAGGACTGTGGTGAACAGCTGTGGGCTCCTTAGCTGAGAGATTAAGGAACAGTTTGACTTCAGAGATCCTATAAGGAAAATGCTCCAAGAGAGCAAGTTCAAGTAGAGAAGGGGAGACATCTCAGATTATAAATACTCCATGACTCAATGATTCATTGCAGCATGGAAAGGATTTCTCTTTACACAAGAGTACTGGGCTGGGGTCCACTTATTACAAAACACATGCTCATTGGAGCTTAAAAAAACAGCTTCTATTTCATTCCTTTCAAGAAAGCACAGCCTCTAAAAGAATTACTTGAGTTATCTGTATATTAATATTGCTCTGAAGCTGCTGAATATGTTTATGAGACTTTAAAATGTCCAGACCTAAACTTAGTCAATAAGACATTAAAATGCTTTGTCATATTATAACAAGCATGGTTATTTGAAAACACCCCAATAATTATAGATGAAGGGCATCCATGTAGCTATAACTTGTGCTTTGAAAAAAATAAAAGCTGAATTTAGGATGGATTTCCGTTTCATAACCTTTTGTGAGCATTTTTGCTTTGCTTTAAAAGACAAGTTTATTTGGAAGATCTTTAAATAATAATATAAACATGTTGCCAATTTCTGTTTTCAAATATGTTGCAGTTGACATTTAAGAGGAAATATTTTTACTGTATCCTGTATTAGACATCATAAAAGTGTCAGGAAGTTCTTTGGCAGGTGTAACACACTCTGATTTAACTGTCTGGACTGATTTTTCTGTGTGCAGACCATCCAGTGGAATAAGTGAGACTTTGAACTCTGAAACTGAAAACAAAAACCACGAGCGTCTCATCCATGAAGGGTACGTGGAAAGTACCACCCTACAGATTCGACCAGCCACAAAGAGCCAGTACAGGGAGTTCTACATCGCCCAGGTCAAGAGTGGAGCTCCTCTAGCTGAGGACCAAGCAAGTGGTGCTGGTTTTTCTGGGAGCATAAAAGAAGAAACAGGCCTGGCTCCTCACACGTATGACTCTAAAAGTGGACGCTTACCAGAGGAGGTTATCTTAAGGGAGAAGGCAGAAGCGGGGCGGCCAGGCACTGTGGTTGAGCTACAACTGTCCCTTTCACAAGAGAGACACAAGCGCACGAGTGCCCCTGTAGTGGCTCTCCTGGGAACTGAAAAATCTGAGCCTCCTGACCAAGATCCTAATTTACAGCATGACGGGATCGTCCACATAAATTCTGTCCCCACTAATGAGAAAGGGGAGCCTTGTCTGAGGTCCAGCAAGATAATCCAGATCTCCAGTGGCCAAGAGTTGAGAGTGATCCAGGGAAGTGAAGCAGGAGACACCGGGCTGCCCCGAGTGGAAGTGATCTTCGACTGCTCTGATAGGCAGAAGACGGAAGGGAGCAGGCTTCAGGCAGGAAAGGGGTGTGTGGATTCTCCAGTGGAAGGAGGGCAGTCAGAAGCACCTCCTTCTCTGGTATCCTTTGCAGTCTCATCAGAAGGCACAGAGCAGGGAGAAGATCCACGCTCAGAAAGGGATCACAGCAGACCTCACAAGCACAGAGCACGCCACGCACGTAAGTCCTGCCCTGGGGGCCACTGCTGGGCTGTTGGAAGGGGCTTGGGAGATAGGGTATTTTGCTCCTGCTTTGCCTGCATGAATTTCTTTTTCTTTTTTTTGGTAAGATTTTCTTACATCTCTCATTGGCTTTTTTTTAAAAAATTTATTAATGCACAAAATAACAAACATGAAATTGTGGAAAATACCAATTTCTGAACTGGAAGTAATAAGTTTGAAATTTGTAGTAGATTTAAATGTTTTTAATGCATTTTGTTTTATTCCCAAAGACACAGGAACTGTTAAAGAAAATAATACTGTTAATGTGCCTTTTTGATTTGTCTCAGAATATTGTGATATTTCATGTTAAAATAGCATCTGAGGGTATCTGAAGTCATGTGGATGCTGAGTTTAACTGTCAAAAACTGTTGAGTCTGCTGCTGAGAGGTGTCTTTAAAATACAGTCTCCACCACTGATATTAAAAGCAGATCCTCGTTTTGAAAAAAAATCATTGTGCAGCATGATGATGCTTGCAGAAGTGAGTTTGACGGACAAGGACATGTGGAATACTAAGCAGTTACATGATCCTCTCCGTTTTGTAAGTCTTCACTAGACCGCAAAGCATTTCATCTACCTTCTAGACACAAAAGTCAATCCCCAGGGCCATGTGCAGGCATTTAAATGTCCCCCAACACAAAATATATTTTAAAGTCAAGGCTTTTTACAGTGTTTTGTTTTACCCAGGGGAGCGATTACAGATTGGAGAATGAAGATAAGAATGGCAGTTAGGTTTTATGATTTTTGCTATTTTCTTTCATGTGCTTTTTAGAAACAAATTTGGAATTTCATTTGAGGAAGTAAAAACTGACTGTCAAAGGCACTTGAATGTATGAATGATACACAAAAGTAATGATCTTGGTTATTCAAAGTATATTAAGTCTCCTAACTATTGTTATTCCTTTTAAAGCGTATTTTTAGCATAACCATTTGTAGTTGAATTGGCAAGTGATGTTAATCATTCCTTATACTTTAAGCATCTGTATGCATCTTCACATTTATAGCATATTAAACAAGTGCATTAAGGCAGCACTCACACATATTTTACATGTTGGCAGTGAAGTTAGCAACAACTGTGACTGTCAATTTAATAGTAAGTTGTATAACACGAGTCAAAAAAGGAATTACATTTAGGAATGACCACACTTTTTACTATATTCTCTAAATAAAATTTGATTACCAGTGAATATCTGTAATTTTGTTATAAAACTATTCTGATTCTATTTTATTTTTGAAAAAGTAACCATTAAGTCTGATTTTTTCCAGTGAAAAATAGAGCTGATTTCCAGTCAAAAAAATATTCAAAAAGATTTTCTGAAATTTCCATTTAACTATTTTGAGGAACTCAAAAATTATTTGTGAACCATGCTCATTTATCATGGAACACATGATTATAATTAGCTGGTGCTATAAATTAATTTGCCACCAATTTATTTTTTATAACAATAATAATAAAATTAAAAATTGAAATATAGCTTTTTGTTATTTTAAAACTGTCAAATTCTCATTTTACATGACTTAATTTCCGCATCAGTTTTTACCCACAGTTATAAGGGTCACTAGTAATATAATTTAAAAATTTCCCCAAGATTTACACTTATTCTTGCTGCAACTAAAGTAGTATTATATTTCCAAGATGGTAATACATTTACAAACAAATTTATCTAGACAACTTTGTAGCTAAAATTTCTTAAATGTATTCACAATAATCTTGTATTCTGAATTATTATTAATTATTGATTCGGTACCTTCAATTATTATTCATTCAGTTTTTTGACTTTATATTAATTTAGTAGCTGTGAATGCAAAGACTTTGGGAGAATGGCAAAGTAAAAAAAAAAGAAACAGAAAACTTAAATATTTAAACTTATTACATTGAAACATTCAGGTAAACAGTATTTTCTTGTTTCCCCCTCCCACTTTTTAAAAATGCTTGGAAATGTTTTATATCAACATTTTATTTTTTAAATATGGAAATGCAAGGTATGTCCTAACTTGTTTTCAGAAAATATGATGTCCTTAAATTCTTTCCTTTGTAATTTTAATTACATCCGACTAACTGACATTTATTTTCCAGTGTTTATTGTTAAAGTGTAAGGAGCCATACAGAAACAAATTATGAAACATATATTCTAACCAACATATATAAAATGTATTTACAGGAAAAAATGAAATGGCATATTATATATATACAAATTATATCTGTATTATACCATCATGTATATCATTACAGAAGTATACATTTTGAAAGAAATAAGAAAGAGAAATGAGTTGGATTGTTTCAAAATTCAGTACCCAACTGTAAACATGTTTTTTCTGCATTCATTTTCCCCCAGGAGAGTTGATTTCTGGGTTGCCATGGAGTCTTCCTTGAACTCGCCAACTCAGTATAATTTTTGTATTTTCCCTAGGGCTCAGGAGGAGTGAAAGCCTATCAGAAAAGCAGGTGAAAGAAGCAAAATCTAAATGCAAAAGCATTGCGCTCCTTCTGACACATGCCCCCAACCCCAACTCCAAGGGCGTGTTGATGTTTAAGAAGCGCCGTCGGAGGGCCAGGAAATACACCCTAGTCAGTTACGGGACTGGTGAACTTGATCGAGAGGCAGAGGAGGAGGAGGAAGAAGGCGACAAAGAGGATACATGTGAAGTAGCATTTCTGGGTGCAAGCGAATCCGAGGTGGAGGAAGAGTTGTTGTCTGACACTGACGACAACACACAAGTTGTGAACTTTGACTGGGATTCTGGACTAGTGGACATTGAAAAGAAACTGAGCAGAGGGGACAAGATGGAGATGTTGCCAGACACCACAGGCAAGGGGGCCCTCATGTTTGCTAAGAGGAGGGAGAGAATGGATCAGATCACAGCCCAAAAAGAGGAGGAGAGGGTGAGTGGAATGCCAAGCAGAGAACCAGATGCTGCCCAGATGGATGGCCTGAGAACCATGATATCTTACCAAAGGAAGGAAGAAGAATCGGTGAGAGTGCAGAGATCTGCAAGCAAAAGCTACATCGAGGTGAGCCATGGCCTTGGCCATGTGCCCCAACAGAATGGCTTCACTGGGTTGTCCGAGACAGCAGAGGCTCAGAGGATGATCCCTATGAATAGAACGGCCAAACCCTTCCCGGGGTCCGTGAACCAGCCAGCAACCCCATTCTCTCCAACGCGAAACATGACCAGTCCCATTGCTGACTTTCCTGCGCCTCCACCTTATTCTGCAGTCACACCCCCACCTGAAACCTTCTCCAGAGCAGTGTCAAGTCCGACAGCTGGCCCAGCACAGCTCCCTCCGTGGCCCCAGCCTGGCCCATGGTCCCAGCCAGCCTTTTACGATTCATCTGAACAAATAGCTTCCCGGGATGAAAGGATCGCGGTGCCAGCAAAAAGAACAGGAATATTGCAGGAGGCCAAAAGGAGAAGCACGACAAAACCCATGTTCACTTTTAAAGAGCCCAAAGTAAGCCCAAATCCTGAACTCTTGTCACTTCTTCAAAATTCGGAAGGCAAAAAGGGCACTGGGGCAGGAGGAGATTCCGGACCAGAAGAAGACTACCTCAGTTTAGGAGCAGAGGCTTGTAATTTCATGCAAAGCCCCACTGCAAAACAAAAGACCCCACCTCCTGTCGCTCCAAAGCCTTCTGTCAAGTCCTCATCCTCCCAACCAGTAACTCCAGTTTCTCCAGTCTGGTCGCCAGGAGTGGCTCCAGCCCAACCTCCTGCCTTCCCCACATCCAACCCATCACATGGCACCGTTGTTTCCTCCATCAAAATAGCGCAGCCTTCTTACCCTACTGCCCGGCCTGCTAGTGCTCTGAGCCTGGCTGGTCCCTTCAAAGGACCACAAGCATCGGTAGCCAGTCTGAACTACACTCCCAAACCATCAGCTCCCACACCAACGGTAAACACTGCTCATACTGGCGCAATGGGACCATCCAATGAGCTTCCAGGAATGAGTGGGAAAGGAGCCCAGCTCTTTGCTAAAAGGCAGTCGAGGATGAAAAAGTACGTGGTAGATTCAGACACCGTGCAGGCCCATGCTGCCCGTGCTCAGTCTCCCACTCCATCTCTCCCGGCCGGCTGGAAGTACTCCTCCAATGTCCGAGCACCTCCTCCTGTGGCCTACAATCCCATCCACTCCCCCTCCTACCCATTGGCTGCTGTCAAGTCCCAGCCATCAGCCCCACAGGCCTCCAAATCAAGCAAGAAAAAGGGCAAGAAACCCCTTAATGCTTTGGATGTCATGAAGCACCAACCTTATCAGTTAAATGCATCCTTGTTTACTTTCCAACCTCCAGATGCAAAGGATGGCCTCCCTGCAAAGTCATCAGTCAAGGTCAGTTCACTGCCAGCCATGAAGCAAGCTATTCCTCCTCGGCCAGTGAATGCTGGCTCGCCCACTAATGTGCAGGCCTCGTCTGTGTACTCAGTGCCAGCCTATAGCTCTCAGCCTTCCTTCTTTGCCGAGGCCACCTCACCAGTAAGCGCCTCCCCAGTGCCCGTGGCCATTCCCACCTCTCCAAAGCAAGAATCAGCCTCGACATCTTACTTTGTGGCACCAAGGCCGAAGTTCTCAGCAAAGAAAAGTGGTGTCACAGTTCAGGTGTGGAAACCATCTGTTGCGGAAGAGTAATCTTGTAGCTGAAGCTGAGTGTCCACTTTGCTTGAAACGAATTGTTTGCAGTGTTACTTGAGTCCCTGAGAATGTCTAGCAAGTCCTCAACTTAAGTTAATTTCAGATGTCACCTCCCAATCTGGGTCCAAGGAGAATATTTTTAATGAGTCAAAAGTCTAACTCAGATTGACTTAAAACATATTTATCTTCTTTGCACACTTAAAAAGTCTGGGAGCACCCCTAAATAGACATGGGTCATTATATTAAGTAAGCAGATCCTTAGGGTTTATGCTTTAGCCACAAAAAAAACAGTGATCAGTGTTATCAACATTAGGACACAGTCTTTATGTAACATAACAGCTGTGTTCCTACAGTGAAAAGGTTCAAATGTAGTGAAAACATAGCATGTATTGACTGACATTTCCTTTTTAAGTAGTGCTTTATCTCTATTACTAGTATTAAAGGATAAGAAATTTATCGAGGACAGGGATCAGCTCTGGTCTGTCAACCTCAGCCACCTGTTTGATGTTGCAGAGAAGGTACCTTGGGGACTGTTGGAATGTACATAGTTTAGTAAGGTAGGTAAGAAAGAGGGGATTAATAATTACAGAGTACTTATTATGTACTAGGCTCCTTGCCAGATGTTTTACATATATTAGCTCATTTCAGAAGACTTCTTTAAAGTAAACTGGATGGGTAAGAAGGATAATTATCCTTAGAGATTGATTCCCATCCTCTCTCCCCAGTTACCTAAGAAATTGAGTACATCTCCAATTGCCCATGAAGGCATAAGTTTGTTTTCCTCGCTGAGGCAAGTGGTAGAGTACAGTAAAATGGAGTAACATATAAAAAGGTGAGCAGGCTGCAGCTAAAGGTACATATGGCTATTGTTTTCCTTTGGGAAATCACATGATTGGGGCATGAAGGGTTACTGATTCCAGGGGCTGATTGTGAAGCACAAGTAATCCCATGTGTGTGGAGGCCGTAGGGTGAGAACTCACAATTATTAGCATCATTTCTGAGTGACGTCACAGATTTTTTTTTCTTGTGTTTGTTTTGCTTTCTGACGACTGCTTCTCCCACTGTTCCTTGCAATTCTATTCCTGCACCTTCACTTTATTATTTATATTTGATGGACCAGGAGGATTCAGACAAGGTTACCTTTAAATTTGGATTGGTCATATGCCATGCCATCATCCAGCTGGCTCTGAAGTTAATAATGTTACTGACAGTAAACCTGAAGAACTTTCTCATATCTATTTTAAGTCCAAGTCCGACCAACCATGGAAAATATTCAACATGAATTAATGTAGAGAACCACAAAGCAATTTTTTTTTTTTTTGCGGTACGCAGGCCTCTCACTGTTGTGGCCTCTCCCGTTGCGGAGCACAGGCTCTGGATGCGCAGGCTCAGCGGCCATGGCTCACGGGCCCAGCCGCTCCGCGGCATGTGGGATCATCCCGGACCGGGGCACGAACCCGTGTCCCCTGCATCAGCAGGCGGACTCTCAGCCACTGCGCCACCAGGGAAGCCCCACAAAGCATTTTTGACAGCTCCAAGGAAAACCATCTACTCGATACAAGAGATATGTCTAGAGACCTCTCATAAAAGCTTGCCTGGTGTGAGGGTACATGGTACCATTTTAATCCTCTGAAAATATCTGTATTCCTGTTCTTTTTCTGCTGTCACTGTCAATCTGCTATATTTTCACTACCCTATTAAAATATTACTTTCTTCTTTAATCTGTTCAATGTATTAAAAAAAAAAATACTTCCCTGTATGAGCTGTTCTGACCTAAGTCATTTCTCTGATATTTCTCTTATATTGCTTCCCAAACATCTGAATTTCTTTTCTGTGAACATTTCCATTTCTCTGTACATTGTAAAACTGCAAGTTGTAGGTATTTGTATGACATAACACAGAGGAGAATTAAGTCAGCTACAGAACAATGGGGCTTATTCTTCTGCTTTTTCTCTGGAAAATCTTCCATTGCTTTTGGTGGCAATTTATGTAGAGGTTAGAACCACAGGATGTAGCTTGGCCTCTTATTTGCCTTTTTGGGAAATCAATTAGGAAGATTCATACAGGATAAAGGAAAAAGCAATCTATCCATTATATAAGGCTATTGTTTGTATTACTTGTTCTTTGCAAAGGAAGTCTGTTGAATGCTGTGCGTTTTGCATTCTTTTCTAATAGAACAACCAAAAAAGGCATCTTAAGGTGAGGCAGGAAAGGAGATCATTTTTGTAACTTTGCATTCTTAACATAGCATTTAAAGAACGGCATGAATTAGAGGGAAGAAAATGGAACACAAAGTAGTCAATTTGAGATCACTGGTTCAACAGTAGCCTAGAATGGTAATGACCCACAAGTATTTACAGTTGTCCAGTGGTTTGTGGTATATAGGAATGAGAAGTGTTTGGGGTCCATTTCCTGTTGGACAGGTGGCCATCTTATCAGAGCCACTGTTTGGAGCTGATGACTAAAGACACAACTAACATGACTGAGACGTCATGGGGTTCCCAAAAAGCTTCTAAGAAGCATGTCAGGCATGCACTAAAAGCATCCACAGCTTCGACTGGGAGCTGGTAGCACAGATCTCATCTGGAACCATACAGTCCCAAATTGTGGAAAAGGCATGGGAATCCTCCAAAATTGTATCCACAGCAGAGTCTAACCTCACCCTGAGAGATGGGGGCTGGGAGGGAGAAGGACTGAGCTAGCTCCCTGGAGAAGGAGGGATTTATTTGCCTCTTCTCCCCAGCCGCGGAGCCCCATGGGAGCTTGCAAGCAGAATAAGCTGGGTGTACCACCTTTCAGGTTGGAGTTCTGGAAATGATGTCAGTGCAGCAGGTGGGAGACTTAGGACTCATGACCTCAGCTTCCCTCCCACTGGGCACCCTTTGAATTTGGGGTGTTGGCTTTGTTGTGGTGGCAGATATTCGGATTGGTTGCTTGGCTAGTTTGAGAGTATGGGGAGGCAGTTTTTGTTTAGTTTAGGACCTTGCCTTTATCTTTGTCCTTTGTTAGCTTAATTTCTAGGTACAGCACCCCACCCATGAAGTCCAGTTGTTATCGTCAACACAATAGCAATGATCATTTACTGAGTGCTTGCGTTATGATAGGTGCCTTATATACATTATCCTAAGGAATCCACTGCATGGTTAACAGGCATTGGAATATAAAATAAAATGTAATCACAGTCACTCACTTACTGCAGGACCTTATGCAAATTTCTTTCTACCAGTGTCCCCTTAGTGATGTCTCAAACCTCTCTTCCTGGAATGTTGTGCCATAGTGAATGTGAACAACACTAGATATACTAGGAAGAAATGTGCTATGTAAATGTAAGTATACATATTCCTCTCAGTCTTATAGGAGGGCAGATTGAATCACAGAACTGGTAAGATTGAGAATCTGAGCACTGCCGCTTTGATCTTAGAACAGTTACAGTCTTATTTCTAACATTTCAATAATAAACACATTCTGCTTTGAGAGAGGAAAATCACACTGTTTCTGCATTTTGACTATTCATTGATAGTATAAAGCATACATTTTTAGGAATATGTTTTATAAGACACATTGGGGCTGTCATTCTGGAACATGTAAAATTTTGTACTTCAAAATATATCTAGCACGATTGTTAATGATTACATGTACCTCATTTAATCTTCACAAGAAGCAACTCATTTTAACCACAGGAAAACTGACTGAGTTACAGTAGTTCTTGAGAGTAAGCCAGGATTCTTTAACTCTTCTAGATAGTGCTGACCCCTTTCAAAAAGTGGGTTTCATAGGGCAACTGAGTATTATCACACAGTTGAATTCTAGCCTGGCCACAAGAGTCACATCTGAGATGTCAAGAACAAATAATCTGCATTTAAAGGGAGTGGACTAAGTGATGTGGGGCCATTGTTTTGTTTACAGTTACTAGCTTAAAAAATTTTGAAGGCTCTTTGCTGCTGACAGGCATATCAAACATTCAGAATGCAGCACTTTCACAGACGTTTCTTGAGAGCACAAGACACATGGCTGTTAGTGTCTGAGTTTGCATTTAATCTTTCAAACAGAAGTCCCTTGCTGTGTATCATTTCATCCAGTTACAAATTTGAGAACCTGCAAGCACCCAAATTCAAAGAGTGAATTCCTGAAATCCATTGCTATTTTATGAGTCATCACTGGCCTGGCAGGAAGGGTATTTGAAGTCATGATCATCAAAAAGAAGTGATTGTTTTCTGAAAAGCTAAACGCTTAAAATGCTTCCAGAGGGAAGCAGTGGGCTGTGTTCTCATTCCCTCCTAAAATCACAGTTGTTGAGTTTGTTTTAAAAATTGTTAAAAGTTCATGAGAAAAATATGTAAATTCTAAGAGCCAACATTATATTCCCAGAAGCACTGACCCTTGCTGGTCTCATATCCCCTTATCACTGGACTCTGGGGGACACAAAGACTCGTGTAACACTTCAGTGCCGCTGAGTTTGTCAACAAGTATTCTGGGAAAAAGCAGAAATGAATTCTTCTCTAGACTTCCCACCAGGATTGGCCAAAGGCCATAAAGCAAGCTAGTAAATTCCCACAGGACCCAAACACCAGGCAAAATTGCTAAAAGAGGCCAGTCTGAGTTTAAAAAAAGGAAAAAAATTACAGGCCATCCTGTGGAGCATCAGACCAATAAAAACCAGGAGCCCCCAAATCAGACTATTCTTTCCTTGATGTTATCAGGTACAGCCAATTTCTTAAATTAAAAAAAAAAATTTAATGTTTCTATGGTATGTATATTTGTACACTAAATTACCATTTGGCACTTGGAAATCATAGACCTCACTACTCAGAAGCAATTGAGTGAAGAGAAATTTAATTTTAAAATATCAAATCCTGTCAGATTCCTGATTTTATCAGAACTATGCCAGCTAATAAAGTATTTCTCAAGTACAAAAAAAAGTTAGACTTCTACAGGGTCCTATAGTTTAAATAATTGTTTGTTATTGATACACAGAATTTCTTAAATTTTCATTTTTTGGTTCTAAATGTAAAGTTCCTCACGTGTATCTCTGTTTACACCTCATTCTTGACACGTTTTTCTAAATTATGTGTGTGTTATGACTGGTAAGATATACATTCAGGGTCCTAATAAAAATAATTACAAGGACCTACTTTCCAGCCTACCCTTCTTCCTCTACCTGATAATAATAATAGTATTTAAAATAATAACATTCCAATATACCATGGAGGAATCCTGCTTTCACAGCCCCTACTTCTTGAGCTCCTTGATAATTATTAATGGTTGTTCATGGAAAACAAACAAACAAACATAGACTTGCAATTAGCTCTAAGTTGAAAAGAAATGCACATTTTAGGTATAAACTGAGAAATTTTTTCTTCTTGCAAGTAAATATCAAAAAGCAAAAGTGTTTTTTTTTTTGTTCTTCAGGAGACATTTTAGAAGTCAGGGAGGCTCTTTGGTATCTTTATTTAGTGGAATGATCTGTTTTCAAGAACACCCAAAGGCCCTGAGTCAAGATTACGGTCTCAGTTAGGATGACATGGGTGGGGATGGAAGCTGTGGCAGCCATTTAAACAAGCTCATGAGGTCTAAGAAAAAGACAGAAGGTAGGGTGGGGGGGTTGATGTATTAAGTTTCTACTAAAAGCCAGGAACAATGTTAATACTTTACATAAATTATAACAATAACTAACACTAACTGAGCACAAACTCTGGGCCCTGAATTGTGCCAAGTATCTTCATAGATTCTTTTTTTTTTTTAAATGGATATATAATTGACATATAACATCACATTAGTTTCAGGTGTACAATAATGATTTGATACTAGTATATCCTGCAAATTGATCATCACAATAGATCTAATTAACATCACACATAGTTACAAATTTCTTTTTCTTGTGATAAGAACTTTTAAGATCTACTCTCTTAGCAACTTTCAAATATACAATACAGTATTGTTAACTATAGTCACCATGCTGTACATTACATCCCCAGAACTTATTTCTGATAACCTCAAGTTTGTACCTTTAACCACCTTCACCCATTTTGCCCACCCACACCTCCACCCCTCTGGCAACCACCATAGATTATCTTTTTTAATCAGTAGTCCTTATGAGATAGGTACCATCATAATCCTCAGTGTATAGATTATAGATGGGATTCTGAGGCACAAAGAGGCTGAATATCTTGCCCAAGATCACATAGCGTTAAGTAGTGGACCCTGGATTTGGTCTGGACCTACACCCTTAACCAATTACACTGTGATCTCATTTACTCCTCAGAATTACCCTGAACATGAAGGTATTATTATTATTTCCATTTCGTAGACAAGGTATCTGAAGCCCAGAGAGGCTAACCAACTTGTCCAGCAATCACTAAGCTTATAAAGTAGTGGGCTGGGGTTGGACTTACATACTATCTGACATCCAAGTCCAGGCTCTCCCTTCAGTACCACAAGATTTCCATAGTCTCATTAGACCCCAGAATCCCACTCCCTGAGACCTGTTAATTATGTGTTCAGCAAACCATCCACCAAGAGCCTACTCTACATATGCTTAATGGATGGCTTTGACCACTTGAGAGACATTAGAAAGGACCCTACTATCATAAGATTGCTCATAAAATCAGATGCTATGATAATATGTTGGAAGTGAAAACCAGTCTCTGAAAAATAAGCATCTGTTTTATAAGTAGAAATGATGGATTTGACAGTGATTTTGTATGAGTTCCCAAAATTCTTTCACTTATATCAGGGTGAAAAGGTGATATTCATGGGCTGGGAGCGGTGAGGAATGTCATTAAAAAAAAATAAAGCAAAATCAAAGGCTCTACATAAAAGGAAGTACTCCCCTTGGCTTCATGCCTTTCCCACTAAAAGTAATTCAGGGAACTTGCTTATCATAGTGAATCAGCACCCAGCTTGGTTTGCTACTAAACCAATAATAACTTGAGACATTTCAACAGGAATAAGTCTACACAGAATAATGCTGAGAGAATCACAGTTTTCAGTGTTTCAAAATATATCAAAAAAGCAGTCGTCACTGGAATCTTAGAGTTCCATGAAGTGTCTCCTGGCTGAGCTAGCATTCATCCTGGATATGGATGAGGCAGCAAACCCTTCCTGCTGCAATGTCCTCAATGGAAGGTTTCTCAACAGGTATTTCTGTTGAAAAGTTCCCAGAGAGGACATTTTTATACCTTATGTTTTTTCCAGTAGTTTTTTGTTTTGTTCTGTTTGCTTTAAACTATGTCTCATTGTCATTTTGGAAACATCTCCTAAAGAACTACTGTAATGGATTCTAAATGTGGGTATGAACATTCTCGTCACTAACTTCAAGGAGAGAAGATGTGAACTTCTGAGTTAATTGTAAAAAACCCTCATTATATTTGCAGATCTTTACTGCCTTAATTTAAAACCATAGATCCACTAATACAGTGATAATTACGAGGACTTACTATATGCTAGGTGCCATTCTAAAGACAACAAATTTTAACTTTTTTAGTCATCACAAAATGACTGGTGTATGAAGAAGGTACTATTATTATTCTACTTTACAGATGAGAAAATACAGTAAAGAAAAGTTAAGAAACTTGTCTAAAGTGATGAGGCTAAGACTCAAGACCCAACAGTCAGACTCCAGAGCTATTCTCTAATCACAAGGCTACATTACCTCACTTGATCACAAGACAAAGGTCACATATGAAAGGAATTGCCCATCAGAGGTGATGAGCTATACTTGTCTCAGGAATAACTCAAAAGTTACTTTATACCTTCCAAATCAAAGAAAGAAATGTTGAAAAAACTTCTTAGAGTTTGGTAGACCCAAATGATAGACACTTGTGAACAGGTACAAGGGGAGGGAGAAAGGTGTCGTTTTTATTTCTACCAGCCTATTTGCTTATAACTCAAATGGTAGGGGGAAGTCTAACATTTTGCTAGTTCCATTGAGTGAATACCCATGATGTGTTTGACTAAATTCCTCAAACACCCACTTCAAGCCATCATATATTACTACAGCTGTGCTAATTTACACCAGGTAAATTAAGGAAAAAAAGAATAGTGATGAGAAATTCCTCAAATTTTAGTAACAATAATGCAGAAAAATGTTCCTGCAAATATTTAAATTAAAAAATAAATAAATTAAAGCAATGATTTGATTTAGGGGAAGCATAAGGTAACCATTTTTTAAATGAAATTCACCTATGATTACGTGAGATAATGCACATAAACACCAAGTATACAGAGACAATATTTTGTAGTGGGTAAGCGTGTGGACTTGGGCCAAAATGCCTGTAGCTGAATCCCAGGCTGCCTCTTGCTTGTTGGGAGACATTAGGCAAACGATTCAGCCTCTCTGTGTCTCAGTACCCTCTGCTATGTAATGGAGAAAATAATAGGTGTACCTCACGATTTGTGAAGATTAAACAAACCAATATGTGCAGTGGGTATAAAACAGTGCCTGGTACATAGAAAGCATTCAACATATGTTAGCTTTTAATATTCTTATAAAGGGCACTCAATAAACAATAGCTACTATTTCATAAACTACCAAGGAGGGAAACACACACAATGATTTAAAAAGTTCTTTTGTTTTCTCTGTTAATATGAATCCCAGTTTAAGGGATCTAAGAGAACTAAAATAGAAAAAGCGGCAGCAGTGTCTGTATAAATCTCATATTGACATGAAGAATAATATATCCCCAGGAGTCTTTTACTGAGACAGCTTTGTTTCTTCTCTACTGTTTTCTTTTTACTGAAGTTTTATTTTTCTATATTCCTCTGTATTCAGCCTATTGGTCAATTTTTTTCTCTTTTGTCTTCATCTATTGTACTAGCATTGTTGTAGTGGTATACAAAGATGAGACCAGGATTCAAAAAGACTGGTACAGTATTTTTTTAAAAAGAAACTTAATATCAGCTTTGAGACTCACTATAAAGGGACTGTGATAAATTCAAAGTACCAATATTAAAGAAAATAAGTGTGGTGTATTTAGCAATATAGAGAGAATTCTTAGGGGAAATGCTTGTAAATGAAATATATTCTCAAAATAGAATAGCTGGTATCCTGAGCAAGGTTCTAGTAGGACAGTTGAAGCTTAACTAGGCCTATCACACAGAAAGTGGAACAGTTGGCAACCCAATCCCCGAAGCTACCCCAATTCAGGCCTGCAACAGTTGGGGCTCTGAGAGAACCTGGCTGGCCTCTGACGATGCAGCAGGCAGCTGTTCTTATCCCTCCTCCTCAACACTGTCCCAGGATGAAGGGTCAGCAACCTGGTCTTTTTAGAGTAATTGATCCCCTTGCCTGAGAAGCGTGATCAGTTTCCAAAACCAGAAAGAGTGAAACCTCGGTCTGAACAGAGCAAACTCCCAGCTCACAGCGCAAGTGATGAAAAACAATTCTCAGAAGCTGAATGACTGATGTAGGGAGGAACTTAAAATTCCAGCTGCCTTTCAAACACAGGGAATTTTTGTGGGTTTTCTGGTACTTCTAGAATTCTTCTGAGTCAGAAGCAGAAGTTAGGACGATCTTGAAGAGAGAAAAATCACAAGAATAGATTCTGAAAACTTCGTCTCAATCTAAAATTGCTTTAGTTTCAAATACAGTTAAATTGACTTAGTTAAGTTTTCCTTTTGTGGCGTTTAATTACACTTTTTCTTAAAAAGTAAAAAACAACTAGGTTTCTTTCTTACATAGCATTAGTTCTTTTTTCTGCTAGCATATCTCAGTTTGATAAAGAAGTATTCACAAAACCATCCTCTAGAGCTAAAAATCACTAAGGAATTGGCTGGACTGATATAAATAAAATGATAATTTAAAGTATCATACCAACCCTTTCACAGTTGGAAGTTTCTTTCTTGTTTTAATCACACTCAGAATTTATTGATGGTCTGGCCCACTGGACTACTTGTTAATGCTTATCAGATGGTGCCACTTATAATCCTTCATATAAACTCAATATGGGCTAAATAGATTTTGAATTCTACATTATGAAATGTCCAGCAAAATGTCACAATTCATTTCAGGTGGTATTACTGAAATTAAGAGCAAAACAAAATATATCTCTTAGAACTTTTAATTTTAGTTTTTCACTTCAGTTCACCAACTATTTCCTTTATATACAGTGTTTTAGTGTGAGCAAACTATTGCCTTCACGGTATTATTATTATTTTTTTGACTTCACAGTATTCTAATATGCAGTTTTCCAACTTTTGTTCCCAGGGAAAAATTAAGATTCCCCTCGCCCCAGGGAAATTATGATTTTAGTAGCCCCTGGATGGGGCCCAGGAATTTGTTTTTGTAACATATACCCCAGGTGATTCTGATGGTAATGGGCTGTGAACCTCACTTTGAAAACCAGTTTTCTGACACACAAAACACTGAAATCAACTTTATTCTTTAAAACCCATCAATAGTTTTCTAGTTCATTCAGTCCGGGACAGCCAGACTTGTAAATGGCACCTGAGTTCAAATGCTCTTGATGCCTTGTCTGAAGGGAACAGGCCCTGAAGTGCTGATCTTGACAGCTTTATTCTAAAAGCCCAGGAGGTGGCAGCAAACTCTCCTCCCGCTCAGAGAGTGCTTCACAGGCAACCATTCTAAAGTGTGTTGCAAATAATTTGCTTTGAACAGTCTTTTAAATTTGTTTTTTAAATAGAAGAATAAAGAGGGCCTTGATATGTGATTTTATCTAACCCCCTGCTTCTAATCAAGTCTGAGAATAAATATTTCTAGGAATAGAATGACACAATTTTATCATCTAGAGAAGCGACTGTACAAAGTTCCCTGGCTGATTTTTCTTATCTCTGGGCAAAGGGATTGTATGACTTCCCTTGGCCGTAGGGCAGTAGAGTCTCTTATCTCCAATCAAAAATGTTCTTACTAATAACTGAAATCTCTCTGGCAGTAATCAAAACATTCTTATTTTGGGATCTAGACTAAAGGAGAATTTTGAAGCACTTTGAATGCTAATTAGCTTTTTAAAATGGAAACAAGTATGATTGTAAAATCTCCAAAACTAAAAAGAAGTTTGTGCGCTTTATGGATCACAGGGAAAGATCCCAATATTTTTGTTTAACCTTAACATTAAGACAATCAGATTGTGTGCTGGATTGACAAAATGCAGTCAGTCAAGAGGCTGCTTAAACATTAGAAGAGTGAACAGAACAAAGGGACAGGTAGGCCCAATGAGTAGCAGCTTTGATCCTAACAGGAGTATTGTTTTCAGGCCTTTGACGCACTAAAGTTTATTTCTAAAACAAAAAGGATGGTGATGTGTCTGGAAGTTCTGTAACATGAGATATATGCTTGTACATTTACCAGTGGGAGGAGAAAAGACTAAAAAGGAGGTAGGAGAGCTGGATATTTGAGGAATTTTGGTATGGATGAGAGAGTAAAGGTCTCCATTGTGAAAAAGAAAAACAGGACTAGTGAATGGAAGTTACAAGACAGTAAATTTCAGTTTAACTTAAGAAAACTTCAAAAACTTGTGGGGAAGGAATGGAGAAGGAACTAACTAACATATGTGTTAGACATATAAAATGTGTTAAGGGTCTTAATCCATGTATTTAATTTTCACAATGACCTTATTTGGTGGAAATTATCTTCATTTTTTTTTAATTGATAAGGAAATTGAAGCTCAGAGAGCTTAAGAAAATTGCCCAAAGTCACCCAGCCAGCAAGGTGGCAGACTCACCAGCTGAATCCAAGTCTATCTGTTTTCATAGCCTGTGCTTTTTCCATTGCAATGCCTATCAGGGGTGTTATAAAAGGAACTCCTATACCTCATGGAAGCTTGATTGCAGGATCTCTAAAATGCCTTTCATCTCTAAGATTTTATAATTCTCTATATAAATAGCTCCTTAAAAACATTTGGGTTTTAAGTGTTGTGAGTATTTTGATGCAGTTCAATGCTTTTTAAAAACCAAGGTCAGTTTAAAACACAAGACAAAATTTGTTTGTTCCTTACCACTTTAATTCCAGAATATTTGAAGAAAAAATCTTAAAGACATCATTTTTCTAATGAGACAAAAAGCAGAGCTTAGGAGGTTAGAGAATAATTTTTCTTTCCTTGAAGCCCTGACCAGAAGATTTGCTTTGGTTCCAGTGTCTGTAAAGTGTGACTATAATTCCTCCTGTCTATTCTCGACACACACGCAGATACTTCCTGAGAATGGAGAGCATTCTGAAACTCAGAGACGCCTCTAGTCCTAGGGCAGCCATTAGGCACACTGGAGTAAAGTAAGAAAAGGGCTTGCAATTCTGTAAAGCAGAACTTCTGCTATTCTTTGCTTATCATTTCACCTGAATCACTAGATCTCCATCCTTTGCTCTTAAAATGCATTTTAAGAGCAAATGCATTTTCCATTTTATGAAATTACGTCAAACATATTATGCATTCATACAAAAAGCACTTTTTTACAAAGAACCATTTAGTATTTACCTTCTTTGCTTCACTATTCAACCTCTGTTTTGTTGTCTTTTTTTTCCAAACTTCTGTGATATTCTACCTACCCCTGTCAACCACGGGCAAAGTGAAAATCCTGTTTTGTGAATGGTTCATAGATGTTTAATTATCAGTGTATCATGGGGATGCATTGCATTGTCAGACTTCATTTTGTCTCATCTAGACTTCATTTTTTTTGCAAAAAATGTACTGGTCTAGACAACTAGTTGTAACATCAGAGTTGGATTTCATCTGGGACTATCTGACCCACAGTGAGAAATTGTAAGAATTGCTCCCCCTACCCACACCTCCTTCAGGCTCTTTAAATGAAGGAATTGGGAGATAAATTTCCTCCCAGCTAAAACACACAAAAGCTCTAGCCTAGGTCACTAGCATATGTGATTCCAGGTGGTCAATCATCGCTGACTTATTAATTATATTTTAAAAGGGACTTATCCCCATTAGATTTACCAATATTGGGAGACGCAAGAATAAGGACAAGAATGGAATGGGAAAACAACCATCAACTGGAAAATCTGAATATCACTATCAGAAAGTGTCTCATAATATTTGCAAAACAGATCAAAACAGATTTGATAGGAACTTTTTGACTGGTATAAGTAAGGAATCTTTTTACAAACAGATAAGCTCTGGACATTTTTTTTCCATCCCTTCCCCAGCATTTTTCTTTTCTTTAATGGATAGTTGCTTGAGAACTTCAAACATACATCTTACTGAAGGATCTCTTCTTTTCTCTCAATCTCAAATGTATATTTATGATGGCCTAAACATGTTAATACTTCCAGAAGAATTTACCTTTTATATTAGGCTAAGACTGTACAACCAAAGTGGCTTAGAGGGTTGATGAAGTGTTAGTTAGTTCATAAGGCTTTTGTTAATTCGTCTATGCATTTGTATGAATCAATACTGAAAGTGAAACAATTGTTTAGCAAGTGGATAGTCAATAGCTACCTAACATCATATCAAAATGAAGGTGAACTTGGTAATGAGGAGTGGTCAGGGAAATAATAAGGAATGAGATCTTTTGAATAAATGAGTGGCCCACATAGAAAAATTTGCTGTAGTATTAATATGCAATATTATGTCTAGATAATTACATACTGCCATTTTATAAGTGCATTAAGAAAGCTATGCCAATAGGAAAAGCTGTAATAACTAATGTCAAGGGCAAAATTAAATATTTGCTCTCTAGGGGTTCCCTGGTGGCGCATAATTGAGAGTCCGCCTGCCGATGCAGGGGACACGGGTTCGTGCCCTGGTCCACATGCAGCAGAGCGGCTAGGCCCGTGAGCCATGGCCGCTGAGCCTGCGCATCCAGAGCCTGTGCTCCGCAATGGGAGAGGCCACAACAGTGAGAGGCCCGCGTACAGCAAAAAAAAAAAAAAAAAAAAATTTGCTCTCTAATTTTGAAAGTTTGATAAGTAGACAAGCATCCTAATACCTTATGAGACATCCCCTTGAACCATTAATGGAACTACATTTATACCTGGGATTAGTATCTTCAAGTAAAGTAAATGCTTCCTAATTTTGAAGAAATGTACCTGGGGCACTTCTGATAAAAGATGTTTCCATATTTCCCATTTGCATTTGAAAAGCACACCATCAGGACTATCACTGTACACTCTGCTTTAATCTATTTTATCCCTTAGTGGTCTTTTTTTTTTAGTTGTTTATTTTTGGATAGTTTTGGGTCTTCGTTGCCGTGCATGGGCTTTCTCTAGTTGCGGCGAGTGGGGGCCACTCTGTTGCGGTTCGCGGGCTTCTCATTGCGGTGGCTTCTCCTGTTGCAGAGCACGTGCTCTAGGGCACGTGGGCTTCAGTAGTTGTGATGCGCAGACTCAGTAGTTGTGGCTCGTGGGCTCTAGAGTGCAGGATCAGTGGTTGTGGCGCACGGGCTTAGTTGCTCCATGGAATGTGGGGTCTTCCTGGACTAGGGCTTGAACCCTTGTCCCCTGAATTGGCAGGCGGATTCTTAACCACTGCGTCACCAGGGAAGCCCCCCTTAGTGGTCTTTTATCTCTTCATTTGAAAAACCACCATTCACTTGAAACTCCCACTTACTTTATGGCGTTCTTGTGTCTCTAAAATGAACTGACATATATGAAATTATTGTGTAAATTCCCTCAAACTAGAAAGTTATCATTAAATAAAATGTACCATTTGTTCCAGAGAGATATGGTAAGGCAATTAAGCAAAATTTTTATCTATTCTGCACTTAAGGAAACAAGTTGGTGATTTCCTAGATGAAGAGTTATATTTTTATTATTCCTAATTTTAAACATCACTCTGGAGCCATGTTTTTGACAAAGGAAACATAAATATGATTTGGCACTAAATCTTAAACTTCTGTACCACTTTTTTTTTTTTTTTTAGATTCCTATATATGCGTTAGCGTATGGTATTTGTTTTTCTCTCTGGCAGGAATAAAGATGTAGACATAGAGAATGGACTCGAGGACATGGGGTGGGAGGGGGAAGCTGGGGCGAGTTGAGAGTAGCATCAACGTATATACACTACCACATGTAAAATAGATAGCTAGTGGGAAGCAGCAGTATAGCACAGGGAGATCAGCTCGGTGCTCTGCAATGACCTAGAGGGGTGGGATAGGGAGGATGGGAGGGAGGCTAAAGAGGGAGGGGATATGGGGACATATGTATGCATATGGCTGATTCACTTTATTGTACAACAGAAACTAACACAGTATAAATATTGAAAAAAAATCTTAAACTTTCCAAGAACAGTAGGTTAAACATTTTCCCCAAGGCCCAGGATATGAATCAAAGGATCTATTTAATAAGCTTAAAAACGTAATGGATAGAAGAACAGTTACAAAGATCAAGTAAGTTGTTTTCTTCATGCTGTATCCTCTGCATCCTTATGAGATAATGTCACGTGTTGTGTAGTTGTTGATGTGTCTGTCACTACCATTAACCAGCTTGGATTTCCTGTTTTTTAAAAATGTTATAAGGAATTGTAACAGTAGGATTGCCTAAAAAGCTGCCAGTAGGAAATTTGGAGAATGTTATCATGCAGAGGGCCCGAGCAAGGTTGTTCTATAGCACCCACACATATCTTAAGAATTGTTCTTAATACCTTAACTGATAAAATTTTCCTCTGAGAAAGCCATTCTAGTTGGGAAATGAGTTTGCTTAAGGGATATTAGCTCCACTTCAAATAGCAGGCACATAAGCTATAAAAAATATCTCTTATCCCTACTTTCCTTCTAGGGACAAATGCACATTCATGGTAACTTTTCTTTTTGTGAATGAGGGAGGGAGGAGATGGTTGCCTGGATTTGTTTCAGGAAAGAAGATGTTTAGAATATTATGGACAGCTAAAGCTATATTCACATAGTTAAACCATTTTAAATGCTTTTTTAAAATTAATTTATTTTATTTTATTTTTGGCTGCGTTGGGTCCCCGCTGCTGCGCACGGGCCCCCTCCAGCTGCAGCGAGTGGGGGCCGCTCCCCGCTGCGGTGCACGGGCCTCTCACTGCGGTGGCCCCTCCTGCTGCAGAGCACTGGCTCCAGGTGCGCGGGCCCCAGCAGCTGTGGCCTGCGGGCTCAGTTGCTCCGCGGCATGTGGGATCCTCCCGGACCAGGTCTCGAACCTGTGTCCCCCGCATTGGCATGCGGCTCCCAACCACTGCGCCACTAGGGAAACCCTTAAATGGGTTTTATAATTTATCATAAATATAATTCTATTTAGGGATATAGTATAAGTATTAATTTTATACTAATACACATGACTCTCTTTTATGAAGTGCTTTCTATATGCCAGGCACTGATAATTTTTCTCTACAAAAACCTTCCACAAGGTCAAAAATTCACTTATTTCATACAGGATCAGCATCCTTTATTTATTGTGAAATTCTCTATAGAAATTGATGAGAGCTGAACTTTTGCTATTATTCATTCTTTTCAATAGTGCGAAATCTATATAACTTTCACTGTTTAAATCTTCTGAGGAGAGAAAACTTCTTTTCAGAAAATATTTTGAAATGTGTTTAAAAGATTTTATTTTTATGTTCAAACCAAATTAGACTTTTACAAAAATGCACTTAAGTAAGGCTTTTCCCCAAGAATTATAAAAAATTAAAATGGCAATTCCAGCTACTTAAATATAATACAGTCTATATTAATAGGAGTATTTTCACAGATTATAATTTTGAGAGTGACATACTTCTTTTCTGAGGATAGAGGAAAATGAGAGGGTAAAAATTGCTGCTGTAGTAATTCTTTTCCACTAACATATATAATGCCTTAAAACACATTACTCAGATAAAATTTTATTATCTATGGCCTTAATTCTTCAATTTCCCTTTACAAAAATGAGCTGTGTAACTTCAGGTAAATCACCTAATTTCTATGCCTCAGTTTCCTTATTTGCAGAAATTGGGGATTATATATTTGCAGAAATTGGGGATTGTTGGGGGGATTAAATGAGTTAATAGACAAAATGCTTAAAACTGTGACTAGTACATAGTAAAAATTCTGTACACTTTAGTTATTGTTATCATTGCTTCTAAGATGAAAGGGACCACAGAAGTATAAGTGTAGATTCCTGCCTAACATCAGTCTTCATGACCTTAAATTAATGTGGTTATTTTTATTCTTCTATAACAGAAGGTTAAAAAAGATCCAGAAGTCTATACTTTGGCCC
This sequence comes from Orcinus orca, assembly GCF_937001465.1. Classification (NCBI taxonomy): domain Eukaryota; kingdom Metazoa; phylum Chordata; class Mammalia; order Artiodactyla; family Delphinidae; genus Orcinus; species Orcinus orca. The sequence continues at coordinate 132,814,131 of NC_064562.1, forward strand.
ACCCAGAGCTAGCAGAGAGATGAGGTCAGTGGCGATGTTTCTGGCCAGCCCTGCTGCCGGCGTTCTGGTGGGAGGGAGTCAGTGGCTGGCACAGCAATATCTGAGGCGTGCGGTGCTAATGCCACTTCAAAGGCAGCTCCCTCCTATTTTTATCCTAGGGCAGGAGCCTGCCTATGCAGTTGCCTCTTGAACAAAAGGTTCTGCCAGGTCTCTGACACCTTTTAAGGCCTCACAGACTCTTCTCACAATAACAAGAATAATCTGTTGTGCTACGTGGCATTTGATTTATAAACACAATCTCTACTCTACCCATAATCTTGAAACAGTAGCCAGCATTCTTACCGTTTTACAACCAAGGAAAGTAAGGCTGGGAGAGGTTGAATCATATGGGTAAAAAGAGGCAAAGGCAGGACTCCCAGGTCAGTGTGATGTCCAAATTCACATTCTTTCCAATATAACATGCTGGCTTCTATTGTCAGTTATAACTCTTAGCCTCTCTCACAAAGGGACTGCCTTCAAACCTAAAATAAAAATTTTTTAAAGTTTATTGTTTTAGAGCCAAAAATTTAATCTGATAGTTAATCTAAGATGAATTAAGATAAAAGGTTAATGGCAAAGCCAAGATGAGAAGCTCTAGCTACAAGACATTATCTCTTATTTTGATGTCTAAGTATGTTTATTGCATTCATGGAACTATTTAAGCAATGTATGGTTACTTGGCTACTTTTCTATTCAATAGTACAATTTATTAGTCCTGGTTATCTGCACTATTCTTGGTAAGCAGAATAATATTGCTGATTTCGGTTTAAAAAAATGGACACTTCCATTTTTTAGATAAGAGACAGCTACAACAGAATTTCCCAAAACTCCACTTCTTCCACCAGGAAGATTTAAGGTTCACTTGAGAAGGCAGGGAATATGTGATAGAGACTGTCTTATTAAGAGACTAGAACAAAAATGACCTTAAAATTCTACTATCTCCCTGACTACTTAATTGTATCCAAATTACATCAAGGGAGCATTTGTCCTATACTTAAAGATCTCTAGGTAATGGAATTCTATATCCCTATGGAGAACTTCCTTCCAATGTTGACCTGCTTCCATTGTCAGGAAAATTGTAATCGAAAACTCTTCAGAGCTGGAATTGCCCCAAGAGATCAGATAAGTAGAAACTGCCATTTCCTACACCTGCTTGCAATCCCACGATAAGTGGTAAATTAGCTTTCAGCTTTCTCTTCTCCAACTCTAACCTATCCCAATTTCCATTATCTTTTTCTTCTTTGGTCTTTATTTTTAAATCTTACAAGTAGATTTTGGGCTGTCTTTAGGATTCATGAATCATTTTTCTAAGACTTTTCTCATTTGGGGAATCAAAGCAGTTTAAAACCCTTACACTTCCACTGACCTAAATGCAAATCATTTATTTGAAGCATGTTACAATCTTTTACCTGTTTAGAAAATCTGATTTTTCATAAACATTGATTAATCCTATCTGTCTTGCCAAACATGTCTTGATGTGCATATTGGTGTGCATGTATTCGGGGTGGTGGGATGGGTCTATTTGTGTGAGTTCCTCATCACATGTAAATGACATGTGAGAAGGGCTACATCTTGGGACAGGACCAAAAAGTTTGGTGAAGATAACTGAATTTCCTGATTATGGCAGTCTGATAAAGAAATTATTATTCATTCATTTCACAAATACTTACTAAACATCTACTTGGCAGGCACCATTCTAGTTCAAGGGATGTCTTAATGAATAAAACAATAACCCCTAATTTATTTTTTTTAATTTAATTTTATTTATTTTTTTATACAGCAGGTTCTTATTAGTCATCAATTTTATAAACATCAGTGTATACAGGTCAATCCCAATCTCCCAATTCATCCTTGGTGTCCATATGTTTGTTCTCTACATCTGTCTCAATTTCTGCCCTGCAAACTGGTTCATCTGTACCATTTTTCTTGGTTCCACATATATGCGTTAATATACGATATTTGTTTTTCTCTTTCTGACTTACTTCACTCTGTATGAGTCTCTAGATTCATCCACATCTCTACAAATGACCCAATTTTGTTCCTTTATATGGCTGAGTAATATTCCATTGTATATATGTACCACATCTTCTTTATCCATTCGTCTGTCGATGGGCATTTAGGTTGCTTCCATGACCTGGCTATTGTAAATAGTGCTGCAATGAACATTGGGGTGCATGTGTCTTTTAGAATTATGGTTTTCTCTGGGTATATGCCCAGTAGTGGGATTGCTGGGTCATATGGTAATTCTATTTTTAGTTTTTTGAGGAACCTCCATACTGTTCTCCATAGTGGCTGTATCAATTGACATTCCCACCAACAGTGCAAGAGGGCTCCCTTTTCTCCACACCCTCTCCAGCATTTGTTGTTTGTAGATTTCCTGATGATGCCCATTCTAACTGGTGTGAGGTGATACCTCATTGTAGTTTTGATTTGCATTTCTCTAATAATTAGTGATGTTGAGCAGCTTTTCATGTGCTTCTTGGCCATCTGTATGTCTTCTTTGGAGAAGTGCCTATTTAGGTCTTCTGCCCATTGTTGGATTGGAATAACCCCTACTTTATTTTTATTTATTTATTTATTTTTTTAACCCCTACTTTAGATGGAGCTAAATTCTAGTGGGGAGAAGCAGATAAACGAAATAATTAAATAAACATTTATTATGTTAGATAGGCATAAGCCTAAGGGGAGAAATAAAGCAGGGAAGGGGGATAGGGAATCTTGGGGTTGGGGGGAAGAGAGGGAGAGATTGAGAATAGCCAAATAGTGATCATAAGATAGCTGAGTAAGGCCTGAAGGAAATGAAGTAGGATCACCCTAATATCTGGAGTACTGTGTTCCAGGCAGAGGATCAGCGAGTATAAAGGTCCTGAGGCATGAGGGTACCTGATCTGTTCAAAGGATAGCAAAGAGGCCAGCGTAGCTGGAGGAAAGTGGTAGGGAGAGAACAGGAGGAGATGAAATCAGAGGTATAAGGAGGGGTGAAACCAGCAGATTTTGTAGGGCCTTGTGGGTCAGTGGAAGAACTTTGTTTCCTGTTGTGAAATGAGAAGCGATGACAGAGTTTTAAACAGAGGACTAAGTGACATAATCTGACTTAGGTTTCAACAGGATTCTCAATATGGCTGCCGTATTGAGGCTAGACTAAAGGAGCAAGGGTGAACTGGGGAAACTAATTAGGAGACTATAGCAATAATCCAGGCAAAAGAGTATGGTGGGTTAGCCCAGGATGGTACCAATGGAGATGGTAAGAAATAGTCAGATGCTGGATGTATTTTAAAGCTGACAGTTCAGGTGTGGAGTGTAAGAGATGGGGAGGAGTCAACAATCACTCCAAATATTTTAACCTGAGCAAATGGAAAACTGGCAGATGCCTGGTGCTTTCTTCTATTCATGTGCCCTTTCATGGACCTCTGCTTTGTAGAAGTTCTAATCAGTGATTTATAAGTCAAAAGAAATGCCATTTATTCCTGTTGGCTTTTATTAGAATCTGCTTATGATAAAGTATATGTTTGTGATGAATATTTACTGATCATGTGTGTTTAGAGAGAAAGGAGTCGAAGGAGTTGAAATAACATTTGTCAGCTGGAGATTCTCTACTGTGTATGTGTAAGCAGGATTTCAGCCAAGAGAATTTTTTAGCTTATAAGGTTTATGGTATGAAACAGTTTGAACTTCAAAACGTATATCACATTCAACTTCTTTGGCTTCTAGGGCTATTTGCATTGCTTTAGAATTCACTTCTTTGTCCTAGGTAAACCTCAGATGACCTTTCCTTATTTTAAATGTCAAGTGTTTCCTGGCAGCTAAATTGGTTACTGGACAGTTTAACAAGGAAGCTCACTAAGCTGCTTCATTAACAAGCTATGTGGATAAGTCAACATCTAATTGACATAAAAGATAGTTCATGTCAAGCGGAGAAAGGCCCCCCGCTCCTCTGAACTTTTCAGCTGACCTGAATGCAGGGTGCCCGGTGTCTCATCTTCAGAGAGAGGGAGTACATCTCATGTGATGTATTCCCTACTCACTGGTGCCTACCTGTGCTTGTGACAAATGGCAAGATGCCAGTATCAATTAATCCAAAATTAAGATTTCAATGACCCTTTCCAAAATTTCTAACATCTCATTCCATTTAGTTTGCTTGGATTCAAATCTTTTTTTGAAAAGATATTTTTTCAAAACAATTGCATTCCAAGTACAGTGTCATATGTATTTGATTAAGAACCCTGATATGAGACTGCCTGAGTTCAACTCCCCCCACTCTAGCACTTTTTAGCTTTCTACCCTTGCGGAAGTTACTTACCCTCTTTAAGTGTCACTGTCCTCATCTGGAAAATAGGGATCTTAAAAGTGCCTACTTCATGGGGTTGTTATGAGGAATATATGAAATATTCCACGCAAAGCAATTAGCACCCGCCACTGGGCACACAGTAAGTGATCTACTAGTGTTGGCTATTGCTGAAGGCAGAAGCAGGAAAATGCTTCCTTTGTGTTTATCCTTCTGATGGGAATACATAACACTAGGTGATTCGTGAGTTCAGTGTGAATATTTGCAGCCTTTAATGCATGCATTTTATTGGATGAGCTAAAGAGTGACATGTACTCTCATGGATTCAACACTTAAATGGCACACTGGTCTAAATACACAGAGACTTGTTCTACGTGCAATATTAACTATGCCACCTGCCAGATGACATGGCCCCTCAGTCAGTTTGAATGATATCTTCATGGGTTTGCTTCTGGTGATTGTGTTTCTGGAAGTACATCTACTTAAGGAGATCAAGACATTATATCTGCATTAGTTTTATCTAACAAACTGGCGGAAAAAGGATGCAGAAAACCTGAGGGAGTGAACACCATAGATGTTATTTTCCCTTCGTTGGAAAAGTGAAGAAGAGTATGAGGTGGTGAAGGTGCTCCGACAGAGCGGAAGCAGCCTGGAATATGTGAAGGAATGGCTGGAGAGGAGTATAAGTAGATGTACTTTATGTTATCAGGATCAATGGGGTAAAGTTATGGGAGGCAAAGTTTGGTTCAATATATGGAAGATGTTCTCAACGATTAGAGCTTAAGCACTGCCTGAGATGCCCTGGAAGTGAGTGAGGCACCTTCTCTAGGGCAAGGCCTGGGTGTGGTATAAGGTTTCAACTTTTAAGACTATTTGAAGTTATTAGATAAATTTCTTGAAATTAATTAGTAGAAAAGAACACATTTCATTCTATTTTTTACCTATATTTCATTTTAAAAAGAAAAATAAGAGAAAGAACTATATGCTCTACTGAAAATGATAATGTTATATAACAGAATATTAAAGTGGAAATTTCCCCCAAGGCCCTCAAATATAAGAGATGCTGCACACTGAAGTGAGATTCCAGATTAAAACATAGACTTTACAAAGAAAATAGCAGACATGAGTGTCCCAGTGTGTTCACAGAATAGCAAACCACTTCCACAATTCTTGAACTCCTTAGGTCCAGGTTATTAAAGGGGGTCAGAGTCTGGTAAGGAGAGAGGATTTTGTGAGGAGGAATTCTGGAATGCTGCAGATCAAGTGTGTGTTTGGAGTAGGTGGAGTTGGGGGGCCCTACCCTCTCACCTCCAGCCTTGTGAGAAAAGAGTTTCAAAGTGGCTTCTTAGGGAACTTGATCCAAGATGTCAGCATGCAGATGGATGGGAGGTCAGAGTGGGTGGGCTGCAGTCAGTCTGACTCCCTCCCAGGATATCTACAGGGTGAGAGATGGTGTAAAAAACTGTTTTGGCAAAGAACCAGGAAATCTGCTGCTGCACTCCCAAAGGCAAATGATGTGAGCATTCCCCATGGACCAGAGCAGTCCAGGAGTAAGGAAGAGCTGGATGGGGTCGTCTTGGGGCCTCTCCAAGGGTGCAAACAGACCCTAGTAGCTACAACGGTAGGTAGACAGCTTTCTAGGGGGTGCAGATTGAGTTACAAGTTAACCCCTAGAACTGAGATGAATTGGCATGAACCGAGGACTACAGATGAGCTATCTGATAGGAATAAGAATCTTCAAATATCCCTTGAAAGTTTTCTTCTCTGGGCCTCCCTGGCTCTAAGAGTGAAAAGCCAGAATATGATGTTACCAAATCAAGTAAAAATTTCTTTCTGCTCTTTCTTTCTCTATCCTGTCATTCTAACCCCAGGGGGCTGGAAGTCAGGGTTCGCAAGCTAGGAGAGGAAGTGGAAGAAAGCATGAAGAAGCCAACCACAGTGCCTTCCCTGAAGGAAGGTGATCCTCCTGAAATGGGCCGCAGTTGGGGAAGGAGAGGAGATTTAACTCTAAGAGGAGATTGGAGTTTGTTATTCCAGTGGCTGGAATATTCTATGTTGAAATCAAGTGGTTTGGGTAACTTAAGGTAATGATAGGACTAGTCCGAAAAGGAAGCAGAATGTCCCAGGACCTGCTAAGTTTCATAAGCAGCAGTGAAAAAATTTCTTTCATTAAAAAAACTTAAATAGTATTAGGAGACAAAAAGAAATAAGCATTTTGATGACACATCATACATAATAATACACAAAAAAATAACCAATTTAACATACTGGTTACAGTTAAGTGCTCTCATATCAAAACTAAATTCTTTTGATAATAATACAACCCAAGATAGAAACTCCAACACAGAATCTAACCCATGTGTGGCTAGGATTCTACCATCAGACATCTAAACTCCAAAACAGAAGAAACACTTCTGTTATTTTCAGGTCCCTTTGGTCATTTCTGGCTCAGGATAGATCACATGGCTTCATTTAGCCAGCCAAGCAGAGAACAGCATGAGCCTTGGGACAGAGATTGACAGAAGGAAATAGCACCAAAGAACAAAATGTGAAAATTGCTTTGGGGAAATACGTTAGAATTAGGGGTTTGGGTGCAGGCAGAGACTAGAGGCCTGAAATACTTTTGGCACGAACAGAAACAAAAATGTACCTAAAGAACTATTTATTTATACCACAGTTGCATCTCTAACCTAAGACAATTTGTAATTTTATTCTATTGTTAGCATTTAAAGGAGTATGAAGTCACATTTGGCAGTCTGAGGAGTATATAGAAGAGCAATTGTCATTTTGTTCATTGAGGTCATTGCACTCTTCCTTTACGACCTGCTCTGCTGCTATATTTGGCGTATGTCTATTCTACATGAGACTTTTCTTAAAAGCTTCAATGCTATTTTAAATTTCTCTTCAGAAAACTATGACTTACTCTTTCAACATTATACTTCAAAGTTTTACTCTTTCTCCCCACATTCAACTGATTAATGTTTTTTGCCTTAGCTGAAAAACAATCCCTGATGTCTTTGTTTTTAGAGTATCATTCAACAGTGTTTTGAACTTTTACATTTCTGTTAAGATTCCATTCTTCTGAAGATTTCCCAACTAAGTGGGTAGAACAAAGACCAGAAAATAAAGTTCTCTCTTTCATCCAGTGTTTTTCATGCCCTATCACTGAGGTGTATGCCTTCACATTGTACTTAATACTTCCAAATATACTGATAATTATTTATTTTTCCAGTTATTAGCCAGTGATGTTAGTTACCTGTATGTATATTCAGGAGCCTCTCCTATATTTCTATGGAGACCTGAGTCTTTTTGTTGCCATCCTTTACGTCTCTATTGTTTTAAAGACCAGACTAAAGCAGGTGCTGTATCTGATGGAAAACAGATATCATTGGAATGTGAAAAGCGTCCCAGGGACTCTATAGACCAATGTTGTTCTCTTTCTTCCAGAGATAAGGACAAAAGGGAGACATAGACACATACTGTGGGAGAGAAGAGCTAATTCCTCTTTATCATGCTGAATGTTAATACTTCTCACAGTGTACAAAACTGGCTATTGGTCCTGTCAAGATAGGTAAAGAGTCTCTTCTCTAAATTGACTTCTGATTGACTAACTCACAATTGCAGAGCTAAAAACTGTACTGGATTGTATGCTTCCTGAGGAGAGGGACTTTATCTGAAGCATCTTTGTATCTTTTGCTCATGGGAAAGTGCCTAGAAACATTAGGTATTCAATAAAATTTTTGTTAAATGAATAAATGAATGAAAACAATGCACTAACAATGTGGAATAGAAACCAAGTCCTTAAATACTGACTTACTGGATTTAGATTAAGAGAAGGAGATTAATGAAAACAAGTTTTTGCTAAAAGTCAACCATTATTACTAAAGTTTTTTTTTTTCTTTTGGCTGCATCCCTTGAGGGATCTTAGTTCCCCCACCAGGGATCGGACCCGGGCCCCACGCAGTGAAAGTGCTGAGTCCTAACCAATGGACTGCCAGGAAATTTCCCCATTATTACTAAAGTTTTAATGACTGAAAAGAGAGAATCAAGATTCATTATATTGACTCCCTTATTCTTTATATGCAAACCAAGATTGAACCACCCACCTTCTTTGTGTGCCTAATGGAATAACAACAACAGAAATACCTAAACATTTTAATCTGAGACATTTTGTCCAAATCCAGGTGTTGCTATTCATTTTAAATTTAAGAACTTGATTAAGAAAGAAAAGCTGTTGAAACCATTTATAGTATCTGAACACATTTTTAAGCATGGCAATGCTTTTTGTTCAAGAAACACAATGTTATGATACTTCCAAGTTGACTCATTTCTCTTAAGTGTGCCTTTGATACTTTTTGCCAAGAGTTTGTCTAAGGGTCTCATGCGAATGGGAATGTGTGAGAATATAATGTATATAACCAGACTTCAAGGTCCCTGGAAATACAGAATGGGTAAAAAGAGAGAATAAAAGAGCTTTCAGTAATTTATATTTCTGCATATTAGACAAACTGAACATTTAGCATATACAAGGGAATATTTCAGGGACACACACTCTCAAGGAAATAAGGAATGTAATACACATAAAAGGAACCAAAGCACAAATGAAACACGTGGCTGAAATGTTTCCTTCAAGACATGGGCAATACACCACACTCAGAAAATAAAGATTGATGTGATTTTCACTATTGTATAAAAAGAATCTGGCTGGAGAAAGGCGATCTACTCCATCAGACCAGTAACACTGAATACATCTGAGTAGTTTTTCTTTGTTTTTGCTGTAATCAGTGGATCAATATAACATATTAAAAGTCACTTGGGAAAAGTACAAAGCCCAGTAGCTCATGGTCTGTTTCCAGAGTTATCAGTATGTTAAGTTTATTTGGTATCAGGAAAACAGGATTAGAATGAGGGTGGGCTGTGGATATAGATATGAATATGAAGAGTGCAGACAGAAGTAAGGGTGGCTCCCAGTGATGACAGGGCACCTGCCATGGTGGTTATAACTAAGAAAGATGGTAGCAATTGGAGCTATGGGTTCAGAAAAGGAGAGCAAGGAGGAGGTCCTAAATGAGGGCCAAGTCCCAGACCAGCATTAATAATACACCGGGTAGAGGCAGCCTATCTTGGCTTTAGGACTAAGCATTGTGGTGATTTGATTTTTATAGTGCTTAGTAATGGTGTGGAGAATACATTGGAATAACAGTCAATCAGCATAAACCAACATGAATGAGATATATTAACATTTTCATTATTTCTAGCAGAGTGGACGCTCTCTTTCTCTTCCTGGAAGACCAGTCCCACCCACCATCTCTACAACATCTCCTTGGGTATACCAGCCTGCTTATAGCTACTCTAGCAAACCAACTGATGGGCTAGAGGAAGCAAACAAGAGACTAACTCCTGGGGAAGCAGCAGCCAAGTCTTCTTTTGGTTTACTGGATGATGCCTTCAGACCCAGAAACATTCAGGAATCCATTATGGCAAATGTGGTCTCAGCAGCTCGGAGGAAGGTGCTTCCAGGGCCGTCTGAGGATTGGAATGAAAGACTGTCCTATGTCCCTCAAACCCAGAAGGCCAATATGGGCTCATTTGGAAGGCAAGAGTATAATGTTGCATTCCTACCCAATAATAGTATGCCCACCAACTCCCAACATGATTCACAGGTACCATATGCATATTATAGGCAGCCTTCCAGAAATGATTCTGAAATAATGTCCATGGAGACCAGGTCTGATTACTGTGTTTCAGTAACCAATTGCAACTATAACCCACACCCTAGGGGATGGAGACGCCAAACATGAAAGTTAGAAGAACTGATCATGTGCCACTTATAATTTTTTTTTAATGTTTCTTTGCAGTGGTTTTGACTTTTCCAACAGATTTAGATTCACTTTTGATCTTGGCTTGTTCTCATAGGTCATTTATCTGAGTTTGTGTGTGTGTGTGTGTGTGTGTGTGTGTATATGCACATGTGAGTGTGAATCACTTCCTTCTCTGCAGATGCATAGAGAATTTCTTTGAAGAAAAATTCATTTTCTGTGCTGATGGCACTTATACGTAATTCATAATCTTAATTCCATTCTTTTCATTAATATGGAGTAGTCTAGGCAACTAAACTCTCTCAATTAAAATGAAATTTAAGTATTTTCTTGTATGTGCCTTAGTCTAGGATGGAATTAATGAAATATGGTATGCTAATTGTCATTAGCAGTAACAGCAAGAATATATAACATTGGAGAATTTTTCAATGGGGATATGACAATGAATAATAATTACATAAAAAGGATTTCCTTGGTGGTATTTTAAGCATTTCTCTGAAATATATTTTAAAATCTGATAAAATTTGGTTTTTGGAATTGAAATATAGATGTTCTCAGAAAGAAATAAATATTTGAGAGTAAGACAATTATACATTTCAGATGGATTTTTGAGATAAATGGCGTAATATGTGGGGAATAGAAAGATTTAGGTACAGGATTTACTTTTTTTTTTTTTTTTTTTTTGCGGTACGCAGGCCTCTCAGCGGCCACGGCTCACGGGCCCGGCCGCTCCGCGGCATGTGGGATCCTCCCGGACCGGGGCACGAATCCGCGTTCCCCGCATCGGCAGGCGGACTCTCAACCACTGCGCCACCAGGGAAGCCCTACAGGATTTATTTTTAATCTACTTAAAGCCAATAGCCTGAGACAGGAATAGATTCTGGGTTCAGGCGTTCTCATTTGTCAAATGAGAATATCAGATTATTTAATCTCTTATATCCTTAACAGCTCTGATATTCTGAGTTTCTCTCATTTGTAGAATGACCCTTGATGCAGTATGCATTTTTATTGCTCATCATATAAATATCAGATTAAGTTTAGGAGTGGATGAGGTCCCTGTTGTCACTACATGTATCATTAAAGGTCCAAGAGGAATTGTTGGGCGGCAGGTTTTGTGCTATGTGTTATGTGGAGTGAGGGTTGATGTGAAGAAAAAAAGCTATTAGTGGATTTAAGGAAGTGGTAGAGGATGTGTCTGTTATTATGCAAACGTAGGTCATGACCATTTATTTAGTTATGGAAAGCATGCCACAGAAGCCTATGCAACAAGTGGTGCTTCTTTAGAAAGACATCATTAGGATGTTCAAAGGAAGTTAAACAGTTGCTTGGACAATTCCATGACCCATGCCTTGTTAGCATGACCATGAGACAATCAGTCAAACACCTGCTCCTCACTGCCATACCCACAAAGTATTAAATACAAGGAAATTCAAAGTATTTTACATCATAAACAAGAATTGAGAACATTTTAAAATGAAAACATCTTGAGTGTTCAAAACTTTCTTAGGTTTCTAAATATGATTATTTTGTTTTGTTTTACTTTTTTTGACTCTTGAATTTATCACTATGATGGTCTCTTTCACAGGATAAAATTTTTTAAAATTGCCAGGATACAAGTAATCCCTTATGTTGGAAACAAAGAAATAAAAAGTTGAAGAAATCACAGTAAATTCTATTGGTAATGGAGTCACCCAGATACTAATTTGTTCAGTTATTAAGAAGAGTACTTTCTAAATTTATAGTGTTAAATTATCTTAAATTGATACAGCATTAATTCTCTCAAATTATAAGATGTAATTATTGATTCCTAAAGAATTCCTATGGAATCTTAAAAAAATAATGTCTGGTATATTGATTAATCTGTCAGGAATTTTCAGGAATCCCCACATAAAAATTCTTATAGTGATTCAGTTATTCTACATGTCAATGTTTTAAGACATGCAGAATTTAGCAGAAAAGATTTTGTGTGACAGGATCATATCCTATTTTGTTGCTTTCTTTTATGATGCTAGAAGTTATTTCCTTTACTCCTTAGATTTTAGATACTTCAATTCCAGAAGTTGATATACATTATATTATTCACTAAAACTTTCACTAGACTCAAAATAGAGAGAAGCAGACATTTTAAACTTAAATATTATTGTAAAACAGCCATCTCCCTCTTTGCATGCACTAGATCAAAATAATCATGGTATTAAGCTATTTGAATTTATTCTAGACATCATGAAAATGACAGTACATGGCAGGAAAGTTATGCATTTTTCATTCACAAGGAAATGACTGTCTCATATTTTTATTAGAAGTCAATGTTTCAAGAAGTCATACTTTGCAGACATAATTCTGAAAAGCAGAAGTGCCATTGTCAAATCATCACAAAATGTATGGGTATTTATCTCCAGTTTACTCAAAAAGGAGTAAAGTTAGATTGCTTACACTCAAGCTAGTGTTTGAGCTAAGGTTGCCATGCTGATATCTGATTCCTTTTGAGAATACCTAGATAACTACTGTTCTCACAAAAATAAAAACAGTTTGTCTTATATTCCAAATAACAGTCTTTTTAGAGAAGAGCTGTTGCTTTGTAAATATATACCACATGTGTTGTAAGACATTTTTCTACTAGTAGCAGTCACATAGGTACAGAGTTCTGTTCTACCATGGATTAAAAAGCATTCTCTAAAAGTACACTAATTTGGCACCTCCTTTCCATCTTGAGTTTAAATATATCATTGCATGTGTGTGAAGTGTCTGTTATTAAGATGATTTAAATACTGTGCTGTATTTTAAGTTTTATAACTGCACAATTCTAGTCCATTTATCTCTGAATATGTCTCATGTTTTGGCCCCATCACCCACACTGGAAAGGGCTACACAGTTAGGGCTCAAGCATATACATATATATATTAATCAATTGAAACTTTGGATAAAAAAATACATCAAATAGGTTCAGTTATTATAATTAGATAGGAACTGTAGAAATGTTTGTTTTTAAGAGAAAGTAGATTTTCACATTTGATTTCCTTTTAAAGTAGAAGTATCTACACTGTCCACACCTTTTCTTCTAAAATAGACTATGTTCTCCTGCTTATTAGCTTAACATTTCCACCTTTGTTAATCCCAATAGACTGTATTTGAAAGATGCATACTGAAAATCAAAATTGTATTAGTAATAAATATTAACTTGAAAATCAACTTAAACAGCCTTTTTATTTTTCCTTATAAAAAATTGTTTTGAAATAGTCTTCACTCCAAAGATTTAACCTTATCTACTACATATTTTTAAATTTTAGTTTCTACTGTATCAGCTTCCAGACACATCAAAAGAATTTCATGTTGGTTGGTAACATTTTAGCTATAACATTTAAAAACTTAAAAAAAAATTTACCTCAAAATATGATCAATTTCACATGCAAGTTAAGAGGTTTTGGATCCATATTTTAATATTAGAATATTATTCTTTATTAATTTAATATTATTCTCTATTAATTCTTTCTTTCATAGTATTGAAAATCAGTCCTAAGCACAAGCATGGCCAGTGGTAATATGACTTGATAATGTGTTGATTGGATTTCTAAAACCACCCTGGACTCAGAGAATCTACCATGTTTGTCATTCCAGGGCTTCTGATCCCTCACCTCGATTAAACTGAAGGTTTCATTATAATAAAGCATATTTAAGTAAAGCTTTTAAAAAATGACTTTGGATTTTCCTACATACTATTAAAACCATCAGCTGGAATGTGAGCTCCCTGGTCAGTGATATTATGCAGCACAGCTTTTTGATACTTCTTTTTTTTTAAAATTATGAATAAAATGGCTGTTTTTGGCATTCTGATAAAACGTATTTTTTAAAGGGCCAGCACTTGAAACATTCTTTAAAAATGAGGACCATTTTAAAGATTTAAATAACTTAAGAGATAGTAGCACTATACTGTCTGTCAACTTAAAGAAAAACACACAACATAGAGTTGTGAGTTTAAGTTTTATTTGGGGTCTTACTGAGGACTACAGCCAGGAAGACAGTCTCTCAGTAGCTCTGAGAAACTGCTCTGAAGAGGCAGGGTAGGAGCCAGTATACCTATGAATTTTTTTGCTAGGAAATACTGGTAGTCAAGCAAACATCTTAGTAAAAGATTATTGCTAATCACATAGAACAGATATCTCAAATTAATGATTTTTGTGCTTTTCTGCAAGAAACTGGGCTCACTGAAATTCTTCCTGAGATGTGCTTCTTAACTACCTAGGGGCCTGTTTATCCAAAGCACAGAATGCCTCATACATTTTTTCCATGCTGTATTTTCCTCAGGGTGCACTGTTCTGTCGGTGGGCCAACTGCAGTAGATTCCGACTTAACCCTTTGTATAACTAGATGATGAGTGACACTCTCTTCTTTTTTTGTTCACATGACTGAAGATGCTAATGCCATAGAAAAAGCCCCTTTTCTCTTAGGAATTCCTAGCACTCAGTAAACTATAAATCTCAAAACATGCCAAAAGATAAGTTATGTTATCTCCACGTGGAGCCAGCGGGCAGCCTGAGGCAAGGAGAGTCCAATTCCCTGGCTAGTCACCAGGAAGACAGCAACAGAGACGCTTCAGGACTAGCCAGTGTTTCCCTAGTCCACATAATACCAGAAGTATTTAGTGCAAAGTACTTTTCCTCAGTGGTTTTGGAAAATAACAGGATCTGTGACTTCTCAAATTTAATGGAGCAGTATTTTTCACAAAGGGACATTTCATTATTCACAGCATTATAAAATGTGACAGTTTATATTTCTAGAAAGAGTCTGGCAATCCCCCCTATAAAAATCAAGTAATTTTATGAAAACCACTTAAAGAGGAAATGCCACCAGTGTATCTTGCTCTGATATTTTTTTCCTCTCTAAAGTTGTAGTGAAGAGTCGCTACATTGTACCTTATTTGTCCTTGACTTTTCTGTCACTCTTCTTTTTTTTTTTTAATGTATTTATTTATATTTATTTTTGGCTGCGTTGGGTCTTCATTGCTATGTGCAGGCTTTCTCTAGTTGTGGTGAGCAGGGGCCACTCTTCACTGTGGTGTGTGGGCCTCTCACTGCGGTGGCTTCTCTTGTTCCGGAGCACAGGCTCTAGGCACGTAGTCTCAGTAGTTGTGGCACACGGGCTTAGTTGCCCCGCGGCATGTGGGATCTTCCTAGACCAGGGCTCGAACCCGTGTCCCCTGCATTGGCAGGCGGACTCCCAACCACTGTGCCACCAGGGAAGTCCCTCTGTCACTCTTCTTAATAAACTGTCCTCCATTCCCACCTCCAGCCAAGAGGAAAAAGCTTCACCACCTCTTCAGGATTTTG
The DNA here is from genome assembly GCF_937001465.1 of Orcinus orca. Lineage (NCBI taxonomy): Eukaryota > Metazoa > Chordata > Mammalia > Artiodactyla > Delphinidae > Orcinus > Orcinus orca. The sequence continues at coordinate 132,829,598 of NC_064562.1, forward strand.
AGATTTATGCTTATTACTTGAGGGTCTGAAAAGGCTTTGTAGAGCAGGACTGCCTCACCATGATGATTTGAATAAATGTGAGGTTTGCCCTAAATTACCAAATAAATTATAATGGGGTATATGTAGGCAAAGGCACAATTTTATGTAAGCCCAAACTGACCTTGAAGAACCCTGTCTACATTACTACGAACATTCAGAGGATCCTGCTTAGCCTTTCGTCAGCATCACCTCTTCTAGAAAAAATTATCCATTTAGACAACTGAGCTATAGATGTATTCTGCAGGTATAGTGCACACGCTGGAAAGTAAAGTGCCATCCTTAAACTAGGGAAGATACACTGTTTGTACTGCCCCTACTCCCACTTGGATGGAGCAACCATTTTTTAAGCAGCAGAGAAATCTATGACAGGAGTCCACATCAGCTTTTTAGGACCCAGGGCCAATCCCTGACCCAGTCAGGACTAGCCTCATTTCAAGAAGTTGGTAGTTTTTCCTGTTATTCTACATGTCATTCATACCATAGCCTTCTGCCAGACCAGTAAGTAAATAGGACAGAGAAGAATAATAATTTTAAAATAAATAAATAAATAAGGAGGGGTTTTACCTATTTTTTCATAACTTGGTTTTATTTGGAACTTTATGCCAGTTAAATTTTGTCCTTAAATTCGAATGATATCTTCTCCGGTTTCTATCTACAGTAACTACAGCTCTGATTATCAGCAATACAAAATGCCTTTAATTTATTGAAGCTGATACTTACTAGGGGGCTAAGAAGAGGAATAAGAACCCTGATTTTGTGATGAAACAGCCAAAGTTCAATGCTCAGCTAAGCCAAGCCCTAGGTCCAGCATGAATTTGATAAAGAAAATAACCAAAAAGAGGGCAGAGGTTTCATGTCCTGCAGTGTTCTGCAGTAGTGGTGTTTGAAAATCTTATAGTGTTTCCAAGAGAGATTCAACTTCCACAAGATGTTTTAATAAGCAAAGTATCTGGATTTCTAATTTTGCATAAAAAAGAAGGCACTGAGAAAGAAATAAGAATTAACTGTTCAAGGACTAAAGTGCTATCAGGTAGAAAAAAATCAGAGGTATGAACAAATTCTATAGATATTTTACTTGAGGAAGTTGCAAAATGATTTGTAACACGTTTTTATTTCACCATTACCCTGCTATAAAATTAACAAAGCACATTAAAAGAGGGCCATTCCAAGATGAATAAAAAAGAAAGGGGGGTGAATTTTAGCCATAAGTATAAAACAAATGATTTTACTACCATGAAGACACTGATATTTATGGCACAAATATTTCCATAAAACATGCATTGCACTCACTTTAAGAGATCTCCCTTCAGGCATTAAATTAACCAACTTTGAATTTTTCCCAAGTTATTATTATTTGAAGTTACCAATAGCAAGATTTGATTTTAATCTAAGAAAATTGTGACTTTGGTGAATACAGCAGAATGATAAGGTCAGCAAGTAATGCTCATCCTGATTTTTAATTTCTGTGACAAAAGGAAACATTAAATTTTATCAGCCTGAGCAGGTTTAAAAACACTGAATGATATTTCTGTTCTGCCCTAGACTTTTTTTCTTGGTACAGTGAATGTACCCAGAATTGGGTTTAAAGGAAGAGCAAATTCAAATCCTTTCTCTAAGTGGAAAGCTAATATAAATGGGCTCACCATAGTCTATGGCTATAGACTCTGCAGATTTTAAGAAGAGAACCTGAGGAAGGAGAATGGAATGTCACAATTGGTGGACATTTAGTAATTCCGCTAGAATGTATCACTTTTAACCAGGGCACATAAAGCCCTTTTGTTGGCAGCTCCAGGAACTACTGTCACGGGGAGATGGATGCATTCACTTATCAGTCAGCAACCCTTTATCATTTACCTACTCAGGGCTAAATACAATGCTTCATGCCAGGGATGTATTAGTGAATAAAATGTGGCCTCTGTCCCCAGGGAGCTGATAGTACTAATAGAAGGTACAATGTAAGGAGACAAGAATACTGATAGGATTGTACACAGAGATTAAGAGAAGAGCAAAAAGCAAAACAAAAAAACCCCCAGCCTTAAGGGTGGGAGGATTGCTGTATGCAGGGTGAAAAGGTCCTCAGAGAAGCCTTTTAGAAGAATTCATGGCAGAGTTGAGTCTTAAAGATTGAGTGACTGTACTCACCTCTATTGGTAGAGGTGAGTACAGCAAAGAAAGAGCCCATTCCAGACAGAGGGCACAGCTAATAAATTCCAGGCAGTTCTGTGTTATTGCTGGATAATAAAGGGAGAGTCAGAAAGCAGTGGATTTTATCCCACAGGGAAGGATAAACTTTTTCTTTTTGTAAAAGGCCAGATACTAAGTACTTTCGGCTAAGAGAAGCATATGGCTTTGACTCAACTCTACAAAAGTGGCTACAGCTAATATGAAAATGAATGAGCCTGGCGTAATAAAATATTATTTATGGAGACTCTAATTGAAATTTCACATAATTTTCACAAGTCATCAAATATTATTAAAAAATTTTTTTCCAACCACTTAAGTCAGCAAAGGGTTGCTTCCAGCCCGCGCACCGCAACGAAAAGATCCCACATGCAGCAACGAAGATCCCACGCGCTGCAACTAAGATCCGATGCAGCCATAAATAAATAAATAAATAAATAAGGCATTAGGCCAAATTTGGGCTGTTGGCCATAGTTTGCCTATTCCTGCTGTCAGGCAACCATGGAGAGCCATTAAAGAATGTTAAACAGGAACTGGCCTGACCTAGTCCTCTTGGTAGGAAGTTCATTTTGGCAGCAGTGGGGAAGATACATTTGAGAGAGGAGAGTCCAAGGAAAGAAGGACATGGAGAGCTGTCAAGTCTTTTCTGTGAAAAGGAAGCACGGTTTGCCTCCTTGAACACTTTGTACTAAATCAGTCAACACTAGGGTACCCCCTAAACATCCCTTCCCTCCCCCATTACTGCCCACTCCCTTCTCTGCCACAGTGCCTCCTCCTCCCACCTCACCCTCCTCATCTCACCACCCCTGTCCCAAACACACAGCATGGCTGCCAGCTGGCCTGCTCTTTAAAACTCTTTCAACAGAACAGAGAACAGGGAATTGTGCTGAAAGAGTGACCCCCAGTAGCCCCACTTCTCTAATTTCTGGGAAGACGGTAATGGCTGAGTGAGCACTAGGGTGACCCAGCCTTCCTCCAAGCCATCAATATATGTTACAGATGTGGTTACAATCTTTGGAACATTTATTTTCCAGTTGACAGGAATAAATCTTTTTTTTTTCTTTTGCATTTGGCAGATTAAGTAATGTGCCGTCTTCTTTTCCTGCAGCATAATCTAAGATTTTCTCCTTTGCTAAATAGTCTTGATTTCAAAGCATTTAAAATTAAATATGCCACAAAAACGCTTTGATACTGAAATTATTTTAATAGATTAAGAACTAAAATAGGAATATCTTTGGTAAGTTTCCAAAACTCATGGACTATTAAAATGAGAAGGGGACCTAGACACCATATAATGAAACACAGGAGGGATTTTGAAAGCCAAAATGAGTACCAGGTTCTTTCCTTTCAATGTTGTGTTCCTTCTTCAAAGAATTGATTGCAGAGCTTTTCTAACCCAATATCTGCTAAATTTAAGACGACAGTATTATCCTACCTTTGGTACAATGCCATTTTCAAACATGAATGTTGCTGTAATACCAATTCCATTTTAAGCTCTTAAGGCGCTTGATGTGTATAGACCTGAACCAATGTTATGTTGTTCCAGACACGGCCCATGTTAACATCCCTCCTCCCTTCCTGTTCTACAGACAAGAGATGATGTCATTGGCAATCGAGGGGATAGTTTTATGGTGCACTCTATCATTATCTCCATCCTAAAATCCTCCCAAAGTGGAGAAACACAAAATGAAGGAGAAGGAGTGGAAGTAGTGGAAGATGTATAATATTTGTGCTTCTAAAAGAGTAAAGCAGAAAAAGTCAGAGTTGACTACAATAATAACTCATTCTAACTAAAGCAGCTCTGAAGTCTGGAAATTGCCAGTCTATTATACCCACATAAATAAACAGTTCAAGTTCAAGAATGATGTGAAAATCTTTCAACAGGATGATATGTGAAAAATTATGACAAAGTCACAAGAGTTTAATTATTATGGATTTTCAAAAACAGAAAAAAATCGGAGAAGTGTCACAAAATCTAGGCAATTCTGCCACATATTCTTCTGATCTGCTCTGATTTCATCACATATGTCAATCTAAATGAACCTTCTTAAACATGGCAAGGTGCAGATTTGCACTGGAGACTTAGCTGTTGCTTATCTACTTTCACAGAATTAACAACAATCTTATTCAATAATCCAGAAAACAATTAATAGAGATTTATTTGACATAATTTACTTGAATGATTATTCTCTTTCACTGCATTCATGAAATCACTCATCAAGAATACAGTAAGTAAAAAAAAAAAAAAAAGAATACAGTAAGTATTTTTTAGGTGATAAGCACTCCGCTAAGTAGAAAGAGTGATGATGATGATAGTCACTATAGATACTGGAAATGTACCAAATCCTGTATTAAACATTTTAACTCTATTGTCTCCTTTAATCTTTCTAACTTTTTACGTTTGATACTGTTAATATCCCCATTTACAGATGAAAAAACTGAGGCATAGAATGCATAAATAACTGACAGGGTCATACTAACAGAAAGTGGTAGATCAAGGATTTGAACTTGGCCATTTCTGTTTCACAGCCCATTCTATTTGCACTTACCTATATATACATGATAAAAAGATGTAGACGGCATGGCCTCTCCATGTTTAGGAAACTAGATAGATAAATTTACAACAAAAGAAAAATTCTAAGGCATGTATGGGATCATGATGCTGAAAAGTATCATAGCGATTATCTAGTCAAAACTCTCATTTTGCAGAAAGAAAATTGAGACCTAGCTAGGACAAAATGCCCAGTGGAGTGCAGAACCACTTTTCTCTACTCCTAGTGCTACTCTGCAAGTCTAGGTCCTCATCATCTGTTACCTGAACTATTAAAATAGCATCATACTGTGTCTCTCCATCCCCAGTTCCATTATTTTCTATTATAATTATATTTATATATAATTCTATTATAATTAACTCAGACCTGTTAATGTTGAATTCCTTAAACTCTTCATAATGGTTTTCTCTTCCTTTTTCCTGAAGGCCCAGCTCTGCCTTATCAAGCACCAATCTATCCTTCCTCCTGCTCTGGCTCCCACCACTGCTCCAGCTGGTCAATAATCCATTTCCACAATCCTGCTGTTTGGGTTCCTTCCCTTATGTGTTTGAGTATACTCTTCCCTCTGTCTAAAATGCCTTCTCCTTTCCTAGCCTGTGAACTTGTTCATCCTTCAAGAAGCAGCTAAAATATCACTCATTAAATTATTTCGTTCTCCAAACTCCTTCCTCTGCATTTCTATAATATTTCAGTTATACTCAATATTAGAGACAATGACTTGCTTATCTTTTATTCTAACACCTAATAAATCACATGGATGACTCATAGTAGGTCTTCAATACATGCTTGAATGAATGAATGAATACACTGAGAGTACTATGGTTTCTTGATTTCCAAGTCAATTTTTGCCACAATAGCTTTCATTCAGTCTTCTAGTTCTTCCAGTAAATATTCATTATATTTCTTTGTGCCAGGTACTCTGCTAGGCACAGGGGTCACAGTGGTAAAAAGGCAGATAATGTCCCTGCCCTCATGGAGCTATTTCTACCAAGAAATGCAGATAACAGAAAATAACAAGCAAATAATACCAGGGAAGTAACAGATAGCAGATAAGAGAGCAAATAACTGAGGAAGGCCATCTTAGAAAGAGGGGTCAGAAAAGCCTTCTCCAAGCACTTAGTATTCTAATGAAGATCTCAAGGATAAGATGTCTAGCCTGGTAAAGAGTTGGGGCAGAGCATTTCAGGCAGAGAGGACTGCAAGGCAGTAGGGAAGAAAATGATCACTATGATCAAGGAAAGAAAGAGGCTTATGTGGCTCTAGCCACATTGGTGAAAATGGTTGGAGAGGTAAGATGGTAAGGGCAGCCACAGCTCATGAATGCTTTGCATGCTTTGTAGGCTATAATGAGGAATTTGGATTTCCTCCTAAAAACCATGGGAGCTATGGAAGGGTTCCTAGCCAGTGGAACTGGCATTTAAATGCACATTTAACCTGTGCATTTAAAAATGAGGGAAATGAATTGAAGCAGGGCAAGGGTAACCATAGGAAGACCAATTGGGAAGTTCTTGCAGAAGTCCAGGCAAACAATGGTTAAAGCGGAGTCACTGGAGATGGAAGAAACACATACAGATTTTAGTTATATTTGGAAGATAGACTCAACAGGTCTTGGAAATGTATTAGACGTGGGCAGAAAAGGAAAGGGAGGCACTGCAGTTTATTTTTAGATTTTATGGTTTGAATCATTGGTTGGATGGCATAATTTTACTGAGATGAGGAAGACTTAAAGTGAGAAATAAATTTAGGAGGGAAAATAAAAAGTTCTATGTTTGTACATACTGAACTGATATTAAGAGTGGACATTTTAAACTTTACCATGGAAAACTGCTCTTAAAGTAAACAAACCTCCAGATAACAGTAAGAATGGCTAATGATCATTGGGTGCTTACCATGTCAGCCTTTGTTTACATATTAAGTTATATAATTCCCCAGACAATCACTCTATAAATAAGTTACTATCGTGACCTGTGACCTCCATTTTACAGATACGGAAAGTAAGGTATAGAATGGTCAAGTTACCTCCCCAAGGCCTCACATTTGTAAGTGGCAGATTCAGGATGCAAATCCAGGCATTCTGATTCCAGAGACTGGCCTTTTAATCTCTGTATAAAGAAAAAGTAATGACCTGGTGCCAGGAATGTAATTAAATCTTACTTATTTCTAAATAAAACCAACAGGAGCACAGCTCTCCACACATTACATGATAAGATTTATTATACACTGATTTTTTAATAAATGACAAATCTGTTGCTAAAATAAAGAACTTTTCTTATGAATGCCATTATAGAAATCACATTATGTACTAGGCACCAAGTAGAGATTACTGCTCAGCAAGGACTTCTCCCAGAGGAATTAACTGGATCCCCATTTAGCTCTCTTATCCAGTGGCAATCACCTGCAGGCACCCATTTCCATCCACAGTTACCACTTCAGAAACTATTTATTGACCACCTATAATGAGCCAGGCATTGGAGTAAGCATGGGATCTACGATTCCCTGCCTTCATGGAGCTCCCGACTAGAGACAGAGACAAAAAAAAAATGAAACCACCAATTAAACTGTGATATGTGCTGAATGTAGTACACACGGCTGGGGGACCCAACCCTACATGGGGGACAGTAGGTAGGATTTAATCAGGACACAGCTCAATATTTCTTAGCCAGGGAAGAGAAGGAGCTGACAGAGTACTTTGGACCTGCTACAGGAGCATTTGTGCCATTTGACACAGGTAGCAGCTAGTAGGTTTCCAAAACTTCCAACGGAGCAAATGTGGAAATGCCTTTACCTGTTCTTAACATGAGTGCTCCAACCCTGCCCCTGCCCTCCTCTTTCCGAAGGCTCTCCCTGAGTAACCCAATTACAACCACCTCATCCTGATGACAGATAATCCATATCCAAGCTTGACTCAATGATCCCTTCAGCTTCAGCCCTGAATCACACTAGACTTTACTGCTTGAGTGATTCTCAAACAGCATCGATTCAGAAGAGACTTCACTTCCCCCATAGCCTGCTCCTTTTCCTACATGCCCTGGTTCCACCACCATCCACCCAACTACCTAAGCCAGGACTGAAATCATTGCCCTAGTTTTCTCCTCACCCCAGCCCTTACTCAACACATCAGTCACCAAACACTGTGAGCTCCCTCCTTAGCATCTCTGGTTATTCGCCTGCCCTACCACCACCATTGTCACAGCATTCGATCAGCCCTTCCCGGCCTTTTACTGCAGTGGGGTCTTAAGTGTCTTGCTGCTGCATCCCCAGTCTGTTCTTCATACAAGTGCCAGAATAATATTGCAAAAATGCACATCGTGTTCTTCCCTGGCATCAAAGCCATCAACAGCTCCCCATGGTTCACAGACTAAAGTCCCAACTCCTGTGAAGCCCTCTGGTATTTCATCTTTTCCTGCCTTTCAGCCTTACCTTTTGCTAATAACCCCTCTTCTTCTAGTGCTTCACGCTCCTCCCACACCAAACTACTTACAATTCCATGAACTCCTTATGTGGTTTCAGACAGCAAGCTTCGGCTCATACTTCTCTCTCTGCTTTAAACGCCTTTCAACACTATCCCCACACCTCGACCCATCTTTCGAGTCTCAACTCACGGATCAACTTGTCTCTGAAGTTTTTTTTGATTACTCTGTCTCTGCCCCAAATAGAACTGACCTTTTCCTCCCTTATGTCCCCACCACTTCTAGGGCCAAATGTTTCCAGAGCAATTCATTATAGTGATCCCATCAGTCTAGCACGATGCCTGCCTATCAGATAGCTTCATCCACAACAACACAATTCATGGACCAGTACTTATCATCCAGCAGTAGTAGGTGCTGTGGCTAAATGTTGGAGAAGTGGAAAAGGCATATGAAACAATCTTTGCCCTCATAACTTATTTACAGTCACAAAATAAAAGTCTTCAGTCTAAAAGTCAAAAGCCCTCCCAGGATTTAGCCTGAAGTTAATATAGTTTAAGCTGGTTTCGTGTAGTTTAAGGGACTTGATTTATAGAGGCCCCTTCTAAAGTTCTGTGCTAATTTTATATTTTTAACTTTAGGTCTTTATTTTCTTAAAGTGGGCCCCAAATTTGGACATATTTGAGGCTCCACAAAACCTGCACCCACCTCTGGTTCCAAGACTTAGATGATTATCTGTAGTCACAAATTTTTGTAAATAAAGCCTAAAGAAAAGTCAGCAGCGATTTGGGAGGGTTTGCGGGCGTGGCACAGGCCTCCTCCTGTGCCCACAGACGGAGCGCTGAGTGGGAGTGGCTCAGCGCCACCCCCCAGTCCTCCCCTGGAGTAGAGCAGGAGGGTGGGGCCTCCGACCCAGAGTCTCCTACTGTCTCCCTCCTTTCCTACCACCCACATGCCCTAAAAGAGGAGTGAACTAGAAAACAGTGAAGGAAAAGAAAGGTGACAAATACTTCAGGAACAGCAGAATACCGAGGTTCTGAGCTACGAACAGAAAATGCATCACGCTGGCTCACTCAGTGTCATCAGGTTCACACCGATCCTGTGACCTGACTAAAATTTCAGATTAAAACATGTTTGCTGTGGTGAAGAAGTGAGGGGAAGAGGGAGGTTCGAAGCAGGAGAAAAAGGGAAGAAGGACATATGACAAAGACAAAGAACATGACTAATGAGTCCAGTTCTTCCTTGTGTCATTTGTGGCCTCAAGGAATAATGAGCAAAAGGAATAATGGGCTGGGAATCCGTCATCCACATTCCTTCTCCCTACTTCACCCCTCCTTCAGCATCTCCTTCAGAATCAAGCCAGGCCCTTGACACAATAGCTCCATGTGACAAAAGGGAGAAAGAGTGTTGGCGAACCTAAGTTTGTGTGCCTGTCGCACAGGGAGGCCAAACAAACCGAAACATTCAAGTTTGGAGCAGAGAAAGGTTTATTGCGAGGGCCAAGCAAGGAGAACAAGCAGCTCATACTCAGAAGACCCAAACTTCTCGATGGCTTTCAGGGATGAGTTTTTAAAGGCAACATTTGGGGTGAAGGTTGCAGAGTGCATGACTTTCTTCTGATTGGTTGGTGGTGAGGTAACAGGGTGGTGTTTCAGGAATCTCAATCATCAACCTGGGTCTGACCAGTCTGGGGTCTACAAGCTTGTGCTCAGCATGAAGTCATCATCCTCCACCTGGGTGGGGGGGTCTTAGTTCCTGCAGAACAACTTAAAGATACGTGTTGGATTGTTACGGGTATCCCTTGAGGAGGAACTAGGGATTAAAGGAAAATGACATACCAACTTTATAAATGAGCAACTAGACCCAGAGTGGTAAGGGACTCTTCCAAGTTTACACCATCAGTAAGGGCCAGGATTGTGTTTTATCACTGAACTATTATTGTTTGTCTGCTTTTCCTTGTTTCTGCATTCTTTCACTTCCCTTATTAGTTACTGCTTGAATCCTTGGAAATCAGGGAAGGCCTAGGAGACTAAAGCCTTTTTCTGCAAAGGCGTCTGAGTCCACTTCCTGGTTCTGGCTTGGGTAGGACTTAGATCTTTCTAGGTCCCAGCACAGAAAAGACTATGGGTCCACCACGGCTCCCATTATGTAATTCAAATAACACTTTAATATTTTTAATGACACATAACTTACCTGTACACTGAAATTAGGACTACTGTTTTTCTAGATTTTGTGAGTTTTACATTTTGAACGAGCTGGTTAGAGTTGATCTCTCTCTCTCTCTCCCCTCCCTGATACATGCTTGGTTTGCCTATTCTAACACCGTCCTGGCCCTTACTGACGGTGTGATTTTGGCAGCGTTCCTTATCACTCTGGGTCTGGTCACTCATTTATAAAGTTGGTGTGTCATATTCCTTTAATCTCTATGAGTTTATCAGAGATCATTCTCTTTCATCTTTTAAAGCAAAATAACAATTTAAAGTACTTCTGCTCTGGGGCTTCCCTGGTAGCGCAGTGGTTAAGAGTCTGCCTGCCGGGCTTCCCTGGTGGCGCAGTGGTTAAGAGTCTGTCTGCCAATGTAGGGGACACGGGTTCGAGCCCCGGTCGGGGAAGATCCCACATGCCGCGGAGCAACTAAGCCCATGTGCCACAACTACTTAGCCTGCGCTCTAGAGCCCACGAGCCACAACTACTGAGCCCACGCACCACAACTACTGAAGCCCATGCACCTAGAGCCCGTGCTCCACAACAAGAGAGGCCACCGCAATGAGAAGCCCGCACACCACAACGAAGAGCAGCCCCCGCTGGCTGCAACTAGAGAAAGCCTGCGGACAGCAACGAAGACCCAACGCAGCCAAAAATAAATAAATAGATCTATTAAAAAAAAAAAAAAAGAGTCCGCCTGCCAATGCAGGGGACATGGGTTCGAGCCCTGGTCCGGGAAGATCCCACATGCTGCGGAGCAGCTAAGCGCATTCACCACAACTACTGAGCCTGCGCTCTAGAGCCCGTGAGCCACAACTACAGAGCCCGCGTGCTGCAACTACTGAAGCCCACGTGCCTAGAGCCCGTGCTCCGTAACAATAGAAGCCACTGCAGTGAGAAGCCCGCACACCGCAATGAAGAGTAGCCCCTGCTAGCCACAACCAGAGAAAAGCCCACGAGCGGCAATAAAGACCCAACACAGCCAAAACTAAAAAAATAAATAAAATAAAGTACTTCTGCTCTAGTTTGTACATCCTACCGACTTGTACAGCATAGAGAATTCCAGTCTGGATGAGAGAAGACATCCTGTGTATGTAGTGATATGTTTCATTTTACTCATTCTGTAAATATTTACTGAATGTAAGGTCGGATCTTAACAAACGGCACCGCGAAACAAAGGAAAGCTTCAAGGGAGCTTTATTAGGGAGCGCTCCCGGGCGAGGTTCACTGGTCCGAGAGAAAGGGGCCAGAGAAGTCGCACCCGGGCGAGGGTTGGGCAAGATTTTATAGGGGAAGAAGGGAAAGGGGTGTGGTGAATCTGGGAGGGCGCAGGGTATTCCTTATTTGGTGGTCTTTTCGGGTATCCTGGGGAACGGTTAGTCCCGCCCCTCGGAAGGCGGTAAGCTGGGCCGGGTGCAAAGTCCGCAGGTCAGTGCCTGGAACTGGGTGGTCCGGAATGTCTCCAGGTCAGTTTCTGGAACTGGGTGGTCCGGAGAGTTTCGGTCTGATGCAACCTGTGAATCTGATTGTGTTCCCCTGCCTCGGGCCAGTTGGCCTTACACTGAATACCTATCATTTAACAGCTGCTGAGTGTACAGTGATGAGTGGAGCAGACATACTCCTTGCCTTGTCCAGTTTACTTCAATGGAGCTTGCAGTCTATTGAATACAGTTGTGGAGCCTGGGAACAGCCCAGATATCTGATTTCCAGAACCTATCCTCTAGGATCTAGTATGGTGGTGAGGAAGCTGATTCTGCAGTCAGGTGGCCTAGGTTCAAATCCCAGTGCTGTCACTTCCTTGCTTTGTGACCTTGAGCAAGTTTCTTAGCCTCTCTGTCCTGCTATTTCCTCCAGGCTAACAATAGCAAGTCCACATGCCCAGGGTATATTTCCTGACACACATGACTGTTTTACTGCCAGATCTTGTGCTGTGGCTCAGGGTTGCTCAGGACTGTGGGTTCAAAAAAGACGGCTGTGTACTTCCTCCACAGAGGATGTCCAGCTTTTGGCCAGAGAGGGAAGGATGAGTCTTCCCAGTTTGTGTCTTACTCTGGCGTCTGGGTTAAGCAGCACTATCCAAACATCATACTGAGTTTTCAGAGAAAACAACCTTCCTGTTTTTACTCAAAGCCCATTCAATCTTCCCCACCCTCTCCCCTATGTTTGAAAAAGTATCCTTGGCAGCTTAAATTAGGAGATCGGGTATAAATGTAACTCGGATTTCATCTGTCTCCTGGTCCTTCTCTTTGAGCTCCTCAACATCCTCCCCCAACCACACACAAAATAATGAATCCACTTCACAGAAAAATATTGCTGAGAAATGTGGACTTGACAAAGGATTTTATGGAAACAAAGGAAGAGAAAGTTCAGAGCACACACTCCAGAGCTGACCATTTGAAAATTCCTTGTAGACATTTTTCCATTTCTCTTTTCCAGATTCCCTTTCCTGCCAGGTTACTAGCAAAGGTGCCATTCTTTCTCCTCCTGGTGTCACCCATCCCCATAAAATTGCAAAGATGTAAAAATCAACCCTCAAGTTCATCCACGTCAGAAAATACACTCAGAAGATGTACTATGCTTACTTCTCTGGCTTCCCAACTTCACTGATTTCATGGCCTGAGTATTCCAGCTCATGAATACAAACAATCAAGAGTTTTTTCAACCAACGCTTTAAGCTGTTTTTAGCAACAGGCTTGGTCTGGGCACCCAAAACGTCAGGTTGCCCTTCACAGTTTGTGCAGTCTGATGTTGAGTCAAGTTGCCTGATCACATTGCTTGGTGATCAGCCTAATACAAAGTCATAGTGTTTAAATCATTATGCTGAGATTTATGTTTCAATGAGTCAGTTGCATTATCTTTCTGCACCATTTTTGCCTTAAGCAATAAAACACAGCTGTAGAAAAATGAGAGATAAAAAAGATACAGTTAACAAAGAATCCTAACTCTGGACCCCTTAAAGGAGTCCAAGCCAGAACTTAGACTGTTTTCATTGCCTTGCCCTGTTTAGGATTTTGCTTGGTTGGCCTTCACATTAGGAAAGTTGATTGTTTACAAATGTTTGAACATTTTTCTCACACACCCATGTTTGGGTGTGCCTTTGGAATAACAAAAGATGAGTAAAAGAATTTAATTTGATCCTCATTTTGAGCGAAATATTGAAAGTAAGCAATAAAAATTGGAAGTAGGAATATATACCTGGATTCCAGCTTGTGAGTTTGTTTCCACAACACATATGACAGAGGCCCTTAAAATAGAGTGTGAGACTATTCCAGTGTAAGACTGCAAGGGAAGAGAGATCACGTAATTCAAACTTCGCCCATCACTGATGAGGAAATCAAATCCCAGAGAAGTTATGTGACCTGTTTAGCATCACACAATGGAAGGAATTCCAGGTCAAGGTCTCCTGATTCCCAGGAACTTACTTCTTTCAATTATATTATGCTGTCATGTAATATGAAGGTTCCCTTTTTACCAAAAAATCATATACATGTTTAATAAACTTGGTAAATTTTGTTTATTTTGAGTACCTAATGCCAGAGATTTATGAAAAACAAGCAAAAACAATCTACTGGAGTTCAAAAATAAAACAAAAACCAATAGTTAAGAAAAAAAAACTTTCCATTACATGATGTAGGTTAATCTTTCTGTTTCCCAGTATCTTAGTTGTCTTTACCAGCACAGTAATTAGAAAACTAGGAAACATCAAAGTTAGTTAGGGATGTCATTATTATTAAAGAAAAATTTTTTATTATTTACAAACTTTATATTTTGAAATAGACTTAGGAATTTACTTAGATATTTAGAAATAAAAATTTTTCATCCGGCTTCTCGGCCATTATCACTACTTATGAGACTCAAATAAATTATAACTAAGGAGCTATAGAGCTGTATGTAGGTGAGGTGGAATGTGAACTGAAGATCTGTCAGGAGTGAACCTCAGAATTTTAAATAAGTGAGGTCAGAGCTAGAGGCAGAGAGAGGAGACAAGTGTCTTCATCATTACTCATGATAAGGCAGCAGCAAATCACCTTGACTGAGGAACCATGAAGGTCTGTTTGGTATTAGAAGCAAATTACAGAAGTGATCATGTCAGGACAGCTCTGATGGATCTGATTTGGTGCATCCACTCTTATCACGTGAATAATTATATATTCAGAGTCACATATTTTTACCACAGATATCATACAGTTGTAATTTCCCTCTAAGGGAGCAATAATAACTCACACTTTAGATTGTTTTTGGATACATTAGAGCTTTAACCTCCTATTTCAAATACATAATCCAAGATTCTAATAGATAATCCCAGCTCTCTGTTGCCAGCACATTCCAGATTTCACAGGTTCACAGAATTTTTAGTCACCTAGGAGTAATCAGATCCAGCAGAGATTTGTGTTTGTTTTCTTTTGTTTTAAGTATAGGCATAGAAAGTTCGCTTATCTAGTACTGGTTTTGCTCCCCATCTGCAAGAGATCAAAGTTAGTATGGAAAGTATCTCCGGCATGGGTAAGTTGTGAAATCAAAACAACTGCATGTGTCAGGAGAGTTTACTTTTTGGATAGACACTCATGAACAAAAACTGAAGAAGGGGTAAACATAATACATATTAAAATAAAAAGTGCTCAGTCAACCAAATATAAAAGGAGATTACTCTATAAAAATCAAACTCCATAAAATGAGTAAAAAAGGTTAAAAAAATGCCAACATTATTAGCAAAAATTGCCAAGAGTATCAAGAAATATGTTAGGTAACTAGTTGTGAAGGATGACTATTAAAAGAAATATCATTTCTTCCTGACAGAGTTTTTGCTCCAAAATGAACACAATGATACAAACGCTAGCAAAGAAAAAAATATATATTATTGCCAGAGAAAAAAAATTCCTCTAACTTAAGTTTCATATTTCCAGAAGTTACTTAGCTATTTTTAGGGTTTTTCCTCCAACTGGAAATTTGATGCATGTGGGGGGAAAAAAAAAGGTTAATGGAAGAAACAAATCAGAGGACAGAGTTTATGGAAAATAGAAGGATAATGAGAACAGAAGACTGAATCAAGATGGTGCAGGGATGATCCATTTATTCATTCTTTCTTTTTTTCTTTCTTCAACAAATAATTATTGAGTGCCATGTATTCTTCTAGGCACTGGGGATACAGCAGGGAACAAAATAAAGTACTTTCCTTTGTGTGGCTTGAGGTCTAGTGCCGGGTGGGCCAACTTTTTCTATAAAGTATTTTAGGCTTTGTGATCCATACAGTCTCTTTCATGACTACTTAACTCTGTTGTAAATGTCAAAGCCATCAGAGAAAGACAGACAAATGGCCATGGTTGAGTTCCAATAAAAATTTTAAAGCCTAAATTTTAAAATTAAATTTTTTAATTAAAACGGATGGCAGGCAGATTTGTCCTTCAAGCCATAGTTTGCCAACCTCTGTTCTAAGTGGAAGGAGACAAGAAAATGTATAGTATCATTTCAGGTAATGATAACTGCCTTGAAGAAAAGTAAAACAGGCTGAGGGGATAGAAGGCAATGATGTGGGAAAGCTGTTATTTTAGATTGTTAGAGAAGGTCTTTGTAATGACAATGAAGCAGTGAACCTGAATGAAGTGAGGCTGTTAGAGAGGATCCAGTGCACAAGTGGAGGGTTTGATTCTAAATAACAGCATGGATAATTAATCTGTTATAATAGGAAAGAAGGCAAAATATAACATTACAGAAGCAGGTAAGTTGGCATATATGGTTGGAAGAATGTGGATGTTTTCCTGGATCACTGATGGAAAGTGGCTACAATGAACACACTTACCCTCTTCTCTTAGTGTTATTGCTATCCTTTATTCTCTGAAGACAATAAATTCAGTAAGTATTGTGGGCAGGTAAGAAATCTATAGAAGGAAATTTAATAGCAGTTTTTAACGGAGGCAAGAGATGTAGTTGAGGAGGAAGTACATTCCGGGAATGACTAGTGGATGGTGCAACAGCTTTGAAGAATATCATATGACCTGGACTTAGGAATCAAAATCACATTGCTTGACTGAGAGCATGTATTCTGATGTGCAGTGACTGTTATTACTTAAGGAAAGTAGGAAGTGAGCAGAAGAATTCAGAAAATGTTATTAAAAGTTTAAATATTTAATCAGCAATATTATCTATCCCTGGGGGCCATGCAGGGAGAAGTAAAAGGCAATACTTAAAGAAAGGTGAAGTTTTCTATTAATTTTATGTAATCAAAACTCATGAGAAAAATTGTGATAGAGACAACTGCAATATAGGAAAGAATATGGTATATAGTTCAGAATTGAACAGATATAAAGAAAAATTAACGATATTTAAGAATTATCAATATGTATGTAACATTAATTTCTAAGCACTAAAGCACTACATATAAAATCTTACTTCATGAGAAATAAATTCTAGAAATCACTCATGTCCAGACAACAGTGATACCTGTAAGTCACAGCTAACAGTGCCTCCCCTGAAATATTACATCATACCATGTGGATAGTTAGTGGGTGTAAACTGTATTTCAAAATAAGAGGGCAAAGGGCTGTCTCATTCCTTATGCCTGCTTACAGTTTGACCCTAGACTGCCTGAACTTCAAAACCTTTGTTCTCCAGGAACAATCAACTCTTAAGGCAATTTTTGTCCAAAGAAATTAGCAACTGACAAGGAATCTTCACTTCAAGATCTAACTTCTCAAAATAAAACCATGAGGTTTGTATGCTGAGCATAGAAACAAATCCTAATTCAAGCTGATGTCCCGTCAGAGAGCAGCAGTGATGGTCACACTGAAGAACAAGCCCTCTTGTCCTGCACTAAAAGCCCATGGGTTTGAAGGGGAAGCAATGGAGAAAAGGCAGATTGAGCTGCCAACGTACAACACTTATAACCAGGAAGTTCCATGCGCCCTTTTCAGCTAAGTAAATGACTCACTGTTGTAATCTTGAGTAAGTCACTTAAATTCCAAGTAGTCAACTTCCTTCCACCTAGTAACAATGACTTAATACTAAGAAATCCTGAAAATCCGAGACAATGTCTTTTTTATGATTACCAGCAGCTAAGAGTAATGGATGACTAAGGAAAAAAAGAAGGAAAGAAAGATCGACAAAGCAAAAGTAATTCATTCTTTATTATAGTATCTCTACCACTAAGTTACTAACATTTTCTCTAGAAATGTTCTTTTTGAGGTATTTTAGTATGGGTGCTGGAATAGTTCATTCAAGAGCTAGGATTCAATTTTTTCTACTCAAACAGGTTTTCAGACTATGGCTCTTTGTCTAGGTGAGAATAGTGTGCCAGTGTCTTTTTCTGAATTCATATACTGAGTGTTCATGAATCTGAGTCCTAATCTGCTAGTTTAGTTAAAGAACTCTCACCAATTTAACAAAAGTTCCAGCTTTAGTTCAGGAAGCATGACCTCACTTATTAGGATTCAGATTAGTCACTAGAAAGAGTGAGGGCTTCAGGCAGGTCACTTTTCCACAATATAAAAAGTAGATTTAAAAATTTGTTTTATTATTATTTTTAATAAACAAATAAAAAAGGAAAGAGTATAACATAGGGCTTAAGTATGTAGATTTTAGAACTTATAGACCTGGCTTCAAATCCTGGTTTTATTTACTAGCTATAGGTGGCAGGAAAGCTACTTAATCACTCTGTCTCAGACTTATTTGCAAAATGGGGGCAGTGAAGCCTCATCCATTCATATTGCTGTGATAGTTAAACAAGAAAAATACGTGTACAAAAAATTACACATAAAGTATATAGATATAGCATGAGTTTAGAATAATTTTATTTATTTACTTTTCAGCTACTCAATGCTTTTAACAAATTTTTCTTTAGAAAGCAATTTCTCAAATTCCTCACAATTACCCACCAAGTTTTGAGTAGGTATCACATCAGTGTTTTGCTTTTCCTTGGGGACAAATATGAATTTTATATCAAATCCTAGAGCTTACCTCAAAGTATTATTTCATATCCTCAAAATATTAAAATTTTCAGTTATTCTGAAGAGATTAGTATTTGCACATCAGACATCAAAATGTAGATCATTGTTCTGGCAAATAATATCTTGTAATCTAAGAGTTTAGCAAAGCAGAAATGTCTAGGAAAAATAGGAATAAAAAAAATAGAGGGACTAATCCTTACCTTCTTTAGCCTCAGAGTATAAATAATCCAGTCTTGTAATTACATAGCACTTTATGCTTTGTACAATAAAAATAAAACAAAAGGCACTTGTGACACTGTTCTCTGAGAGCCAATGACATGCCTCCTTGCCTGTCACATTTCCTAAGCCAGGACTTGAGAAATCAGGTGACTTGGCAAAGAAAAATAAATAACATGTATATTCATGGAAAGCCCATAAACCAGGACTGATGAGAAACTTAAACACAAGCAAGAGTCTACTGCCCTATTATTGTTTTTGCCTCTTGCTCCTATTGCCTTTTATCATCTCTATTGATGGCAAAAGAAACTGTGAGCATGGTAAGGAAAAAAAGAGATAGCTAAAGCTGACTTGGCACTCAGTCCTGCAGGTCAATGAGAACACAGAATTTGATCTGACCTTTTTAAATTCTTCACTGTAACTTTGGTCTCTCTCTTAACTGAATTATGGATCTGAGGTTGGTTTTGTCTTTAATGTTCTTCACTGAATATTTTTATTAAATGAGTACTTGTTGTTGTAATTGTTGTTACTGCTGCTTTGATAATTAGTTCAATAAAAATGGCCACATCCAAATGGTCAAGGACAGACCATTGGGAGGAAGTGGCCAAGATGGTAGAATAGGAATACCCTGAGCTTACCTCCTCCCATGGGCACATCAAAATTACAAATATTTACAGAGCAACTGTTAATGAGAAGTTTTAGAAGACTAGGAGAAAAGATCTTCTACAACTAAAGATATAGAGAAGGAACCACAATGAGATGGGTAGGAGGGGTCAAGATGTGGTATAGTCAAAGCCCATAAGCACAGGTGTGTGACCCACAAATGGGAGGATAATTACAATTGCTGAGATTCTCGCCAAGAAGGGAGGGGTCTGAGCCCCACATCAAGCTCTCATGTGGCAGAAACAGTAATCTGAAAGGGGACTGGGTCGGACCCACTTGCTGATACTGGAGAGCCTCCCAGAGAGGCAGGAGGCAACAGGAGCACACCCTGGGGACATAGACACTGGCAGCAGCCATTTTTGGGAGCTCGTTCCACCACATGGACACTGGTGCTAGCAAGCTCCATTTTGAAATCCTCCCTCTAGTGTAAGCACCAGGACCCAGCACTGCCCACTAGCCTATCTGTACCAGTACTGGGACGCCTAAGGCCAAGCAACTAGCCAGGCAGAGACACAGTGCCACATACTGGCAGGCCTGCTCCCTTATGACCCTCTGAGCCTGCAGCCACCCCAGATCCAAGCCCTGTCCACCAGAGAGCCCATGATCTGGCCCTGAACACCAGTGCACTGGCACTAGCCCCAGGACCAGCCCCACCCACCAGTGAGTAGGCACTAGCTCCAGGACGCCCTGGACCCTGGCCTCTCCCACTAGTGGGTCAAACACCAACTATGGGACCCCCCCCACAGGGTCCTGCAGCCAGAGACCCCAATACCTGGCTCTACGCATGAGTGAGCCAGCACTAGCCCTGTGTCCCCATGGGCCTCAGCTGTCCACCAATAATAGGCTGACACCAGATCTAGAATCCCAGGGCCATGCAGCCAGAGATCCCAGGACTCGAGTCTGCCCAACAGTGGGCCGCTACTAGCCCCAGGACCCAGCCCACCTGCCAGCAGGCAGGCCCCAGCCCTGGGACACCCTGGACTCCAGCAGTGACCCCCAGCAAGCCAACAGCAGCTCTGGGAGATCTTGGGTCCCTCATCCAGCTGCCCCTGGAATCCAGCCCCACTCATTAGCAGGCCAACACAAGCTTTGAGAACCCTGGACACTGCAGCCAGTGTCTCAGGAAACAGCCCAACATACCAGCAGGTCGACACTAGATCTGGGACCCCCGGCCCTGCAACCAACCACTCCAGAACCAAGCTCTGTCCACCATTGACCCAGCACCAGCCCTGAAATCCTCTAGGGCCCCACAGACAGTAGCCGTGTGACCACGCCCTACCCAACAGTGGACAGCAACCTCTGTACAAGACAGGATCTGGCAACCAACTGAACCAGGCACTAGCCACACCTACTAGACCACCCACAGTAGCCAGGCCACCACAACAGAAGTACCCATACAGTCCAAATAGGAGGCAACCCTAGAACATATAGCTCTGGTGACCAGAGGGGAGTGGGCTGCTGGGATGCACAGAACATCTACAGAAGACCACTTCCCTAAGGTTAGGAAATGTAACCAACCTACCAAATACATAGAAATTTTAAAAAGCAAATTAGGCAAAATATGTTCCTTTGTTTGGAACATATTTCTCTGTTCCCTCTTAACAAAGAGTTAGAAATATAAAGAAGTACCAAACCGAGCTTAAAAATACAACAACCGAAATGAAAAATACACTAGAAGGAATCAATAGTAGATTAGATGATACGAAAGAATGGATCAGCAAGCTAGAAGACAAAGTAGTGTAAATAACTGAATCTGAATGGCAAAAAGAATAAAAAGAAATGAGGACAATTTAAGAGACCTCTGGGACAACATCAAATGTACTAACATTTGCATTACTGGGGTCCCAGAAGGAGAAGAGAGAAAGGAAGGAGCAGAGAACATATCTGAAGACATAATAGCTGCAAACTTCCCTAACCTGGGAAAGGAAACAGACATTCAGGTCCAGGAAGCACAAAGAGCCCCAACCCAAAGAGGACTACCCCAATACATACTGTAATTAGAATGGCCAAAATTAACAATAAAGAGAGAAAATTAAAAGCAACAAGGAAAAGCAACAAATTACATACAAATTACATACATAAGGCTACCAGCTGACTTTTCAGCATAAACTCTGCAGGTGGAAGGGAGTGGCACTATATATTTAAAGTGATGAAAGGGAAAAACCTACAACCAAGGACCCTCTACCTGGCAAGGTTTTCATTCAGATTTGTTGGAGATACCAAAGTTTTATAGACAAGCAAAAGCTAAAAGAGCTCAGCACCACCAAACCAGCTTTATGAAAAATGTTAAAGGGATTTCTCTAAGTGAAAAAGAAAAAGCCATAACTAGAAACATGAAAATTATGAAAGGAACAATCTCACTGGTAAAGGTAAATATACAGTAAAGGTAGTAAATCAACCACACAAAACCTAGTAGGAAAGTTGAAAGACAAAAGTAGTAAAATCATCCACATCCACATTAAATAGTTAAGGGATACATGAAATAAAATGATGTAAAATATGATGTAAAAAAACTGTAATCATGGTAGGAAGGGGAGTAAAAATTCAGGGTTGTTAAAATGCATTTAAACTTAAGAGATCAGCAACTTAAAATAATTATACACACACATACATCTATATATGTATGTATGTATATAGCTATATATAAACCTCACAGTAACCACAAACCAAAAATCTATACAAGATACAGAGAAAAAAGAAAGGAATCCAAATATAACACTAAAGATAATCATCAAATCACAAGGGAAGAGAAAAAAAGAAGGAACAACAAAGAAAGACAAAACAATTAACAAAATGCCAGTAAGTACATACCTAGCAATAATTACTTTAAATGTAAGTGGATGAAGCTCTAATCAAAAGACATAGAGTGGCTGAACAGGTACAAAAACAAGACCCATACATATGCTGCCTACAAGAGACTCACTTCAGATCTAAAGATACATGCAGCCTGAAAGTGAGGGGATGGAAAAAGATATTCCATGCGCATGGAAATGAAAAGAAAGCTGGAGTAGCAATACTTATATGAGACAAAAGAGACTTTAAAACAAAAACTGTAAAAAGAGACAAAGAAGGACACTACATAATGATCAAGGGATCAATCCAAGAAGAAAATATAACAATTATATGCCAAGAAATGCACAAATTCCTAGAAATGTACAATCTTCCAAGACTGAACCAGGAAGAAATAGAAAATATGAACAGACCAATGACCAGCAATAAAATTGGATCAGTAATAAAACAACTCCCCAAAAACAAAAGTCCAGGACCATATGGCTTCAGAAGTGAATTCTACCACACATTTAGAAAAGAGTTAACACCTATCCTTCTCGAACTGTTTTAAAAAATCAAAGAGAAAGGAAAACTTCCAAACTCATTCTACAAGACCAGCATCACACTGATACCAAAACCAAAGATATCATAAAAAAAGAAAATTATAGGGCAATATCACTAATGAACATAAATGCAAAAATCCTCAACAATATATTAGCAAACTAAATTCAACAATACATTAAAAGGATCAAATGATCAAGTGGGATTTATCCCAGGGATGCAAGAATGGTTCAAATCAATCAATATACCACATTAACACACTGAAGAAAAACCATATGATCATCTCAACAGATGCAGTAGAAGCTTTTGACAAAGTTCAACATCCTTTTATGATTAAAAAAAAAAAACCTCTCAGCAAAGTTGGTATAGAGGGAACATACCTCAACATAATAAAGGCCATATATGACAAGCCCATGGCGGCTAACATCATACTCAACAGTGAAAAGTTGAAGGCATTTCCTCTAAGATAAGGAACAAGACAAGGATGCCCACTCTCACCAATTTTATCCAACACAGTATTGGAAATTCTAGCCATAGCAATCAGATAAGAAAATCTAAATTGTAATCTAAATTGAAATATAAAGTGGAAAGGAAGAAATAAAATTATCACTGTTTGCATATGACATGATACTAAACATAAAAAAATCCTCAAGATGCCACCAAAACTAGAGCTCATCAATGAGCTCAGTAAACTTGCAGGATACAAAATTAATATGCATAATTCTGTTGCATTTCCGTACACTAACAATGAACTATCAGAGAAATTAAGAAAACAGTCCCATTTACAATAACATTAAAAAGAATAAAATAGGCCTTTCTCACCTTCTGAGATGGCCCACACTCTGGGGAGTGTGTTCCTCCCAAGGCCTTTCTAACCTTCTGAGATGGCCCATACTCTGTCTGTGGAGTGTATTTCTCTCTGAATAAATCCACTTCTTACCTATCACTTTGTCTCTCGCTGAATTCTTTCTGCGATGAGACGTCAAGTACCTGAGCTTTGGGGCTTCCCTGGTGGTGCAGTGGTTAAGAGTCTGACTGCCAATGCAGGGGACACAGGTTCGATCACTCATCTGGGAAGATTTCCACATGCTGCAGAGCAACAAAGCCCATGTGCCAAAACTACTGAGCCTTCACTCTAGAGCCCGCGAGCCACAACTACTGAGCCAGTGAGCCACAACTACTGAGCCAGTGAGCCACAACTACTGAACCCACTCACCTAGAGCCCGTACTCCACAATAAGAGAAGCCACCACAATGAGAAGCCCGCGCACCGTAATGAAGAGTAGCCCCCACTCACCGCAACTAGAGAAAGCCCGCATGCAGCAACAGACCCAACACAGCCAAAATTAAAATAAATATAATAAATAAATTTTTTAAAAAAGAATAAAATACCTAAGACTAAATCTAAGTAAGTGGGCAAAAGACCTGTAATTGGAAAACTATTAGACACTGATTAAAGAAATTGAAGACAATGCAAACAGATGGAAAGATATACCGTGTTCATGGATTGGAAGAAATAATACTGTTAAAATGGCCCTACTACTCAAGGCAATCTACAGATTCAGTGCAATCCTTATCAAAATACCAAAGGCGTTTTTCACAGAACTAGAACAAATAATTCTAAAATTTGTATGGAAACACAAAAGATCCTGAATAGCCAAAACAATCTTGAGAAAGAACAAAGCTGGAGTTATCATGCTCCCAGATTTCAAACTATACTACCAAGCTAGAGTAATCAAAACAGTAGGGTACTGGCACAAGAACAGACATATAGATCAATGGAACAGAACAGAGAGTCCACTTATATAGGCCATTAACCTTTGACAAAGGAGGCAAGAATATACAATGGAAAAAAAGACAGTCTCTTCAACAAGTGGTGCTGGGAAAACTCGACAGCTACATGCAAAAGAATCAAACTGAACTACTTTCTCATGTCATGCACAAATACAAATTAAAAATGGATTGAAGACTTAAATGTAAGACGTGAAACCATAAAACTTCTAGAAGAAAACATAGGCAATACTATCTTTGAAATCAGTCTTAGTAATATTATTTTGTATATGTCTCCTCAGGCAAGGCAAACAAAAGCAAAAATAAACAAATGGGACTACCTCAAACTAAAAAGCTTTTGCACAGCAAAGGAAACCATCAACAAAACAAAAAGGTCACTTACTGAATGGAGAACATATCTGCAAAAGATATTTCTGACAAGCAGTTAATATATAAAATATACAAAGATTTCATACAACACAAAATCAGAAAAACAAACAACTGATTAAAAACTAGGCAGAAGATCTGAATAGACATTTTTCCAAAGAATACAGATGCCCAACAAGCACATGAAAAGATGCTCAACATCACTAATCAGGGAAATGCAAATCAAAGCCACAATGAGATATCACCTCAGACCTGTCAGAAGAATAGCTATCATCAAAAAGACAACAAATAACAAATATTGGTGAGGATGTGGAGAAAAAGAAGTCTTATACACTATTGGTGGGAATGTAAATTGGTACAGCCACTATGGAAAACAGTTTGGAGATTCCTCAAAAAATAAAAATAGAACTACCATATGATCCAGCAATTCCATTCCTGGGTATTTATCCAAAGAAAATGAAAACACTAGTTAGAACAGATATATGCACTCCTATGTTCATTGCAGCATTATTTACAATAGTCAAGATATGGATGCAATCAAGTGCCCATCAAAAAATGAATGGATAAAGAAGATGTAGTATGTATATATACAATGGAACATTACTCAGCTATAAAGAAGAATGAAATCTTGCCATTTGCAACAACATGAATGGACCTAGAGAGTATTGTGTTAAGTGAAATAAGTCATAGAGAGAAAGACAAATACTGTATGATTTCACTTATATCTTAAAAACAAAACAATTGAATCTTAAAAACAAAACAATTGAACAAACACAACAAAACAGAAACAGAATTACAGATACAGAGAACAAACAGGTGGCTACCAAGAATGAGGGGGTGGGGGGAGGAAAGAAATAGGTGAGGGAGATTAAGAGATAATAAAATTCCAGTTGGAAAATAAAGGAGTCACAGGTATGAAATGTAGAGTGTGGGGAATATAGTCAATAACCATGTAGTATCTCTGTATGGTGACATATTATAACTAGAATTATCGTGGTGATCATTTTGAAATGTATAGAAATACCAAATCACTATGTTGTGTAACAGGGACTAACATAATGTTGTAGGTCAATTATACTTCAAAAAATGAACAACCAAACACATAAACTCATAGAAAAAGAGATCAGATTTGTGGTTACCAGAGGCAGGAGATGTACGGAGGGGGAATTTGATGAAGGCAGTAAAAAGTACAAACACTTTGTAAGATAAATAAGTACATGGATGTAATGTACAAAATGGTAAATATAATTTACAATGCTGTATGTTATATGTGAAATTTGTTAAGAGAGTAAATCCTTAGGGGGGAAAATGGTCAAGCACAACCAAGTGTATATGTTTTCTTATCATGAATGATATATCCTATGTTAACTTATACTATAGAGTGCATTACGTAGCCCTTGTAAATGAATTCTTCACCTGCTAGTTGAATAGAGTTAAAAAGGACTTATCAATCACAGAGAGTTATTATTAAGAATACTGTATAATCAGAATTTGGGGGCTTGAGGTAAGTCATTTAATTCAATGTCTTATTTCTATGCAAAAAATTGCAATTTATTAAAGTCTACATCATATATGAAATACATGATTTTACGTATATGAATACATAAATATTTTTTCAGTATAAATCTACTTTTAAGTAATGTTATTTGGGAATTAAGGTTCTCGGTCAAGGATTCTATGATAACAAAATAACCAATATTTTCCTTAAAAAAATGAAATGGATTAAAGATTTTTAAAAGCTGTTGGAATATGTAATGATAGCTATAATGTGAATTCAGAAGCACAAACAACCACTTTCTGTCATTCAGGAAGAACATGCCATCTTATTCTAATGAATAAGATGACAAAGGATATAGTTAGGCCAAATGAGCTGGCTGTAGTTCCAAAATTAATTCTTCTGGGAGACCATTAAAATCCACATTTGAAAAATATCCTTCATGTTTCCACTTCTTTGGCTTTAATTCCTCAAAGGGAGAAAACTGGATCTGAGACCTAACAGCAAAGATTTCCAGCTAGTTTTAAATGTGCAAGATCTGAACAACTTAACTTCAGCCCAGAACTTAGCTTATCCTGAGTCCACCTGGATGTTCAGCTTGTCTTACCAGAAAAACCAGTCTGGAATGATCAGATAGCATAAATCATGAGAGACAAGACAGAAAGCCAGAAACTTGCACCTGGCACAACTTGTCTACTACTGTCAGTATAAATGACATGTTGATTCCAGAAGGACCTGAGGACCCCAGAGTAGAGGCATGATGGATATTGTGGTTTGGTGGAAATAGCAGGGAAACTGGAATAAGAGTATCCATTTAAATTTTGGTTCTGCCTATTCACAGTTGTGTTAGTCAGGACTTTTGTCTGAAGTTGAAGAAACCCAGTTAGAAGTAGCTTAGGCAAAGGAAAAGGTGGCGTTTATTGGCTCAGGAAACCAAATGGGCAGAAGGATAAAAACATAATTGTCATCAGGGGCAACTGGATCAGAGACATGAATGCTGTCAGCTCCCTCTCTTTCATCTCCGTTTCTGTCTGTATGTCAGCTTCCTTCTCATGGACCAGCGCTCTCAATGTGCCTACCACGACAACTTTCAGTGGCTTCCTCTGGCTCTCATCTGAATAGCATCCCAATCAGAGAAGAGGATGTTCTCCCCACATCACCTCTCTCACCTTTCTCCATCCATCTTCTCATCCAAGTTAAAAAGGAAAGACTCTAATCTGTAAGAGAGATTCCAGGCTCTCTTCGTGCATTCATGAGTTGGGTCAGGAAGATTATTATTATTAGTCCAGCTTAGGTCAAGTGGCCACTCCAAGGTTGGTTAGGGTAGCTCAGAAGATTGAGGTTATATAAGATGAGGCAGCTGCCAATCAGACCACATGTTGGAGGGGAGGACGGTTTTCCACAAGTAAGAAGGTAGCACGGACATGAAACCCATGAGAAAGGCAATGCTGGTGACTTGACTCTACCACAGTAGCCCCTGGGTCTTAGGCCAAGTTCTTTAACCTCCTTACCTTCCTAAACTATAAAATGGGTAAAATTATAATACTTATTAATTCACACAATTATTGTGGAGTTATTAAATTAATATATGATAAAGTATCTTGAAAAACACAAAACGCTTTAAAAAAATAAATGCATTTTTAGTTTTTTTCATCAGACTAGTAGATTTCTGGAATCTGGTATAAGCCATCAAAGGACTTTTTCCCTTGGCCCCATTTTGTGCATCAGATTCCTTGGGAAGTATTTTAATAATTAGCAGGTTACTTGTTGCAAGTTGTTGCAAGATCAAATGTGAAAAGACACGTTAGCAAGAATTAGGTCCAACAACTTAAAACATCAAGCCTAAAGGAGCAAAAATGTATTTTATCTCAGCCAAAAAATACAGCTGTTTCTGCTTTATAACATAATATCTAAATTATGGATTAATACAAAGAAATGTGTTTTCTGGATAATGTAGCTGAATATTTATCTTGAATAGAAAAATAAATTTTACTTTCTACTCCTTACTCCAAGCATTCTGAATATTTCTTTTTTTTGATACTGATTAATGTCAAGAGATAATACAAATTTCATGCTGCTAAAAAGGAAAATGAGGTAGGAATATTTAGCAGCTCAGTGACGTTACTCAAGTGATGACATCAATACAAAAGCTTTGCTGTCCATCCCCACATTAAGGACTTTCACCATTTCTTCAATTGACTGTCCTTAATTTGGTATAATTTGACCTTGGAATTGATACATATGGTCCTTGGTAAAGTATGTAAAACAGGCAGCTGGCTCACAATTAACGTGTGTAAGGTCTCCCTAGACTTACAGCTTTTGTTGGATATTCCTGTCCTACACAACTTTTCTCTGGCAGGAGGGTAAAGGGATTTAGGGCAAAGGGTGAATTTCTCAGTGTCAACCTTGCCTACCACAACCCACCTGGACCCATCCTTACAAAAATAAAATGATCCTGCCTCATCCTTGGCATGCTTTACACAAACTCAAAGCTCACGTCCTCTGGGAAGCCTCCCCTGAACCCTCAAGGCTGTCAAATGACTCTCCTTTGGGTCTCAGAGTACAGTGTGCTTGTACCTTGTATCAGTTATATCTCTTTCAGTACCAAAATGCCAGAAAACACAAATCAAAGCAGTTTAAGCAAGAAAAGACCATTTTCTTCAGCAAAGTATGCATCTCCAGTACTAGAACACTGTGTAGCATTTACGCATTCAACAAATATTTATTGAGCCTCCACAGTGTGCCAGCCTTTATTCCAATAAATGTGGGAGCTAGTGCTTGAAACATATGTGAATAAGATTTTCATTCCCATCTGCAGGTGAGATTAACAATTAATCTCGTTGTATAAGCTTGGGCTTTTCCATGCCCATCAAGTTCCAATCGTTTCCCTTGACCACCACTGTTTTTGTCCAGCCATTATAAATGGGCTTCTCTCTTTTACTACTTCCCCCCTTGCTATGGCTAGGACTCTGTCCTGTACCCTGGTCCACTTGGTAAGAAATGAGCCCTTCCTTATTCCTCCATAGTCTCTTTCTCCTGAAGGCTATGTTTAACACTACTAACTCGATGAGCTACCTGAACTGTGATGCCCCGACGCATTTAACTTCGGGCACAGCCACTGTCCATTCTCTACAGTGGATATTTCAACTTCCATTATTTATAAACCTCCTAGGACACCACTGCCACCTCCCTCTAAATAGGTGACCTCAACTTTATATCTGTACATCTTCGAAATTATCTGCACCTACATCCACTGATTCCTCCTTTCCTCCTTCCATTATGAAAAAGCCTCCATTTTCTGGAAGAAAACAAACCCCCTCAACCTAGGTTCTGATTTCCATTGTCACCCTATTGTCCCTTTGACTTTGAAGCACAACTTTCATTTGAATGTATAAGTTCTTATAAATCTGACATTTTTTTCATATAGGACCTAGAAAATCCTCTATAGTAGCTGAAAGATAAAAAAGCAATGTTCCCAGTAAGGTTTTTTTTAAACCAGTGTTTCACAACTCAGCACTGTTGACTTTTCGGTGGGATAACAGTGGGAGATGGGAGGGTTCTGTGGATTAGAGGATGGTTAGCAGCATCTCTGGCCTATACTCACTAGATGCCAGTAGCACCCCCAGTTGTGATAATCAAAACATTTCTCCAGACATTGCCAAATTCCCCGAAGGG
This sequence comes from Orcinus orca, assembly GCF_937001465.1. Lineage (NCBI taxonomy): Eukaryota > Metazoa > Chordata > Mammalia > Artiodactyla > Delphinidae > Orcinus > Orcinus orca. The sequence continues at coordinate 132,859,457 of NC_064562.1, forward strand.
CTAAATTACCCGTGTTTGAGAGCTACTATTGCAAATAATCAGAAAACGAAATGAAGGACTTGAGAGCAAGATCAAGAACTTTATGCTTCTGGATTCAGGATCAATCTGAGTTGTGTTATAGAGCTTGAACACCATTAATGATAAAACTTTAAGGGTGAAAATATATTGTATAGAGACGAGGGGAAGATGGTGGAAGAGTAAGACGCGGAGATCACCTTCCTCCCCACAGATACACCAGAAATACATCTACACGTGGAACAACTCCTACAGAACACCTAGTGAACGCTGGCAGAAGACCTCAGACCTCCCAAAAGGCAAGAAAGTCCCCACGTACCTGGGTAGGGCAAAAGAAAAAAGAATAAACACAGACAAAAGGATAGGGACGGGACCTGCACCAGTGGCAGGGAGCTGTAAAGGAGGAAAGGTTTCCACACACTAGGAAGCCCCTTCACGGGCGGAGACTGCAGGTGGCGGAGGGGGAAAGTTTCAGAGCCGTGGAGGAGAGCACAGCAACAGGGGTGCGGAGGGCAAAGCGGGGAGATTCCAGCACAGAGGATCAGGGCCGACCGGCACTCACCAGCCCGAGAGGCTTGTCTGCTCACCCGCCGGGGCGGGCGGGGCTGGGAGCTGAGGCTCGGGCTTCGGTCAGAGCTCACGGAGAGGACTCGGGTTGGCGTCGTGAACACAGCCTGCAGGGGGTTAGTGCACCACGGCTAGCCGGGAGAGAGTCCGGGGAAAAGTCTGGATGTGCCGAAGAGGCAAGAGACTTTTTCTTCCCTCTTTGTTTCCTGGTGCGCGAGGAGAGGGGATTAAGAGCGCTGCTTAAAGGAGCTCTAGAGACTGGCGTGAGGCACGGCTAAAAGCACGGCCCCCAGAGACGGGCATTAGACGCTAAGGCTGCTGCTGCCGCCACCAAGAAGCCTGTGTGCGAGCACAGGTCACTATCCACACCCCCCTTCCGGGGAGCATGTGCAGCCCGCCACTGCCAGGGTCCCGGGATCCAGGGACAACTTCCCCGGGAGAATGCACGGTGCGCCTCAGGATGGTGCAACGTCATGCTGACTTCTGCCGCCGCAGGCTTGCCCCGCACTCCGTACCCCTCCCTCCCCCCGGCGTGAGTCCCAGAAGCAGCTGCTCCTTTAACCTCGTCCTGTCTGAGCGAAGAACAGATGCCCTCAGGCGACCTACACGCAGAGGCGGGGCCAAATCCAAAGCTCAGCCCCGAGAGCTGTGAGAACAAAGAAGAGAAAGGGAAATCTTTCCCAGCAGCCTCAGAAGCAGCGGATTAAAGCTCCACAATCAACTTGGTGTACCCTGCATCTGTGGAATACATGAATAGACAACGAATCATCCCAAATTGAGGAGGTGGACTTTGAGAGCAAGATTTATGATTTTTTCCCCTTTTCCTCTTTTTGTGAGTGTGTATGTGTATGCTTCTGTGTGAGATTTTGTCTGTATAGCTTTGCTTCCACCATTTGTCCTAGGGTTCTATCCGTCCGTTTTTTTTCTTCCTTTAAAATAAAATGTTTTTTTCTTAATAATTATTTTTTATTTTAATAACTTTATTTTATTTTATCTTACTTTATTTTATCTTCTTTCTTTCTTTCCTTTCCTCCTTCCTTCCTCCCTCCCTCCTTTCTCTCTCTCTCTCTCTCGTTCGCTCTCTCTTTCTTTCTTTCTTTCTTTCTTCTTTTTCTGCCTTTTATTCTGAGCCGTGTGGATGAAAGGCTCTTGGTGCTGCAGCCAGGAATCAGTGCTGTGCCTCTGAGATGGGAGAGCCAACTTCAGGACACTGGTCCGCAAGAGACCTCCCAGCTTCACATAATATCAAACAGCGAAAATCTCCCAGAGATCTCCATCTCAACACCAGCACCCAGCTTCACTCAACGACCAGCAAGCTACAGGGCTGGACACCCTATGCCAAACAACTAGCAAGACAGGAACACAACCCCACCCATTAGCAGAGAGGCTTCCTAAAATCATAATAAGTCCACAGACACCCCAAAACACACCACCAGTGGACCTGCCCACCAGAAAGACAAGATACAGACTCATCCATCAGAACACAGGCACTAGTCCCCTCCACCAGGAAGCCTACACAACCCACTGAACCAACGTTAGCAACTGGGGACAGACACCAAAAACAACAGGAACTGCGAACCTGCAGCCTGTAAAAAGGAGACCCCAAACACAGTAAGATAAGCAAAATGAGAAGACAGAAAAATGCACAGCAGATGAAGGAGCAAGATAAAAACCCACCAGACCTAACAAATGAAGAGGAAATAGGCAGTCTACCTGAAAAAGAATTCAGAATAATGATAGTAAAGATGATCCAAAATCTTGGAAATAGCATAGAGAAAATGCAAGAAACATTTAACAAGGACCTAGAAGAACTAAAGATGAAACAAGCAATGATGAACAACACAAAAATGAAATTAAAAATACTCTAGATGGGATCAATAGCGGAATAACTGAGGCAGAAGAACAGATAAGTGACCTGGAAGATAAAATAGTGGAAATAACTACTGCAGAGCAGAATAAAGAAAAAAGAATGAAAAGAACTGAGGACAATCTCAGAGACCTCTGGGACAACATTAAACGCACCAACATTCGAATTATAGGGGTTCCAGAAGAGGAAGAGAAAAAGAAAGGGACTGCGAAAATATTTGAAGAGATTATAGTTGAAAACTTCCCTAATATGGGAAAGGAAATAGTTAATCAAGTCCAGGAAGCACAGAGAGCCCCATACAGGATAAATCCAAGGAGAAATATGCCAAGACACATATTAATCAAACTGTCAAAAATTAAATACAAAGAAAACATATTAAAGGCAGCAAGGGAAAAACAACAAATAACACACAAGGCAATCCCCATAAGGTTAACAGCTGATCTTTCAGCAGAAACTCTGCAAGCCAGAAGGGACTGGCAGGACATATTTAAAGTGATGAAGGAGAAAAACCTGCAACCAAGATTACTCTACCCAGCAAGGATCTCATTCAGATTTGATGGAGAAATTAAAACCTTTACAGACAAGCAAAAGCTGAGAGAGTTCAGCAACACCAAACCAGCTTTACAAGAAATGCTAAAGGAATGTGTCTAGGCAAGAAACACAAGAGAAGGAAAAGACCTACAGTAACGAACCCAAAACAATTAAGAAAATGGGAATAGGAACATACATATCGATAATTACCTTAAATGTAAATGGACTAAATGCTCCCACCAAAAGACACAGATTGGCTGAATGGATACAAAAACAAGACCCATATATATGATGTCTACAAGTGACCCACTTCAGACCTAGAGACACACACAGACTGAAAGTAAAGGGATGAAAAAAGATATTCCATGCAAATGGAAACCAAAAGAAAGCTGGAGTAGCAATTCTCATATCAAACAAAATAGACTTTAAAATAAAGATTATTAGAAGAGACAAAGAAGGACACTACATAATGATCAAGGGATCGATCCAAGAAGATATAACAATTGTAAATATTTATGCACCCAACATAGGAGCACCTCGATACATAAGGCAAATACTAACAGCCATAAAAGGGGAAATCGACAGTAACGCATTCATAGTAGGGGTCTTTAACACCCCACTTTCACCAATGGACAGATCATCCAAAATGAAAATAAATAAGGAAACACAAGCTTTAAATGATACATTAAACAAGATGGACTTAATTGATATTTATAGGACATTCCATCCAAAGACAACAGAATACACATTTTTCTCAAGTGCTCATGGAACATTCTCAAGGATAGATCATATCTTGGGTCACAAATCAAGCCTTGGTAAATTTAAGAAAATTGAAATTGTATCAAGTATCTTTTCCGACCACAACGCTATGAGACTAGATATCAATTACAGGAAAAGATCGGTAAAAAATACAAACACATGGAGGCTAAACAATACACTACTTAATAGCGAAGTGATCACTGAAGAAATCAAAGAGGAAATCAAAAAATACCTAGAAACAAATGGAGACATGACGACCCAAAACCTATGGGATGCAGCAAAAGCAGTTCTAAGAGGGAAGTTTATAGCAACACAATCCTACCTTAAGAAACAGGAAACATCTCGAATAAACAACCTAACCCTGCACCTAAAGCAATTAGAGAAAGAAGAACAAAAAAACCCCAAAGTTAGCAGAAGGAAAGAAATCATAAAAATCAGATCAGAAATAAATGAAAACGAATTGAAGGAAATGATATCAAAGATCAATAAAACTAAAAGCTGGTTCTTTGAGAAGATAAACAAAATTGATAAACCATTAGCCAGACTCATCAAGAAAAAAAGGGAGAAGACTCAAATCAATAGAATTAGAAATGAAAAAGGAGAAGTAACAACTGACACTGCAGAAATACAAAGCATCATGAGAGATTACTACAAGCAACTATATGCCAATAAAATGGACAACCTGGAAGAAATGGACAAATTCATAGAAAAGCACAACCTGACAAGACTGAATCAGGAAGAAATAGAAAATATGAACAGACCAATCACAAGCACTGAAATTGAAACTGTGATTAAAAATCTTCCAACAAATAAAAGGCCAGGACCAGATGGCTTCACAGGCGAATTCTATCAAACATTTAGAGAAGAGCTAACACCTATCCTTCTCAAACTCTTCCAAAATATAGCAGAGGAAGGAACACTCCCAAACTCATTCTACGAGTCCACCATCACCCTGATACCAAAACCAGACAAGGATGTCACAAAGAAAACTACAGGCCAATATCACTGATGAACATAGATGCAAAAATCCTCAACAAAATACTAGCAAACAGAAACCAACAGCACATTAAAAGGATCATACACCATGATCAAGTGGGGTTTATTCCACTAATGCAAGGATTCTTCAATATACGCAAATCAATCAACGTGATACACCATATTAACAAACTGAAGGAGAAAAACCATATGATCATCTCAATAGATGCAGAGAAAGCTTTCGACAAAATTCAACACCAGTTTATGATAAAAACCCTATAGTAAGTAGGCATAGAGGGAACTTTCCTCAACATAATAAAGGCCATATATGACAAACCCACAGCCAACATCATCCTCAATGGTGAAAAACTGGAAGTATTTCCACTAAGATCAAGAATAAGACAAGGTTGCCCACTCTCACCACTCTTATTCCACATAGTTTTGGAAGTTTCAGCCACAGCAATCAGAGAAGAAAAGGAATCCAAATCGGAAAAGAAGAAGTAAAGCTGTCACTGTTTGCAGATGACATGATACTATACATAGAGAATCCTAAAGATGCTACAGAAAACTACTAGAGCTAATCAATGAATTTGGTAAAGTAGCAGGATACAAAATTAATGCACAGAAATCTCTGGCATTCCTCTACACTAATGATGAAAAATCTGAAAGTGAAATCAAGAAATCACTCCCATTTACCATTGCAACAAAAAGAATAAAATATCTAGGAATAAATCTACCTAAGGAGACAAAAGACCTGTATGCAGAAAATTAGAATACACTGATGAAAGAAATTAAAGATGATACAAATAGATGGAGAGATATACCATGTTCTTGGATTGGAAGAATCAACATTGTGGAAATGACTCTACTACCCAAAGCAATCTACAGATTCAATGCAATCCCTATCAAACTACCAGTGGTGTTTTTCTCAGAACTAGAACAAAAAATTTCACAATTTGTATGGAAACACAAAAGACCCCGAATAGCCAAAGCAATCTTGAGAACGAAAAATGGAGCTGGAGGAATCAGGCCCCCTGACTTCAGACTATACTACAAAGCTACAGTAATCAAGACAGTATGATACTGGCACAAAAACAGAAAGATAGATCAATGGAACGGAATAGAAAGCACAGAGATAAACCCACGAATATATGGTCGCCTTATTTTTGATAAAGGAGGCAGGAATGTACACTGGTTAAAGGACAGCCTCTTCAATAAGTGGTGCTAGGAAAACTGGACAGGTACATGTAAAAGTATGAGATTAGATCACTCCCTAACACCATACACAAAAATAAGCTCAAAATGGATTAAAGACCTAAATGTAAGGACAGAAACTATCGAAGTCTTAGGGGAAAACATAGGCAGAACACTCTATGACATAAATCACAGCAAGATCCTTTTTGACCCACCTCCTAGAGAAATGGAAATAAAAACAAAAAAACCAAATGGGACCTAATGAAACTTCAAAGCTTTTGCACAGCAAAGGAAACCATAAACAAGACCAAAAGACAGCTCTGAGAATGGGAGAAAATATTTGCAAATGAAGCAACTGAGCAAGGATTAATCTCCAAAATTTATAAGCAGCTCATGCAGCTCAATAACAAAAAAACAAACAACCCGATCCAAAAATGGACAGAAGACCTAAATAGACATTTCTCCAAAGAAGATATACAGAATGCCAACAAACACATGAAACGATTATCAACATCCCTAATCACTGAGAAAATCAAATCAAAACTACCATGAGGTATCATCTCACACCAGTCAAAATGGCCATCGTCAAAAAATCTAGAAAGAATAAATGCTGGAGAGGGTGTGGAGAAAAGGGAAGACTCTTGCACTGCTGGTGGCAATGTGAATTGGTACAGCCACTATGGAGAACAGTATGGAGGTTCTTTAAAAAACTGCAAATAGAACTACCATATGACCCAGCAATCCCACTATGGGGCATATACCCTGAGAAAACCATAATTCAAAAAGAGTCATGTACCAAAATGTTCATTGCAGCTCTATTTACAATAGCCCAGAGATAGAAACAACCTAGGTGTCCGTCATCGGATGAATGGATGAAGAAGATGTGGCACATATATACAATGGAATATTACTCAGCCATAAAAAGAAACGAAATTGAGCTATTTGTAATGAGGTGTAATTCAAAAAAAAAAACAGAGGAAAGGACACGAGGCCACATAAGCTGCTTCTATTATACTGTACTCATACAAAAGTTAGGAGATGAAGCAGCACAATGAGGTGGTGTAAACATCTTCTGTCTTCTTTTTGCTTGCATTTTCATAATGGACTATAAGATAAATTCTAAACACTTTCACAAAGAATACAAGACTTCAGAATCTGACATCTGCCTATCCACTCAGATAAATCTTCCAATTACTTTCAGTTTCCTTTGTCTGGAGTATCTCTTCTCTGGGATTCCCACAAATCCTACAAGCTTCACTTGAAATGCTGCTTCCTTCATGAAGATTCCCTGTCTCTTGAAGGCATGTTTAGATACTACTGCTCGCCTTTTCAGTATTTTTTTTTTTTAACATATCACTATTATAACTACCAGATTGTTATATTGGTTGTTCACATGTCTGTCTTTTCACTAGGGTTTTGGGAGGCAAAACAATATATACACTTTAAAATTAGAAAAAAATTTAAATGTGATATACTGACACTATAGACACTTTAGAAAATTCAATAATGTCTAAAGAAGAGAAAAGTAAAATTATTTATATTTCTTCCACAAAGAGGATACCATTATTTTAAAAATATTTATTTTTTTCATACGCATACACATACAACATAAGTTATATATTTTTTATTTGTCTTAGAACATTCATGGTTTGGTTTCATTTTTTCCTAACAGGTAGCACAGGGCTCACAGCTAGCACATACAAAATAGTCTATTTGTTGAGTAAATGAATGATTCTAAATGTATGCCCTTTTCCTCTATTTCCCCAACTACTGTCTTATAATCATTCTTCTGAGCTACTGTGATTATATCTTCAATCGGTCTCATTGTCTCCAGTTTCTTCTCCCTTGAATTCATCCTCCACATTGCTGCCATGGTTATAATATAAAATAAAAATCTTGCCACATTATATTATTTTCATATTTATGAATCCTTTGATGATTTTTATTTCCCATGAAATAAAATGTAATTCCTTATCAATCCAGACTTTTCACAATTTAGTCCTAATCTACTTTGTTGATTCTTCTTCTGTTATTTCTACTTCCTGTATCGGCATCAATCTAGTCTAGTTACACTAGACAATTCACAGTTCTGAAAGATTCGCCATGGAGTCTCACTCTTGAGCCTCGACTCATGCCACTTCTGTCTAAAATATCCTTCCCTAGTCTTCCTCATCAGGCAAATATTTGATTCATCCTTCAAAGATAATTTTTTTTAAAAAAAAAAAACCTCTTCTGTGAAGTCTTCTTCAACCCTACCTCCATTTTTTTTTAGCCAAATAACTTGCTCTCTCAGCTGTTTCCAAAGAAGTATTCCCCAGAGCTAAAAGTACAGTTCTGTAAAACTGCATTCCCTCACCTCCCCTTATGCACTCATGGAGGTTCAGACTTGGTAGGTGTGGAGTGGAGACAGGAATACATTCTTTTAAAAACACGCTACATCCCAAACCAAACAATGCGACTTCAGGGCCAGACTGAACTCTGGGTTGCTAAGTGCTAAGCATTCTTTTTAAAGCATGACTCAGAATCGCGCTAGAAACAGAAGTAGAGCATGTTGGGGTCCATGCTTTCAGGTATAAACAAAACCAATCATTGTTTTTGATAGGTTTTATGGGTATGAGTCCTTAGGAAGTGAAATCAGACTCTTATTTCAAAGTGTTCAAAATACCAGAGAAACAGAAGGATCGAAAACAAAGTGAAACAAAGGCATACAACTATTAAATATTCAAAAAAAAAAAAAAGAGGAAAGGACACGAGGCCACATAAGCTGCTTCTATTATACTGTACTCATACAAAAGTTAGGAGATGAAGCAGCACAATAAAACTAGTTATAAGAAAATATGATATGTGCCCAAGAAGTCATCAAGGGCCTTGGCTTATTCAAATCCTAGAATGGCATTACTGGCTCTAAATAGGTCACTTAGCACAAAATGCTTGAGATTTTCCTCATTCACAAAGACATGCAACTCCTTTTAAAGATTTCAGTTCAAAGCAACTCTGTGTAAAACCTATCCCCATTTTCTCTTGCATACAATATACTCATTCACTAAACAAGTGCCCAGAGAGGAAAAGTGCATTAATAGTTAATTTTTTAAATCAAGAGTTTTAGAGACAGAAGGACTGTTAGAGGATCATCTAGATCACGCTTCTTAACCTTTTTCACAACATAGTGCACATGGAAAATTATGACTGTCTGGCACTGGGATAAAAAGATGAGACTGCTAGGGACTAACAGTGATTGGCAAAGAGTTCATGCTGCTCCAGGCCACACTTGGGGATCATAGAGATCAAGATGTCATACAACCTCTGTAACCCATATTGCTTGAGAAGATATACTAGATAAACCAATACATCATAGAGATGAGGAAAAAACCAAGCCCCAAAGGGTGGCTTAACAGCAGAGGGGTTAACAAAATCACTTAGTGGGAAAGTGAGTATTGGGTTTTCACAGGCCTCATATGAACAATGATTCTAATGTGTGCTATTCAGAATTCATCAATTCTGAGCATTGATGGCGTCATTTTGAGCGGTACACCAATTCACTGAGGTACTCAACATTAGCAATAGAAAAGACAATGAAAAGACAATGATCTCTCCCACAAATATCTGTACCATTTTCCAACTGTATTTAAATGCTACTTGAAAAAATAAGAGAAATTCATTAATAATTCTCTAAATTCATTGAAAAATTGCTAGATGAAATACTAGAAACAATTTTTAAATGAATGCAAGAGGCTTCCAGGAAAGCAGTGGTATGAATATAGGGAAAGAAGTGAGAACTGAAGCAGTTGGGTGCCCTGGGAGAACCTTTATACCCAGGCTGCCCAGAACTGTACATCTTCCAAGAGCAGAGAGCTCCATCTAGCATAAAAGCCATGCTCAGGAAAAGCCATTCACAAGGAAAAGAGTTCACTAGAAACAAGTGAATAAATAACCCTTCACAGAGGTAAGCAGGAAAGAAAACTGTCTAGAAGAGAAGGAGAGAAAAGCTCTCCTGAGAATTTATAGCCACTGGAAGGTTCAGACATGGATTTAGGATCAAAATTTATACTGTTTACGTGGTAAGGAATATCATACACTAAAATTCTTCATTTCTGGACCTATTTAAACTGGACTCAGGTCTGTAATGTCATCATACCCATGGCAGAAAGAAACACAAATCCTCCCTTGAGGAATGGATTTTAAAAGTTCAAAAGATTGTGTTTTATTTTGAATACAAGTTCACAATAAAAGAAAAATCACAAAACACATGAGAAACTAGGCCACCATAATCAAGTGTCACATAGATTATAAACAACAGGAACTTGGAATATTGGAAATGTACAAATACAAGGAATATATTAGAAAATAAATTAAATATATTTATATGTTTAAAGAAGTTTTAAAATGGAGGGGAGGGAAGTAAAAATATGACTAATCAGCAAGAGATTAGGCAGAATTGGAGGAAGAGATCTCCTAGAAATAAAAAGTATGATAATTGAAAGTAAGTATTCAATGTAAGAGTTAAATAGCAGATAGTTACAATGGAGGAGAAAATTAATAAAATGGAAGATTTTTACTTAAAAGGAGAAATTACACAGAATAAAGCAATCAAGATAAAAAGATAAAAAATTTTTAAAAAAGAATTGAAGACACAAGGAGAACAGAGAAAGTCCAAAATATATCTAGTCAGAATTTTAGAACAATCAGGAAAATTTAACCCAAAGAAAGTAATGTAGCCATAGTAAGTATCAATGTATTCTTTAAAGAAAAAACACCACCAATAAAGAAGGGAACTGTATAAAAATAACAGGATATAATCAAAAGGATACCACATTTGTAAATGTATACTGTTTAATATCATAGCCTCAAAATAAATAACATAAAATAACTACAAAGAGAAATTGACAAGTTCATCAACATTGTGGGAAATTTCTACCTCATATGTCTTGGTCATTAATACTTAAAGTAGATAAGACAACCAATAAGGTTGTAACCAGTAGATAAATAAGTCCTGTAGATTTAAAGCACAGTGTACTGAATACAGACAACAATATTGTATTATAATCACCAGACTTGCTAAGAGAGTAGATCTTAATTATTCCCACCACAAAAAAGAAGTGATAATATGTGATATGATAAAGACTACAATGGCAATCAAATTATGATATATAAATGTATCAAATCAACATGTTTCAACCTTCAATCTACACAATGCTATATATCAAATGTATTTCAATAAAAAATAAAATAAAATGGAGGAAATTTTTTTTTTAAAAAGGAAGACCAGTAAGAATGTAGATAATTTCAACAATACAATTAAAAAGTTTGATTTCATTGATGTATATAGAAGCCTGCCTTCAGTAATTGGAAAATATACATTATTTTCAGGCACACACAGAACATTTACAAAAATTGACTGTGTCTCACATGTCCTAAAGAATTGGTATCATACAGAACACATTTTCTGATAATAATATAATTACATTAGAAATTATGGCAGGGATTCTGCTTTTCCTATTTGTCCTGGACATGAGAGTTAGACGGCATTTCCAGCCCCTGGTAAATTTAGGAGGCTTAGGTCTGTCTTATGGAATGTGAGCAAAAGTGTTGCATGTACTGTCAGGCCTGAATACAGAATATTCTGTGCAACCTTCCACGCTCTTGCTTCCTCTTCTTCAAAAACGTAAGGAGCAGCGTGTTGAGAATTTTGGCAGCCTAAAAGGGAAGAAGCTTATTCTCTGTGTCATATACAGAAACATTCAGGTTGGACTTCAAATGAACAAGAAATAAACTTGTAGTGTGTTAAGCCCTTTGAGATTTGGAATTGTTTGCTGCCGCTGATAGTTTACTATGAGAACACAAATTAAAAATAAAATAAGAGCTAAAAATAATCCTCTCTGTTTGCAAATTTTTAAAAACAATTCTGGTAACTCAAGAGTTAAAGAGAAGAGTATAATAAATTTTTTTAGATACTGGAATTAAATAACAAATAACCCCCCACAAAAAGTTGGGGAGCAAAATAATATAGAAAATAAGGAAATAGAGACAAACATATAATAGAGGAGCAACAAAATGAAATGTTGGTCTTTGAAAAGAAGACAAACCTCTAGAAAGGATCCAGGGCAAAAGAGGTAAGGTAAAAATTAACAGTATTAGGAATGAAAAAGGGGAACACTGCAGATATAGCAGAGGTTTTTAAAATAAGAAAATATTTTAAAAACTAAAAGATAAGAGACATTGACTGCTTTTGTTCTGGACTAACTTGTCTGGGATGTTTGTATAACGAACAGTGTTGGAAGGTATAGTGTCTCCCTCTGGAGCAAACAGCCTTCATACTTACTGCCCAGTATAAAAGATTCAGGTTCCCTAAGCTTAGGGTTCCTTTTCTATAAGGCACCCAATGCATATGCAGGCATCCATCTGAGCCCATCCACATTGCCCCATGGGACTTGGAGACAAGGAGAATAGATGTAAATAGGAAGCTCATGCTGCTTGCTGTGCCTTAAGTAAAGTCTTTTATCTCTGACTCAGGAGTTCGTGTCTTCTTCCAGCATTCATGAAACTGTGGTAAGCTAACTTGGTGGCTTGTAAGTATGGCAAAATCTCAGAACTCACACAGTTCTTGACATTGACAAAATGATTTAAATATGTATGTGGAAGATCCAAGACAAGTTAAGATCTTCTTAAAGAAGAAAAACAGAGAGGATACTGCTTGCCCTGCCAGATATAGATTCATTATAAAGTTATAAAATTTAAGAGAGTGTGATATTGGGATGGAAACAGACTAACAGACCAGTGGAACATGACAGATGTCATAGAAACTGACAACCATATATAGAAACTTAATACTGATCCAATGATAATCCACTTGTGGGATGTAGAAATCACACACTCAGAGATCGCTTAACAAAGAAGGTAGAAAAGGGTCTTTCTAGTCCTTGCTTGGCTCAGTTCATCAGTCAGTTAATGAGTCCCTGTATAAAAGGATTAAAAATTTAAAAAGAAAAACATCTAACACTAATAAAATTTTATAATTTTTTTATGGTATAAAAATGGCTGGGACTTCCCTGGTGGTACAGTGATTAAGACTCCACACTCCCAATGCACAGGGCCTGGGTTTAATCCCTGGTCAGGGAACTAGATCCCACATGCATGCCGCAACTAAGAATTCACATGCCACAACTAAGGAGCCCACATTGCCACAACTAAGGAGCCCACATGCCACAACTAAAGAGCCCACCTGCCACAACTAAGACCCAGCACAACAACAACAACAAAATACCCTTAACATTTCAGCCAAAAAAAAGGAAAAAGAGGGAAGAAAGTATTCTAGAGAGCAAACAATGAAAGTACAAATGCAGTACCTTCTAGATAAAAGGGAGTTTTGTGTATGTATAGACTCATAGATTTCTTTTGTAAAAGTACCAGATGCAATAGTTCCTTCACAAACATTCTCCTCTGTGCTGATGGTATGGTTTGATAAAAGACCAGGGATAGCCTCTGATCTTTGCTACTTATAGTCAGAATGAATTGCTGTATATTAGACAAAACTGAAATTATCATTTTGAAACAAGGTATTTTCCAAGTCAAATGGCAAACATTAGATGAATTTATTCAGCCTCCTAGAGGTACATTTACAACCAAGTCATTTGGATGTTCTTAGAAATAAAAAGTGGTCATAAAACTGGGATATTCTAGAGGAAAGAAAGGACTTCCTTTATTTGACCCATAAATAATCTAAAAATTCTCTTTATCTACATGGTTTCCTCCAATTTTTATGGAAGCTGTTCCAAAATTCTTCTCTTTTTTCCCCTCCATGCACCCTATTGCCAAAACCTAAGCTCACAATTATTACTTGATCATACTCCTTCCTTCTTATTATCACTACCCAATTCCTTCCTTTCTAATCTGGCCTTTCAGAAGAAAAGCATCCTTGAGCCACTCCTCCCCTTTTTAATGTAAATGAGGGAGGCCCACACAGCTTCTTTCAAATTTGAGCTCTCTGAGGCCTAATGCTCAAAATATTCTTTAGGAATTGGCATCCAAAGGGAAAGTTGGGAATACTTATGTTAAGATTTGTTCTTTTTATGCAAGTCACATTGTACACAACTTTCTCCTTAATTGGACTACAAATTCCTCAAAACCTGGAACCATATTTTAATCATTTTTATAAATGTCTGCCATAGGTATGACCTAAAGAAGCACTCAGTATGACTCTTGAGCCCCACAGCATGTACTTTCTACTGTACCATCTGTGGGTGTTTCCACATTTCATTTAGGAGCCTAGAGGGAATTTTGAGGGAAGAGGGTCCAGGAGACTATAATATGAAACAACATTCACACAGCTAGCAGACCATTTTTACTTAGATTGTATGTTTATGTCATTCATCCATTTATTAAAGTATATTTATTAAGTGCCAACAATGTGTCAGACACTATTCTCAATGCTAGGGATACAGCAGAGAACAAAACAGACAATAATTCATGCCTTCATGGGGTCTGTGTAAATATGAAGACAGTGATTAGTATTATGGAGAAAAATCTGGGAGGATAGGGAGTTCTAGAGGAAGGAGGTAGTCTATTTTTTAACAGGGTAGACAAGGGATGCTTCACTGAGGTGGCATTGAGTAAAGGCCCAATGTGGTTTGGGAGAGAGCCACACAGATATCTGTATAACAGAGAAGAGCCCATTTTGACTCCATGTTGGATCTGTTTCTTTGACTTTAGCCTTTGCTTTTTGTTGCTTTTGTTATTATAATCATACACAATGGCCTGCCTCAGGGAACCCTACCAACCTGTGAATGGCTGTAAGAAAGAAGAAATTGACATCCCCTCCCCGAGGCTGGCCATTTCAGGAAATGTTTTCCAAGACTGATGGCACTTTTTACTTTACTTCCTCCCTGCTTCTCCCTCTCTATTCTGCCTTTTTATTTTACTTCCCTCTTTATTCTATAAAAGAAACTGGGGACTTCCCTGGTGGCCCAGTGGTTAAGAATCTGCCTGCCAACGCAGGGAACATGGGTTAGATCCCCGGTCTGGGAAGACCCCACATGCCACTGAGCAACTGGGCCCGTACACTACAACTACTGAGCCCACGTACCACAACTACTGAAGCCTGTGCACCTAGATCCCATGCTCCGCAACAACAGAAGCCACCGCAATGAGAAGCCCACGCACCGCAACGAAGAGTAGCCCCCGTTCGCTGCAACTAGAGAAAGCCCGCGTACAACAGCAAGACCCAAAGCAGCCAAAAAATAAAAAGAATTTTAAAAAAATAAGATAAAAAATAAAAGAAACTGGCATCCAGACCCCTATAAGATGGTTTTTGGGGACCCTATTCCGCCATCTTCTTGGTCTGCCAGCTTTCCGAGTAAAGTCGTGTTCCTTGCCTCAACACCTCATCTCCCTATTTATTGGCCTGTCGTGCAGCGAGCAGAGTGAGCTTGGACTCGGTAACATCTGGAGCAGTGTTCCTCTCAGAGGGAACAGCTTGAGAAAAGGGGGTCTAGAGCAGCAAAAGTAGGAGAGAGCATAGGAGGTGTGGTCAGTGAGTTATCAGATAATATGATTGTGGAAGATATATTTAGGCCATGTTTGGGACTGGATTTTACTCTAAGATAGGAACCGTTGGAGCATTTTGAGCAGAGGAGTAAAATTTATTTTACTTTTTAAAAAAGTTCTAGCTACTTTTCGAGAACAGACCTAAGTGAGATACATGTGGAAATACTACTGACCCAGGTCCATCTCCCTGATGGGCAGTAAGCCAAATGCTGAGATGCGGAGGTTTGCAACAAAGAAAGAGTATATTCATAAGGCAGCCAAGCGAGGAGACAGACAGGAGGACAAGTTTCAGATCTGCCTCCTTGAAGGCAAGGGTAGTAGAATATTTATGGGAGGGGCAGGGTGGTCTTAGGCGAGGGGAAAGGTGATTAGAGGTAGGGGAAAAGGTGAGGTAATCAGTGTCTTGTGCAGATGTATTCAGGTTACATTCTTCTGCATAGAAATGGAGGTGCTTAGTATGATCTAAGTTTTCTAGCCCTCTGACATCAAAACACCATTCAACAGACACCTGAGCAGGCCCAGTTTTAAGGTTGGTGGTCTAATCAGTCTTAGCCAGCTCTCACCAGACAAGAGCTAACTCCAAATTTCTGAATACAACTGGGCTACTTAAAGAGGAGAAAAAAAGAAAGAAAGAAAACAATGACTAAAACGAGCTTAATCAGTGAAGGCAGTTTACATGCAGAGGGATTTTAACAAGCTGTTCCCCTATCTGTTGCTCTGCAAGACAAGCTCAAGAATTCCTGTTAGTCATCAGCTTCTGTTAACTCTATGGGGCACAGTTTCAGGAATAGAAGATTGGCTTTGAGGTTATTGCAATAATCTAGGCAAAAGAAATAGATCAGAGTGGTAACAGTGGAGGTGGTGAGAAGGGGTCAGTTTCTGGATTTATTTTGAAGCCTTCAAAATCCAGGATATACCCAGGATTTGCTGACCAGATTTGATAAGGAGTATGAGAGAAAAAGGAAAGAACAAGAGATGAGTGAGTACAGGCAGAAAAGAGAAGAGGTTCAAAGACTAGGCCCTAAGCATTTCAGCATTAAGAGTTTGGGTTGCTGAATAGGAACCAGCAAAGAGGATCTCATCCAGTCTCAAGGCTTTAAGTATCATATAAGCACTGACAATTCTCAAATTTATATTTCTACCCCAGACTTCTTCCCTTAAATTCTAGCTCATATATCCCAATCTTCACATCTTCACTTGGATGTCTAATAGACATCTCAAAATTAACATTTCCAAATTTGAGCTTTTGACATTCTCCCCAAAATCCAATCCTCTCAGTCTCAGAGGGTGGAAACTCTATTCTTCCCATTGCTCAGCTCCCCAAACTTGGAGTCATTTCTCCATGTCATATCTTATAACCAATTCTTCTGCAAATTCTATTGGTTCTACTTCCAAAATATATCCAGAATCTGACCACTCCTCACCACCTACACTGCTCCCCACCCTGGACCAAGCCACCACCATCCTTGCCTAGATTATCGCAACAGCCCTTCTAAGTGGTCTGTCCTTGCTCCACTGTGCTCTGTTCTCCACAGAGCAACCAGAGTTGTCCTATTAGAACTGCAGTCATATCATGTCATTTCTCTGGATAAGACCCTCTAACAGCTTCCCATCCTAGAGTACAACTAAAGTCCTTATGATGGCTGATGAGGCCTACATTATCTCTGACCAATCTCCTAACTTCTCTCTCCCTTACTTTGCCCTAGTCACACTAGCCTCTTCACTGTTCTCCAATATACCAGACATGTTACCACCTCAGGGCCTTTGTACTTGCTCCTTCTTGCTGGGATGTTCTTCTCCTAATATATACTTCTGGCTTCCTCCTGCATCTCCTTCAGATCTTTAGTTGAATGTCATGTTTTCAATGAGGTCTTCCTCAGTCACTCTATCGAAAATCACAATCCCTACTCCCAGCAATGCTGTCTGCTTTCCCTGCTTTATTGTTTTTCTTAGTATTTATCATTATCTAACATACAGTATTCTTATTTGTTTATCTTGCCCTATGCCTATTTCTCCTACTAGAATGTAAGCTCCATGAAGGGGAGAATTTAAAAATTTTTATTTACTACCCAGTGCCTAGATAAGTAACTAATATGATAGGTGCTCAATAAATATTTGTTGAGTGAATAAACTAGGAGGGAAGAGAGGAGGAAAACAAAGATTATATGGTTTTCTGGAATCAGGAATGAAATCTCTTCAAGAAAAAAGGTAATATTGATGCATTTTTGACTTAAGATGTGTTTATTTGAGATGTGTTGAAGCCATGCATGCCATTTTGGCATCAAGAGCTTTGATACAAAATAAGGGAGCTAAAGGTCCCCTAACCAACATCACTTCTTGACCCACCACTGCATATCATGGAATCAGGAAATAAGAATGGAGAATGGATGATTAAGCTAATGGTGGTGAAGGCCTTGTTAGAACAAAGGCTTGTTAGAACAAAGAGATTGAATATAATAATAGATGTATTGTACATATAAACATAATACAACATAAGCCCAGAAGAGCAAGTAGCCCAAGAGCAAGCACAAACTCTACTTAGGAAGGTCAGAGAAGGTTTCAAGGAGGTAGAAATATTTGTAGAAGGGGACTGTAGAAAAATCAGTGGAGACTCACCAAGTAAGAGAACTCATCAAGTAGAGGGAAAAACTATTGTTTGTAAAACTTCTAAGTTCCAAACAATGAAGAGCCTACCAACCTCAAGCCCAAACATAGTTTTAATATAATCTTATCAGTCATATAAAAATGAAAACAGGAGAGAACAGCAAGAAAACTGGGACTGCAGTTGCTTACAACTTTTGTTGCTTGCTTGGAATAGACAGCAAAGAATGAAACAATACCTAGTTATATATCCTCTGAACACATTTTGACAATTTCACATTTCACCACCCAACCTAACCAGATCTGTGCCTTGGGAACCAACAATCAGATTATTATTTCCTCTCTTTCTTTGGGTAAGAGGGGTGCGGTACAGGTAGACTTCCATCCCCCCAGCCTAAAAATGACTTAAGAGCTTGATTAGATTGTAAGAGGGAAAAGGTAGAAAGAGGATTCTAGGATGATTCCTGGCTTGGCCTACTGGGCAGGTAGTGATAAGTATATTGTTTGAGATTGGGAATTCCTGATGAGGAGCTCATATAAGAGGATGATAAGCCCAGTTTGGGGCATGTTAATGTTGAGATGTTTGTGGGACACTAAAATGAGTTTTCTAGTTGCAATTTGGAATACAGTTAAGAAGGCCAGGAGATAGATTAGGATCTGCCATCAAGGAGGTCACTTGTGTCAAAAGTAATTTCAGTGAACTGACGGGGCACAGCCTAAGACTAATGAAATTGGGAAGTTGGCATGTCTGGACCTGTTCAGCACCTGGGCCCTTGTAAATTTACCCTGATGATGGCATGCTGGAAGGCCTGATGGCACCACTTGGCCCAGATGCCAAACCTCCATAGGCACATTTCCATTTCAACCTTGCATGGCACATACTTCTTCCCTCCTACCAGGATTTCTCTCCAACGATCAACCATCATAGACTTACATCTATCCTGAAGTGAACCACCCCAAATTGCAAATTATCAGAGTTTTTATTGTTTTACACAGCAATATTTGTTTCTCTTTTATCTCCAAACTGTCAAAGGTTCCTCTTTCTAAACACACAAGCACGCACACACGCAAATTGCTTTCTTTTTAGCTACTGAACTCTCTCTCCCCTTTAGTTCACAAACAGTTCTTTTAAATAAATGGTTTCCATTTGCAGCTTACACTTCCCATCCACTCATTCTTGCCTTAAATCCTTTCTATTTGGGTTCTGTTACTACCACATTAAAAAGTGTCTCTAAATTCTGCCAGTGACCTACTTCTTGCTAAATCCAGTGACCTTTTCTCATGTTATCCTCTATAATCTCTGTGGAGAATTTGACGGTGCCTTAAAATTCTCTTTTCTCTTGAACTTTGCTCTCCTGTTTTTTTCTTTTCCCGATTTCTTTAACTTTTTCTGATTCATCCTTTCAATAAACATTTACTAGGCATTGAATTTTTTACTCTTAAAATGTGTCATAATTTATGAGATAAAGTAGTAGGTGGATTTGGGTTCAGGCAAACTACATGGGAAACCAGTAGATTAGTGGACATTTGCATGGGAGCATAGAATCAGAATAAGGAGAGTTATTCATACAATTCAGATTTTGTTAATGACATTAGGTTCTGATGCACTGATAAATCACTCCCACATAGGATATATACTTAACAAGTATAACAGACCCTTCACTTTCTGTTTTATTTCTTAGCAATTCCTCTTTTGATCTACACATGCTTTATTTATATTAATCCCACAGCTCAATTCATATTTATATCTTTCTCAGTTAAGGCACTATTCTTTTTCTATCTGTGTGGCCTTCAACATGTGACTTAACCTCTCTGTGCCTTGTCTGCAAACAGGGGTTAAGCCATTATTTTTTAAGGTGACAACATATTTTGAATGTCATCCTTTCTCATGTTTATGCTAAAGTTAAACATTTTGGTGATAATAATAATAATGGCTAACATTTATTACACAATTAATATGAGCCAGGCATTGAGATAAGTACTATGCCATGCAACAGCCTTATGATGTTGATATTATGATTGTCCTTATTTTATAACCATGCTGCTGAGACTCTAGCATGTGATACATGGCTGTGAAGTCCAGATTCTGTCACTAAATTCCTTGACTATACATTCTTTTAAAAAACTTCATGTTTTCTTTAATTAACTTTTGTTTAATTAGGTCATGCTAAATTTGTATATAAAAGCAGGGGTGACTTCTTGCAGGTGAGAAAACTGTCAAAGAAAATGCTCCTGTAGACAACAGGAAAAATACAGGTTGGCTAGAATCGTGAAAGAAAATGTGACAAAGTTCTGGATAAATGCTGGGATTATACAAGCAAAAGAAAAAAAATGATTTGCAGTTTTTCTTTGGCAACATCTTTCTTATTATTCCTGTATATGAAACTTTCTCTCTTTCCAGGTTCCCAACCTTATTATGTTAGCTTCTGTCCTTGACAAGCTGGTCATCGGGCTCTGTTTACTTCTCCTTTTCTCCCCAGTTTACCTTAAGGCTTAATTTAAGAGCCTAGAAGGAAATGCTTAACTAAAAGACATAAATTTGCAGAGGAAGACAAGTAAAACACTGGGCTTGCCTATAAATGGATTATTTTGATGGCGTTGGATTTGATCCTTATTTTTGGCAGTGAAGGTGGTAAGTGTGTTTGTGTGTGTGGTACACGGGCCAGGAAAGGAAGGAGAGGTCTGCACAGCAACTGGCACGTTTTCATTGTTTATGTTCAGCATTTTAATAACGTTAGTATTTGCACAGCTGAAGGAAAGGAAAGCACCCTGAGGATAGACACCATGAGGAACTCTAGAAGTTTGAAAACCAGAAAAACATGAGTTGGGAAAGAGCCATAAATGTTAATAAGTAAAAAGCACCTCAGCCAAGATAAACCTAGTGTTGGGATGCTAAATTCCAAAGGGAATCAAAAAGGAGCACATTGAAATACTTAATCTGACAATTCTTAACTCTGTTTTTATCATGAAGGTATCACTACAGAGATATTCAGAGATCAGGAAGTTGGAGATTTCTGCACAGTATAATGAAAACACAAAAGCCTTTAAATGAGAACTTTTATTTATTTATTTTTAATAAATGTATTTAATATTTATTTATTATTGTCTGCTTTGGGCCTTCGTTGATGTGAGCAGGGGCTACTCTTTGTTTTGGTGCATGGGCTTCTCATTGTGGTGGCTTCTCTTGTTGCGGAGCACGGGCTCTAGGCACGCAGGCTTCAGTAGTTGTGGCACATGGGCTCAGTAGTTGTGGCTCGTGAGCTCTAGGGCGCAGGCTCAGTAGTTGTGGCGCATGGGCTTAATTGCACTGTGTCATGCAGGATCTTCCCAGATCAGGGCTCAAACCCGTGTCCCCTACATTGGCGGGTGGATTCTTAACCACTGCGTTATCAGGGAAGTCCCGAGAAACAACTTTTAATTTCATCTCTATAATTTACAAGTATGTTGCATGGGGGATTTTACTTAATCTCTCAGAACCTCAATTTCCTCATCTGCAAAACAAAGGAACTGCCTAGCAAACAGTAACTAAATAGTGGCTGTAATAGTTCTGTTTACTATTAGTTGGTGCCCTTACGTCTCTGTCTTGTACTATCTCACTTTGGCCAGTAGGATAATCACCACAGCTCTGCTTATAACTATTCTGCCTTTGCTATGGGATGGTAAGGAGATCAATTGTAAGCTGGACCTTATTCAATATAGGAAAATAGAAACCATGGAAGGCATGGCAATTAGCTATTAAGGAGAATGCAAAGGCTTTTTGCACAAACCAAAGCCCATGCTTCCATAGACAGCCTCATCAGCTGTGAGTTTTTACACCTTTTTTTTATCCTTTCAAGCAAATTCTTTCCTCCCAGGGTTACCACCATATCTAAGGCCCTGAAGGCTGGTAAAGAACAGATAGTCCTCTCAGATATGTCATTCAGCACTAGCCTGGGAGCTGCCCTGTTTGGATTCTCCGTGCAATAATCCAGAACTGAGCCTCAGTAATGGTAAGGTGCTGTCTGCCCACCTAGCAGACGGTCAGTCCCTACATCTTGGGCCCCCCAGATCCTGCCCTAATCTCCAACTGCCTACAGTCACCTAATATAGACTCAAAACGGGACAAGGAGAAACACAGGATTAAAAAACAAGTGCCCAGTCAAAGGAATATCAATGTAGACATTGTTTACCACTTGGCTAAAGGGCTCATGTTTACCACTGGCTGAATAAAGTTGCCTTTCATGGGTCTTAATGGTGTGGATTTTTGTTAGGTGGTTTATTGGCAGTAAAATTCACCTTATTTATTCTTTTTTTCTCAAGTGGTAAAAGAGTTGGAAATGCAACTTCAGCAGGCCCAGAAGTTGAAATGATTTGGTTATAGGGGTGTTGAAAAGCTCTGCCAAACACTTCATCGTCACTAGCCTCCTAAGGCACCAGGTTCCATCATTAGAATCCCATTATTCTGCCTACAGTAAAAGGTCCTGTCATTATCTTTAGCATCAATTAGTTTAAAATACTTAGGGCCTTGGGGGGAAAATAAAGTCCTACTCTGTTTCATTTGGGGTTAGGGAGACACTTCAAGGACAGGAATGATTAGTAGGACCAGTGTAGGTACTGAGACCCTGGGGGTAGGAGAGATTCTTCTCTAGTGTACAGGATGTGTGGGTGTGGAGAGGACACAGGGAGGAGGGCAGTCCTGGGTCTTAGAGGTGCGAGGGTGGGGGCTACAGCCAAAGAAAGACTGCAACATGACAAACTGGAGGGGAGTTTAATCTAGAGCCAGACCTCTGTGTAGATGAAACAGAAATATGTTAACTGCGACTTGATTTAAAATTGAAAGGCACTGACTTTCAGAATGGACCATCTGAAAATGCTGTATAATAACCATTAAAGTTCTTTTTAAAATTTAGCTGTTGGGACTTCCCTGGTGGCACAGTGGTTAAGAATGCGCCTGCCAATGCAGGGGACATGGGTTCGAGTCCTGGTCGGGGAAGATCCCATATGCCGTGGAGCAACTAAGTTCCTGAGTCACAACTACTGAGCCCGTGCGCCACAATTACTGAAGCCTGCTCTCTAGAGTCCGCGAGCCACAATTACTGAGGCTGTGCGCCACAACTACTGAAGCCTGTGTGCCTAGAGCCTGTGCTCCGCAACGAGAAGCCACTGCAATGAGAAGCCTGCGCACCACAATGAAGAGTAGCCCCCGCTCACCGCAACTAGAGAAAGCCCATGCGCATCAACGAAGACCCAACGCAGTCAAAAATAAATAAATAAATGTTAAAAAAAAATTTAGCCGTTGTGTCATGAAGCAAATGGATAGTATACATTGTTTTAAAGCTATGATACCAGTGACTAATTCTTTCTTCTTTTGAGAACAAATAATAACTCAAAAACCAGAAAGCTATCAGAGATATGTATAAATGAGCTTAAAATATAAGGCAAAACAATTTTTGGTATAATTCAGAAATAAACAAAAACAAGTAAGTTATTCTATTCTTCAAAACTTTAAAAATCTTTTAAAATAATCTTTCATTTTGGAAACCAAAATCAACATAACAATTATTGTCTTTTGAGGACACCATTTCAACCTATAGAACTGTATATAACACAAAATTGGAAACATATAAAGGTGACCAAATAGGAAAATGGTCTTTCTGAATATATTTTAATTTTTTACTGAGTAATGCAGTTGATTATTCTAAGGTTCTAAATTCTTCCATCTTGCAGGAATAAAATAGTAAAAGGAAAAATTAACACTTACTAAACTTTTATTAAGTAACAAGAATTTCTAAAATTGTTACATGTAAAATGTCCATGGTTCTATGTGGTAGATACTGTAACCTCCATTTTACAGACGAAAAAACTAAGAGTTTCAGAGACTTTACTAATAGCACACCACTGTAAATGCTTAAGCCAGGAATATAAAAGCAATTTAGAGATCTTGAGAGGGAACTTAAATTCATTGGCTTGGCTAAATGTTTCTCACTGGTACCTAATTAATAAATTCAATGCAAACTTTTACTTAGAAGCAGTTGCAACAGGTTAGCTTACACCTACCATTTACTACCTTGAACTGTCAATCCTATGATCAGGCACTTATTTTGGTCGCATATAAAACAACTTCTCCCTTAAGTAGCCACCATCATCTCATACGCAATTGACTGTTTATTACAATTCTATTTCCCCCCAAGTGTTTGACATAACAGGAAAATAATTCCAAACTCATGCATTCCACAATCTCCAACCCACTCATTTATTCATTCACTTAATGAATATTGAATGTCTACAATTCTTGCTGCTGAAGATATAAAGCCTAAGTCTTATGAAGTTCAATAGGAAAAAGAGATACCAGATAGATGATAGAGATAGATTGATAGATGGATGACAGCTAGCTAGCTAGCTAGACAAATAGATATAGATATAGGTATAGATAAAATAGTGTTATGCCCTTGTGGCAAAAACTGAGAGTTGTCACCCAGTAATCATTATCTTCTTTGTCAGTAAACTAACCTCTGAATTTAACTGGGCATGGCCACCCAGAATAAATCTACATTTCCCAACATCTCTTGAGCTGTGTTTGGCTATGTGACTAAGTTCTGCCAAAGGGATGTAAACAAAAGAGATCTGAGCAATATCAGGACATGTTAGAAGGAGACCTTCATTACTTTTTCTTTTTCCTGCTGCCTTTCTCATTACTTTTTCTTTTTTCCTGCTGACTGAAATAAGAGCATGCTGACTAGAGCTGAAGCAATCATTTAAGCCCAAGGGGCTGCATTTTAGGGCCAATGAAGCAAAAATGTTAGAGTTGACTGCGCCCCTGATAATTATGTCAATCACACGAACCCTAGATTATTTACCTCTGGGCAAAATTTATGTGTGAGAAAAACAAACTTCCATCTTTTTGAAATTTCTGTTTTTAGGGTTTTCTGTCACTCCCATTCGACTTTAATCTTAACTAATACAAAAATATTTAAAAAATAAAGCAGAGTAAGGGATTAGAGTGTGGCACCATGTGATATTTTATTTTTTTCTTTTTGCGGTACGCGGGCCTCTCACTGCTGTGGCCTCTCCCGCTGCGGAGCACAGGCTCCGGACGTGCAGGCTCAGTGGCCATGGCTCACGGGCCCAGCCGCTCCCCGGCATGTGGGATCTTCCCAGACCGGGACACGAACCCGTGTGCCCTGCATTGGCAGGCGGACTCTCAACCACTGCGCCACCAGGGAAGCCCCATGTGATATTTTAGACAGGGTGACTGGGGAAGGACTTTATGAGGAATCAATAGTTGGGGGGAGTCCTGAATGCATGAGTAAGCCAAGTGGTAGGGGGAGAGCATGTTCCAGGAAGTGGGAAATAGTAAGAGCCAAAGCCTGGATGTGGGAGGGAACATGCTTCTGTGTTCAAAGACCAGCAAGGAGGCCAACATGGTCTACCTTCCCAACTTCTTATCCTGATTCCCAAACAGAAATCCTTGACTCCAGACCTTGCAGAGATCAGTCAACTTTGCAGGCACTGTTCTCTACAGGGTCTCTTCAGAAAGACTCATGACCCAGCTGTGAGTCTAAGCTTTTACTCAGATAGCTTCAAGGCTCAACCTCTAAGGCCCATTACAGAATGCTCCCCCACTTCGCCATTCAAATATAACACATTTTTCTGAACTTACTATAGGTTCTCACTCTTGCTTAAGGGATGGCACTATTGATCTGCCCCATATTGCTTTCTTTCTTCTTGAAACTCCTTAGATATTATGGTCAATACTTTCATGTTAACTGTTAATAATCTATCATTCTGTTCTAATTGACGTATTCAATATGTATCTTTTGCCACCTCAATTAAGATGTAATGTAAGGGCTACATCTTTAAAAGTTTTAAAAATCTTTTTTGGCTAGTATCTCTTCAAACAGAAGGTACTCCATAAAAACCTTCTGTATGTTCATTCAAACATCTCACAAACTAGAAACACAATGGAGAGAACCTAATCTTTCTTGGTTCCTCCCTTTTGCCAGGAAGATATGAGTAGCTGAAGTATTTGGTGCTATATATAGTCAGTTGATGTCAGCTGGATGCCAGTCTCTTCAGAAAGGCTCAGTCCCCAGTTTGAGTCAGAGCTAGGGACCATGCTATCCCAGGCTCAAGGATAAAAACCATCGGGCCCAAGTGCCATCCATATTCCATCTCCAGTCTTTCCTCCACAAATCAGGATTCATCCTTCCTGAAAAGCACGGTCTAAGAGCAAGGTAAGTATATTGTTTCCTAAAATGTTCTATTAGTCAGTTGTCCAAGGAAGTTCAGAGTTGTGACTCATTAATGGGCTTTCTTTGCTTTAAAGGACAGCTGTTGATGCCAATATTAAAATACTACCACCAAAGAGTTCTGGTTTAATCTGGCATCCTTTCTTCATTCTTACAATTTGCTGGAATTGATGTACTGTGATGTTGGTACAAATGAAGGCCAGTAAGGAAACAATGACAGATTAAAATAAACTGTGGAAAAGAGAGAGGAAGGGGAAAGGAGTCCAGCTCTTTCATTGTTTCTTATTGCCCAATAATCATTGTACTAGTATATAGATAAGACTGGGCTGGAAACTCTGAGAAACAGCCTCTGTTCACTGTGACATTGCCTGTCAATGAATAGCATGCTCTGTCACCAGACAAGGAATGGTATTAAAGTCTTTCAGTAGAAAGCAATAATAAACTCTTAATAAAGAACAAAGATGCTGTCTCTCAAAAGGATGATTATAAAACACTCCAAATGAGTTCTTGACATTGCCTCAATAATGTTCCTTTATTTTTCACAGGGAGGGAACAAAAAAATCATGCTATCACATAATACCATGGTGAAGCAGAGGAAACAGCAAGCATCAGCCATCATGAAGGAAATCCATGGAAATGGTATCAGTGAAAACCCTTCACAGCAATAATATAGCTCAGCATTAATGTAGACTCTTCCTGATGTTATTTAATATTCTATAGTTTACTTCCTTTAAATTCTTGCTATTCTGTCATAACAAACCTGGAGCTCTAGGGGGTGTATAAAAGCCTATGGTAACTAATCCTTTTGTAGTCATCCTTTCTCATTTGAAAGCTATTTTCAGATGAACAACTGCTCTAAAGGAATGAAGCAATCTGACAGCTGATGTACATTCTACTTGGCTTGCCTTTCACATTTCACGTTATAAGTTAATATCACCACTCTCAGATCTTTTTTTCTCTTTTTTGGACAGGTCTCATACAATCTTGTCTTCATTGTCCATCCCACAAGATCTATCTTGATTTCTTTTACCTTATATTACATAAATCATTCAAAATCTGTTCTAGCATCTTTTTTTTTTTTTAAAAAAAGGTGTTAAGTTGGAATTCATATTCATTGTGAACTTCTTTAACCCTGAAACCAGTCTTCATATTTAGTAACTGATTTACCGAGATATTCTGTGTGGAAATCTACTTCTATTTGTAATTTCTAGGAAAATATAGATTTCTTATAGTCTCAAGCATATAACTCAAAAAAATTTAATATAAATTAGATGCAAGATGATATTCCACTCTCTTCTCTAAGTTCTAGCAAAACACTCTAGAAAGTAATGCTTTATACATTGCATTTTGATTGTTATAAAGGAAATTGAGAAAAGGATAGCATCAATTTTAAAAGTTAATAA
Source organism: Orcinus orca (assembly GCF_937001465.1). Classification (NCBI taxonomy): domain Eukaryota; kingdom Metazoa; phylum Chordata; class Mammalia; order Artiodactyla; family Delphinidae; genus Orcinus; species Orcinus orca. The sequence goes on from NC_064562.1 coordinate 132,887,137, forward strand.
GTAGAATATCTACATAGTTTTAAGGGCTGATTTGAGCCATTCCAGAATATATTTGTGGAGTTTTCAGGGCACCTCCTTACTTCCCTTCTATTAACAAGGAATGTGACCTTTTACCTGAACAATACTAAGACCTAGAGCAATGAGATCTTTCACCAGGTAGCTGGGAAAAGGCATAAGTATAGCATTTTCATATTTCACCTTCCATAAAGCAAGCTGAATAGAACCAATCAGAGACTGTGTTAGATGCTTCCCCCCACAATGCAGTCATATCTAAAGGGTTCTGTTATTAAGTTTTGTTTTCTATTTTTTTGCAATACAAAATCACCACACTGGATTCAACTTAGACCCATGTTTTACTAAGATGTCAAACTAGTTTGGAATAAAGTGAAAATAATTCTGAATCAGACACCAGAACTAAATTTGTACCAATGCAAGGTTCCAAAATTCAGGCTTCTTTTAAATTTTTGCACTTCTTTGTATTTCCTGCTTCATGTAGTTTACTTGAAATTGTTTTAATAGTTTCCTTGATCAATAAGGAAAAAATCAGATAATCACTTGAGTTTGAGACTAAATTATTTATCTTAAAACTAGGCTTGGGATAAGTTATCATTTTCTAATTGCATCATAATCATAAATCAATCCATCATTTTAATGTATTCCCAGTTTAAATCATGTGTTGGATTCTACTCTCTTATTTCTGACATAGACCTATAAGAGTATCTTTTCCTTTTTTTATAATATAACTTTTATTTTTTTATGAAATATAAAGAAAAAGTACAATTATATCTCAAGGGGAAAAAAAACCCTCAAGACTATAATCTCACCACCAACAGGTCCTGGCCAAGTAAAGTCTGCTGAAGCCCTCCCTCCCAAGTCACGGGAAGATTTCCAGTCCCTTAAATGGAGTCACATGCTCTGCCTTTGTTGGAGGTCAAGTACTACAGATAACAGGGATAATCACAGACTTCTTTCTTAACTCATCTCAGATAAAACAGCTGCAGTACTTTAGGAAGCAGTTTAAATAATTTCCCTCTTTTATTTCCTCTGACATCTTACATGGAACTTTACTATTTGTATATGACATAGTGTTTAGAGATCTGGAGCTAGGGGAGTATCATTTTTTCTAAGGAGGCAGAAATGAGACATGGACTGCAGAGAAACCTTTCTGGGAATAATTCTCCAAACTTTCAAACACTTCACACCAACAAAAACCTGGATAATTTAAGATAAAGCATGCAACTCTTTTGATCTTAATTCTAAGACTAAGTAAAATTTGGACTGGATTGTCCTCTATAAAAATGAATAGAGAAGCTATTTGAAGTTCTTCTCCCACTCCCTTCTCCCCTTGTGCATCAAGATTTTTTTTTTCAGTATTATAATTCATTTATTTTTTATATCACTTTTCAAAGACATTTAGCCTGGAGGAGAATGAAATGTGACAATGAGATGGCTAAATGAGTTGTCTTCTAAACCTGAGCTAGGAGTTCAGTCCAGTTCTTGCTGTGGGGAGAGAGACTATAGCTGGTGAGCCTTGAGATGATCAGTAGGAAAATATAAGAATCAAAAAGGAGAGTTTTTCATCAGAGCACTCATTGAATCTGAAGGAGAAATAACCTCAAAGAATTACTGAGAAATCCTACCCATATAGACTAAAATACATAGAACTGGATAGCACAAGTAAAAATGTAGATAACTCACAGCCTCTACTAAGTATACACCAAATTGTTCACTCATTATGGCTCCATAATGATTTGGTGTCAAATAATGTACCAGAAGCAAAAGTAATTAATAAAAAGTATCTCCTAACACTAAGGCTCTATACCTTCAGACAGACCATCCTCAGCATCATATCATGATGATCATCAACATGGTCATCAACATCAATATTAAAAGTGTTAGAGCTGATGATTAGTAGCTGTTTTGTGTTACTACTGTGATGCAAAACCCAGAAGCTTTAAACAGAAATATCAGAGCCATGTTGCAACTGTATAACAAGTGCCATTCTAAAAGACAAAAACACCAAAATACTTTGCCATTATCTGTCATGAATTAGTTGTGGAGGCAAGAAAAGATGGCTTATAATGGTTCCATGCCCACCAGCCCTGTGCTATTTACTCCTGATGCTGTACATATTCTCCAGTGGTGATCATGTTTCTCTCTCACTCAGTAACTCATTTGAGACTTGATTACTGAAGGAAGAGAGAGAGAGAGGGAAGGATAAAAGAATAGGAAGTAATAAGTCTATAGAGAAAGAGAATGGGGAATGAGAATGGAGGAAGGAGAGGCACTCTAGAGCAACTGGCATCCGTCCAGAAATGGTGGGGAAAAGGAATAGGAATTAAAATTATCTAAGAACTGGGAGTATGCTGTCCCCTGATCTTAAGCACAGATATTGCTGACAGTTTAGAAGAAGAGCTTCAGAAATAAAAAGACTACAGTTGTTTCAGTCACCCTACAGTTTTCGCACCTGGGCTCTGTGAGGGCTTTTTTGGTATGTTTTTTTTTTGTTTGTTTTTTCCCTCATGACTGGTGAACAGCTTTTCCCAGCACACAGAAGAGGACTGAGCAGATTGTTTTTGCGATTTCAGGAAAAGAGTTTAGTCTGTGGTCTGAAAACAGGAAGCCAGGTTCTAAATGGAGTGCTGTTGTTGATATCGTACCAGGAGCCCTGAGTTCCAGACCAGACAGCAGATACCTCATCTGAAAATGAAGAGGTTGGATCTGTTGAGTCATCTAATTCTAAAATTTCATGATTCTAATATATTGAGCTATGTGCTCAAACATCAGTGTATTTGAGTTTTTCCACCAATAACAGAGGCAGTGATAATATTAACACAAATTGCAGGGGTACTTCGAAAAGCATAGATATAATGTCTTGACTTTCAGACAAAAGATAATGTGAAGACCCCTTTTACTTTTCCTGTATAAGCATATCTTAAAGTATAATTAATCAAGTCATCAATATAAAAATGAGGACACCAGGAAGGACTTAAACACTACAGATCAAATGTAAAAAGTCTAGGGGAGAAAAAGAACTTAACCTAATGCTTAATGTACAAATTTGTTAGTTTTCTTTGGTTTAAAATTTCACATTAGCATTCTCATAACCCGAACAAAAAGCATGCTTTATCTTGAAAATTGGTGTGCAATAATATGTTGTGAAATCATGGATTTTTCTAAGCATGCCATAGATTTCTAAACCTCTAATAACGCTCTCCAGCAAAGTAGCAGCAGAGAACTAGGCTAAATTCCAATTTATACCAAAGTTGAAATTACAATGTTTAATTCTTGCCATATTCTATCATCCTAGAAGAATGATGAACATCATTTCTTTGTTGCCTTTTTCACTCTAATATGCTCTAATTATACGTCCTATAAACAGTACTAGATGAATTACTGGTTTGTGTAACTCAATTTGCATAATTCAATACATTGGTAATCTCATTTTTTAAATGTTTATAGATTTACACAGTTATTGAATGGTAATACATTAACAGTAAATTTTTGAACTCAAATCAAGGCAAGGAGATACGAAATAGGAAAATATAGAATCCCAGATGAGTTTCAAAATCAACTTTTTAATCTAGAGAAAATTATTAAAGATTACTAATAAACTTTTAATCAAATGTAGACTTTTCAAGTATTATTCAAAACCACAGTCTGGACTATTAACTTTTATATAATATGTATATATGCATGTTGCAGTATGCAATAATGTATATTTATGGACTATTATTCAATCTACACAGGCCAACTGTCTGTAAACAGGCAGAAGAGTCCTGTTAAGTGTAGAGAAAATCTCTTGGCTTCAATCAGGCTTTTAAGTAAATTGATAGGACCACCCTAAAGCAAATCAATTTCAGTTATCTCCCCTTCTGTGGTTTTGCCCATTTTACCAGAATTGCAGCTGCCCGTGAATCATGGCGAAACAGTTTTAAAAGATCTTTCGTCTTACTACTATTATTTATAAGTGGGTATCTTTACAAACTATGAATTGGATTCACTGATCTAACTAAATATGTAACTTTGGCAGGATCAAAATTACAAATTAAAAATACAGAACTACCTGTGCACACATAAATCCTTGTTGACTAAGTTTTAGAATGTTAACCTATGATATAAATGTGAAAAAAAAATGTTTTTTGGAGGAATTTAGGTTCAGTGTCTGCTCATAAGACTACATATTGAAGAAAGGTTTGAAAAAGGAATTGATCACATTTTCAAAGATCACTGATACTCTCCCAATAAAATGCAATTTTCCATTTGGTTTCCAGTACTCATAGTAATATGGTTAAAGTGGAAGGAAAGTATATTCAAAAATCAAAAGTTTGAACTTTTTAATGTAAGATTTTAAATCTTAATTTAGCTACAAAAATAATGCACATTTGAGGACATTACTGAGAAAGAATATTGATTACAATTATTTAATATTTCTAGTAGATTGAAAAATGTGGAGGTTTTTGTGGAAATTAATTTGATAATGGTCAAGACACTAAAGTTATATTGTAATAGTTTTTTATAATTAGATATTTATTCCAAAATAATCATTATTTCCTTAAAATAATAGCAAACTATAATAGATTAAGTCCTATAAAATCTTTAAAGAATAAATGGAAAATTCTGGATCACTATAAACGACATTAACAGGAAAGCATGCCTAGCAATATTATTTTCAATAGATGATCTAATGCCACAAAGACAACCTTCTAATCCATCAGGGCAAGGATATGAACCCTGAATAAGTTATATCATTTATCAGGCATCCAGATTAAACACACTGTTAAGACCCTGCACAGAGGTTTGCAATAAAGGGCAGGGAACAGCTGAACTTGGATTCTATCTGCTCAGTTGACACCATTCTTTTCACTCTGAAAGTTTAAGTAAATGAAAGTGTTCATACATTAGATTTCCCAACTCACAGATGGTCTGGAACTCCAGCGCCAATTACATCATAAACTTAACTACTGGAAGGGAAGGGGAAAAAAAAACCTTGGAGAATTTAGTTTATGTCTTTTATTGTTTGTTTGTTTATGCAAAATATATTGACTTAAAATGTTCCTATGTCTCTATCAGTATGCTAGTGAATATTTAACTGGTTCTTTGGGGGGAAAAATGCCTTGGTTTGTAGAATTTGCCAATTTCTGTGGTATAAATACTCTTGCCATGGCCAATTTTGAGCTACCATCAAGGAGAAACTGAATGCAGAGTTGGGAAGAGATGTGTAGTAATACAACACTATACAGTATTTCCACCATACAGATATAATAGATATAAGAAAACATCAAGAGCATAGATAATAGCAAAAAGGAGTAAAACATTTAGAAAGTGATATTTTTGAGTATTTATTGCTTTCTTTTTAATATAACTTATTATTAAGTTTATATAATTTAATTTTAATAGTGGTTATGTTCACTGAGTTTAACTACTGGCTAACAGAATTTCTGAAAATTTATCAGTCGACTCTTGTGAACCAGTACAAGCCTGCTCCAGACACCACTAGATTTCTCATGCAGTGCTTCTGGTCCCAGAGATACACAGGACCTTTAGATGGTCACTCAAAGCCAACTATTAACTCACTGTCTGTTACTTACAGAGTAAGAGGGAGAAAATTTAGGCTTAAACGTAGTAGAAGGAAGTATGAAGAATAAGCAAAGAGAGTTGAGAGTTGGTCAATTATTTTGTGTGCCTTCTCCTCTTTCCTTTTTGTCTCTTTTATCTCCTCTCTTGTGGTATAAATTTACTAGTAATAATGGATTGTACCAACTGATTATTGAGGGTAGGTAAGTTCCTCATGGCTCTTGCTGCACATCTACTCCTTGTAGCAACTTGGGTGATGATTACTGTGTTTTGCTAAAAAGGAGTGAATGTTTCTTATGAGCCCAAATGAGTCTGGCCAGAGGTATATCCATATTTTATACTTCTGCTCTTTTTTTCCTCTCCTCTTCAAGGCCCCCATTGCTGGGCTTCTAGGCTATTCTTCTTTACTCTTTCTTGATTCCAATCTTAATAGACTTTTTGGACCTACATCAGTGAGATGAAGATCTGAAGAGAATAACCATAGTTAGCATGCTTTTAGTTGAAAATAGCAGAAAATCAGAAACGAACTAAAGGGAATTTATTGCCTCACATAACTGAAAAGTTCAGAGGTGATTTGATAAGTCTTCATCTGGCAGCTCAAGTATGCCATTAAGGACCAGGTTTCTTTCTCCCTGTGCTCTGATTTTCTTGGGGTAAGCTTCACCCCACATCTGGCTCTATCATTTTATCAAGTGCATACCAACAGTTTCCTGGGCAATATACATCCGTGCTTACCTGCAGCAGGAAAAGAAAGTATCTTTGACACAATGTACACAAAGAAAAGTCCTGATATTTTGCCTCATTGACCTAGGTCAGGTCACACACCTGTTCCTGTATCAATCACAAAGGTTAATTAATTCCTGTCAAATATACCCCAGAAAACTATTGTAAATCTAAGTGGCCAGAGGGATGGAATTCAAGTAGGGCATGTGGTTATTTCAGAAACATTGGTGGAATCAGCTAATACTGGGGGCCATTAGGAAGAGGAAAATGAGATAAAAACATTTTCTCAAATTTTTGTCTTGGGATCCCCAAATTAAACTTATGCCATAGCTTGAAATTTAGAACTTATAGAAAATAACATAATAATATGCTATTCCTTTTTCTAGCTCCTCTATTTTCATTTAACTGTTTATAATGACTCAAATTGGTAACAGAAAAGGAGAGAAAGAGAAAAGCTGCATCCCTGTTTTGGTTTCCTTATGAAAAAACTTTGTAGCCTTAACTGTAAGGAGAGATTCCACTGCTATAATATAAAGACTGTTGTTTTTGCATTTTCTAGTGGCTGCCTGCTTTGGGGCATTTTTATTTCCTGAAAATGTCCCATTAAAACATTTGTTTAAAAACATTATTTGTCATATATAAATACATTACATAGAATGTGTATTCCTAGAAGGTTAATGGACAAAAAAAAATCTATTGATTTCGATTTTCTGTGTTATTATTTTATCCTGTTTCTCTCTCTTGCATTGCTAATTGAATTATTTTAAGAAGCATTTAAAGGAGATTTCCCCTCCACCCCGTAGTATTGCATCAAATTACTATAAGCCATATTGTGTCTTTTTGGTCATTTGTGATCTAAAGGGAACTTGCTATTTTGATTCCAGAATCAAAAAGCTGAAACAGTCCACTCCTGTCACACTTTCTAGAACACTGAGGGATATATTCATAGACACACTGAAAAATAATCCAGCTCCTTCCATGTTGCTAGCACACAGTAACAGACTCCAAACACTTGCAAATAAACAATAGTGAATATTCCCTGTAGAACTCAGCAGAGCTGGCAAACAAATCCCAGGAAACTGTAAAATACCCTCATCTACCCTGCTGTGCACCTTCATTCCTCTTCCATAAGCTATTTCTGCCAACCCTGGGGACTGTAATTTTTTTTTTTTTCACCTTAGAGAGTAGACAATGCCACTCTGCGCTGCATTAGGAAGGGCTATGGAAATTTTTTAAATTGAACATTTTTTTAATAATAGACTTTATTTTTTAGAGCGGTTTTAGGTTTACAGAAAAACTAAACAGAAAGTATAGTATAATGTTCCTATATACCCCTTCTCCTCCCAACACACAGTTTCTCCTATTATTACCATCTTGCATTAGTGCGTTATACTCGTTATGATTGACGGACCAATATCGACGTAGTATTATTAACTGAAGTCCACAGTTTACATAAAGTTTCACACTGTGCGGCACTGTCCTATGGGTTTTCATGAATGCACAACTGTCACGCGTCTGCCATTACAGTATCATACAGAAGAGTCTCACTGCCCTAAGGTTCCCCTGTGCTCAACCTCTTCATCTCCACTCCCTCCACACAGCCGCTTGGCAGCCAGTGATTCTTTTACTGTCTTCCAAGGTTTTGTCTTTTCCAGAATGTCATAAAGTTGGAGTCATATAGTAGCCATTACAGACTGGCTTTTTTCACTTAGCAATATACATTTAAGGGCCATTCATGTCTTTTCATGGCTTGATAGCTCTATTAAACTTTTAATTTTGATATAAATGTAGTTTACATGGAGCTGTAAGAAAGAATACCAAGCAATCCCACGTACCTTTTTCCAGTTTCCCACAAGAGCAACATCTTGTAAAAGTATAGTACAATATCACAACCAGAATATTGATATTCATGCAGTCAAGAGAGTCCTACCAATCACTAATGTCTCCCATTTATATATATATCTCTTTTCATTTTAAGATGCTATAAAATGGAATCATACAGTATGTAACCTTTGGGGATTGGCTTTTTTCACTCAGTGTAATTCCCTCAAGATAGATCCATTTGCTGTGTTTCAACAGTTTGTTCGTTTTTATTGCTGAGTACCATGCTTTGGATGGACCACAGTGTTTTTAACTTTTTACCTACTCATTAAAGTACATTTGAGTTGTTTCTTTTATTATTATTAAGAATAAAGCTGCTATGACCATTTGTGTATAGGTTTTTGTATGAACATAAGCTTTCATTTCACTGGGATAAATGCCCAGTATTGCTGGTAGTCCTATGTTCAGTATTTAACAGAGCCTATTAAATTATTTTCTCGGGTGGCTGTACCATTTTACATTTCCAACAGTGATGTATGAGTGATCCAGTTTTTCTCCACACCCTCGCCAGCATTAGATGCTGTCACTATTTTTCATTTTGGCGATTCTGATATGTGTATAGTTATATCTCATGGTTTTAATTTGCATCTCTCTAATGACTAATAATGTTGAACATCTTTTCCTATGCTTATTTGCCATCTGTATATCTTCTTCAGTGAAATATCTCTTCCTGTCTTTTGCCCATGTTCTAATTGGATTGTTTGCTTTTTTACTGATGAGTTTTAAGAGTTCTTTATATATTCTAGTCTGTTTTCAAATATGTGGTTTGCAAATATTGTTTCCTACTCTGTAGTTTGTTTTTTCATCCTCTTAACACAGTCTTTCTCAGAGCAAAAGTATTTAATTTTGCTTGATTTATCAACTGTTCCTTTTATGGACTGTGCTTTTGGTGTCAAGTTTAACAACATTTTGTCCAGCCCTAGATCCCAAAGGTATGATCATGTAATTTTTCTTCTTTAGCCATTTAATATGGTAGAATACATTGATTTCTGAATATTGAACCAATCTTGTATCCCTGGAATAAACCCCACTTATTCATGGTATAGAATTCTTTTTCTGTATTGTTGAATTCTATTTACTAATATTTTGGTAAAGATTTTTGCTTCTATAAGCATGAGGGATATTGATCTGTAGCTTCTTTTTTTGTGTGTTGTTTCTGTTAGCTATCAAGGTAATAAACTAATTGGGAAGTGTTCCTTCATCTTCTGTTTTCAGGAAGAGACTATGTAGCATTGGCGTTAATTCTTCTTTAAATGTTTGGTAGAATTCTCTGGTAAAACCATCCAGGTCTGAAGATATCTTTTGGGGGAGATTTTAGAATTATAAATTCAATTGCCTTATGGCTATAGGATTAATCAAATTATCTACTTCATGTTGGGTGAGATGTGTTACTTTCTGCTTTTCAAGGGATTGGTCATATTTTTTCTGTTTTCAAATTTATGTGAATTTACATGTAGAGTTGTTCATAGTATTCTCTTTTTATCCATTTGCTATCTGCAGTGGCTGTAGTGATATCCCCTATTTTGTTCCTGATACTGGTAATTTGTATCTTCTACATTTCTATTTTTCTGTGTCAGTCTAGCTAGAGGTTTGTCAATTTTACTGATCTTTTCAAAAGCCAACTCTGTGCTCAACTGATTTTTCTCTACTGTTTTTCTGTTTTTAATTTCTACTCTTATCTTTATTATTTTCTTCCTTCTGCTTGCTTTGGGTTTATAGTATAGATTTGATACTTTTCCTCTTTTTTTAATGTATGCATTTAGTGCTATAAATGTCCCTCTCAGCACTGTACTGTCTGTGCCCCATAAATTTGATATGCTCTATTTTTAATTTCAATCAGTTCAATGAATTTTTTATTTCCCTTGAGACTTCTTCTTTGACTCATGGATTGTTTAGAAGTGTGATTTTTTTTTTTTTTAGTTTCCAAATGTTTGGAGATTTTTCTGTAAACTTTTTGTTACTCATTTCTAGTGTGATTCCATTGTGATCAGAGATCATACTGTATATAATTTTGATTCTTTTAAATTTGTTGAAGCTTACTTTATGGTCCAAGATATTGGTCTATCTTGGTATATACTCCATGTGCACTTGGAAAGAATGTGTGTTCTATTGTTGTTCAGTAGAATATTTTATGCTGTTTATAAATATTTTATAAACAGTAGGATTATATCCTACTGGTTGATGGTGTTGTTGATTTCTTTTATATCCTTGCTGATTTTCTCTCTGTTGTCCTATCACTTGTTGAGAGAGGAATGTTGAAGTCTCCAACTCTAATTGTGGGTTTATCTATTTCTCCTTTTAGTTCTATTAATTTTTGCTCCATTTGCAGCTCTGTTTTTTGGTGCATACACATTTAGGATTTCTAGGTCTTCTTGGTGGATTGACACTTTAATCATTATATAACGTTCTCTGTCTCTGGAAATTTTCTTTGCTCTGAAGTCCACTTTGGAATTAACATAAGCGCTTCTGCTTTCCATTGATTAATGTTTGCTTGATATCTTTTGCTATCCTGCTACTTTCAACTTGCCTATATTGTTCAAGGCACTTACTTGAAGTGAGTTTCTTCTAGACAGCTTATATTTGGGTCATGTTTTGTTTTTTTTGTTTTTTTGCGGTACACGGGCCTCTCACTGTTGTGGCCTCTCCCGTTGAGGAGCACAGGCTCTGGATGTGCAGGCTCAGCGGCCATGGCTCACGGACCCAGCCTCTCTGTGGCATGTGGGATCTTCCCGGACCGGGGCACGAACCCATGTCCCCTGCATCGGCAGGCGGACTCTCAACCACTGCGCCACCAGGGAAGCCCTTGGGTCATGTTTTAAAATCCAGTCTGCTAGTCTCTATCCTTTAATTAGGGTATTTAGAGCATTTTTATTTAAGCTCTACTACTGATGTAGTAGAGCTTAAGTCTACCATTTTATTTTTTGTTTTCTGTTTGTTGTCTCTGTTTTTCCCTTCTGTTTTCTTTTTCCTAGCTTCCTACGGATTACTTGCACATGTTTCAGAATTCCATTTTTATTTATCTATAGTTTTTCAAGTGTACCTGTATAGTTTTTGGTAGTTGTTCTATTACATTATATGTGCTTAACTTATCAAAGTCTACGGATATTGTCATTTTATCAGTTCAAGTGAAGTACAGAAAACTTATCTACCTTCATGTCTATTTACCCTCCCCTGTTTATAATAAAATTGTGTTAACTATTTTCTACATATATTTATATCAGTTTTATAATTTTTGCTTCTATGATCAAACATAATTTAGAAAACTCAAGAGGGGAAGGGAGGCTTACTGTATTTACCCACGTTTTTGCTTACTGTAATCTTTTTTTGTTCCGATGTTCTAAGATTCCTTATTTTATTGTTTCCCTTTTGTTTAAAAAACTTAATTTAGTTATTTGCTATGGTCTGAATATTTGTGGCCCCCCCAGAATTCAAATACTGAAATCCTAATGTCCCTGATGGTATTAGGACATGGGGCCTTTGGGAAGTGACTAGGCCATGAGGGTGGGGTCTTCATGAATGATATTGAAGACCTTATGAAAGAAGCCCAAGAGAGCTTTCTTGTCCCTTCTACCATGTGAGAACACAGTAAGAAGTGGGCAGTCTACAACTCAGAAGAATGATTTCAACTGAACCTACTATGCTGGCACACAAATCTCAGACTTTCAGCTTCCAGGCCTATGAGAAATATATTTCTGTTGTTTATTAGCCACCAGTCTTCGATATTTTGTTGTAACAGCATGAACCATTCTTCTAGGGTAGGTCACCAGGCAACAAATTTCCTAGTTTTCCTTCATCTGAAGATGTCTCAATTTCCCCTTTATTTCTAAAGAATATTTTCACCGGGTATCAGATTCTGGGTTGACATTTCTTTTTTTTCAGCATTTTTGTCCCACTTCCTTCTGATCTTCATGATTTCTAATGAGAAATCCACTGTCATTCTCATTTTTTTCTCCCTATAGGTAAGTTGTCATTTTCCTCTGGCTGCTTTCAAGATTTTCCCATTGTCTTTAGTTTTTAGAAGTTTATAATATGTCTTGTTGTAGAGTTCTATAGATTTATCTTTTATAGAATGCTTTTAGCTTCTTGAATCTGTAGGTTTATGTCTCTTGCCAAATTGGGGAAGTTTTTAGCCATTATTTCTTTGTGTACTTTTCCAGTCCCACATGCCTCCTCCTCTCCTTCTGGGACTTCAGTGATATAAATGCTGTATCTTTTGTTCTAGTCACACCAATCCCTAAGGCTTTCTTTTTTTTTTTTTCCCCCAGTCTATTTGTTTTTCTCTGTTGTTTTTATTGGGTAATTTCCATTGTTCTATCTCTCAATTCACCATTTCTTTCCTTTATTCCCTCCATTCTGCTACTGAATCCATCCACTGAACTTCTTATTTTGGGTATTTTATTTTTCAGTTCTAATGTTTCCATTTGGTTCTTTACAACTTTTATTTCTCTGCCATGATTTTTTATTTCTTTGCTAAAATTTTCTATTTTTCTTTCATTTGTTTCCAGAAATTTGTAATTGCTTTTTGAAGTATTTTTATCATGGCTGCTTTAAAATCTTTGTTATTTAATTTTAATATCTCAGTCACCTCATGTTGGCACCTGTCTTCTTTCATTCAGTTTGAGATCTTCCTGATTCTTGGTATGACAAATGATTTTTTTATTTGAGCCTGCATATTGTCATATTATGTTCTAAGAATCTTGCTCTTATTTAAGCCTTCTGTTTTATCTATCCTAGTCTGATACTGCTTCAGCAGGGGAAGGAGAGTGCCACCTCATCACTGCCAGGTGGAAGTAGGAAGTCAAGGTTTCCCAGTTGGCCCCTACTGAAACTTGAGGAGGGTCACTTAGTTACTAGTAGGAGGGGGTAGGAGTTCAGAATCCCACCTGGTCTCCACTAACACTACAGGGATGGAGGGTTGTTACTGGCTGACAGGGATGAAAGTCCCAGCTTCCTCCTTAGCCCCTCTGATACCACCCTTATGGGAGCATCGGGGCACCTCATTACAGCCTTGCAAGGGTAAAATTCTGGGCTCCCCACTTGAACTTTGTTGATATGGGTGAGGCCAAAGTTTTTCCTGTGGTATTTGGCTGAAGTAGAGTAGCTATTGTCTAAAAGTTTTCTGTCTTTCTAGGTTGTTTCTTTCCTGGTCTTGGCTAGTAAGAACAATCTTTTTGGAGGCTTTTGACTGCACCTTTTGGTGTTTCTGGGTTAATAGCATCTTCAGCTCCAAGTCTGGGATATATGGGGCTAAAAGAAAACCCAGAGAATTCAGTACCTTGTTGTTCCTTGGATCCTGAGGAAGGACCTTGTTGTCCCTAGCTGGTCTGCCTTCTTCTCTCCAACTTCCAGAGTCTTCTTATGTTTATTTTATACATAATGTCCAGGATTTTTAGTTTTACTTAGTAGAGGTATAGGGAAAAGTAGATCTATTCTATCTTCCCAGAAGCAGAAGTCTTGATATTATAATTTTTATAATTAATGGAGCTCCTCTCTGGGTAACATCAAAATATATAAACAAATTGATTTTTTTTCAAGGCAAAATGGGGAGAAAATTTGTAAGTAATTTTATTATTTTATCTCTAAAGACCTCCAAAAGCCTAATTATTAGGGTTAATTTGTTACATCAGAAAATGTTGTCCCCATCAACCAGCATAATTATTTATTTTACAAATGGTCCAATTTTTCTTCTTTGCATTTAAGAGCAGTCCACAGTGGCAAAAGAACTCTGTGGGTTACACAAAAAGATATTTCTGATTAAAGGTGCAAGTGGAGGAGTTTTATTTCTTTGGGATTTTAGAAAAGTCCTTCAGTACTAGAAATAGAAAATAACAGTTGTTTACTGAACATCTCCTATATTTAAGGCATGGGGGACACAAAGACAAAAACATAAAGAATGTGCAAGCCATAAAATAAGTAAAACGGAATCAAGTAATTGTGATTCAGTGCTATGGGAATACAGAAAAGGCATGAATAATTATGAATAGAGATTTTAGAGAAGGAATTGACAGAAATGGCACATAAGCTAGATTGAGAAGGATTTGTTCATTTAATGCTTATCACCTACCTATTTTATGTTAGGCTCCTTGGTGCTAGATGCAGAATGAATAGCATTCTGACAGAGACAGGAAAATGGGTGGCATGGGCCAAAGGGTAGACATTCTTGTAACAGAGATTGCTAAAATTGATACAGAAAAATGTTGGGAGTCAAACAGAGCTTATGAAGAGAATTATGATCAGTGTTGTTTGAAAACTCACTAAATAAGGAAAGATTAAATTAATAGTGTCATTAGCTTACTTTCATTCACTCTTTCTATGTGCCAGGTATGATGCTAAGTGTTTGATAAGAAACATTTTATTTAATCCTCAAATCAACCCTATGCAGTAGGTGTTATTATTAGCCCCACTTTAGAGATAAGGAAATTGAGGTTTACAAAAAATAAGTGACATATCTATGATCATACATTTAGAAAGTAGTAGAGCCAGGATTCAACCCAAGGCAGTCTGAGTAAAGAGCCTATATTTTAGTCACTATACTAGCATATAGCGGGCAATAAATTATGAAATTTAGCAAAGCACTTAAAAATGCTTATCTTGGGGTTTTCATGCACATGCATATTGTTTTACAGATGTAGATGGCATGGACCTGGGCAAAAAAGTCAGCATCCCCAGAGACATCATGTTGGAAGAATTATCCCATCTCAGTAACCGTGGTGCCAGACTATTTAAGATGCGACAAAGAAGATCTGACAAATATACATTTGAAAATTTCCATTATGAATCTAAAGCACAAATAAATGTAGGTATAACTTGATAATGTGGTATCTAAATAAACGGGCAGCACTTCTAAATTTATATGTGTTATTAGATTCTCAAACAAGTATTCTACAAATTTTCTTTTCATTGATTCTGTTAGACTTTTTATTTTCATGATAATGAATAGTTTAGGTGGATAAACAAAGGAAATATTATGCATGATATGAGTATCTTTTTAGTTCAGTACAGACATTGTAAGTTTGTAGATTTGGCACTGAAGAGCTCCTCTGTTCTGCTAAGACCAGGGAGAGGGAGTGGACATTGTGGTACTAAAAGTTTCCATGGTCTTATCACCACTGGTTAAATGTTTGGGATGGAAATATTTCCAAAGCACACAGTGCTCCATAAAGTAAGTATAAGCATTTTATTGGCTGAATACATCCTGGCAGTAAAACATGCCTGGGAACTACAGACACAGTTGATCTCCTTTCAAAGCATTTATTCCACATTGTGTAGAGAAGTCTGTTATTTATTAACAACAAAACCAAAGTGGATAAAACTCTTTGGACAAAAGTTTTCATCAACCAGAAGTTTAAAAAAGCAAACAAATTAATTAAATTATATTTTACATATTGCATGAATACCATATTCTCTTGTCATTCAGAGAGATTTTAGAGGAAGAAGTTCATAGTAGAAAAACAATTAGCTTTGGGAAAATGACTTTAAAAATAAAATACCAGGTATGAAGAATCAAAAAGCAACAGTGCATTGGTTCTAAATTTGAGGAGATGCTAGAGACTACAACAAATATAAGTTGTTTTTTTGTCTTTTGTGTATTTTTATTGAGGGTTTCTTCCTGTAGCTATGAAAAGTCTATAAGTTTACTTATGAATTTAAACCTGAAACCTTTCCAGCTGCCATCACTAGTTAAGTTGTTTTGAATGGACAGCTAAATTCTTTAAAGCAAACAGACTGGTTTCACTGATCTTTTATCATAATTACTAAAACACATTACAGAACTAACAACCGCACTCACAAACAATACAATTTTTTTCATTTCTGAACTATTTCCCTTGTTATGATGCTGGTTAACAATAAATGGTTAGAGAACATCTTAAACAGTTTCTTTTCACATTAATGAGCATCCTTCAACACCCATGAATTGAATTTAGTTATAATTATGAATTCAGTTAGACATCAAATTTTACTCAACCATAGTATTTACACTTATGAAGAATGGTTTTCACTTGAAGTCATGGATAAATGCAATGTTATGTTACCCTATAATTATGCCCAGTATCATCTTATCAGAAAATGTCTGCAGCTAATACAGCATGAGCCTAAAATAACCCTTAACTCATCTGACAGAGTGTAATTATATAATCATATTCTTTCAATAATGACAACAGAGAAGCAGCTTTGAAGAATAATATGAAATATAGCAGCTTAAGGGAGATTCTCTGAAAAGTCATCTACAAGTCTAGACATCTGAATAAATGAATAAATCTAGTTTTCATAACTTACATTTATATCTCTAAGTATAATGCTTTAACTACAGTTCTGGTGGAAGGTACAATGAGATTTAAAATGTCCATTAGAATAAAGCATATTCTCTTATCACTAGTATTTCCAATTACTGACAATAATCTTATACACCTGTGGTCAAATGTTCTGGTCATAGGTAAAATGTTTAAGAACAGGTCTTGATAGTTTTTCAGTGTTCCTAGAAGATTGGGAACTAAATAAATAAAATAATCCCAAATAGCTATATTGAAATAAGCAATTAAATGCTGATAAATAGCATAGAGCAATAAACAATAATAATATATGGAATAAAGTCACATGTCATTGAGTTACATAACATACTCTGAAGTCTGATGAAATTTACTCTCTCTTCTTTAGAAATGAGGAAAGTAGTATTCAAGGAAGTACATATATTTATTTGGCTTAAGTAACACCATAATAAGTAGACTGAAACCCAGCTCTCAGAATTCTAGAGTTCTTGCACTGACACTTGTCATGGTGTAATTAAAAGAAACTCTGGCCTGGAAACTGGAAGACCAGGGTTCAGTCCTGGCTCTCCCATAATCTGTGTAATTTGGAGTCAATTTAAAACTTTCTTTGCCTTTCTGGACCTGTTTTCTCATTTATAAAATAAGGGATTGATGCAAATGGTTTTGTAAGGTGTTTTCTGGCTTTAAAGATCTGTGTTCTCTGATCCTAATTCTAAAAATGACCTGCATAATAAATCACTGAAGAAGGTAGTGAGCTACATTGTATGATGACACATTTGCTTTATCACGGTTATTAGATTGCAACTTGAAGCAAGCATTGATAATGTGACAGGAATTTAAAAAATATTAGGTTCAGGTCTAGTTCCATTCATTTATTTATACTTTTGGCAAAAATTTATTGATTGCCTACCATGTTCTAGAAACTATGCTGGGATTTCAAAGATAAATAGCTCTTGTCTAGTGATAGAGAGACAAAATAACATTGAAAAATAGAAAACAACTATTTACTTATAATCTAATTCTTGAATCATCTTTATATGATTTATATCAAATTAACTTATTGACTACATTTTCTGAAATGACCTTTTCCTTTTACTGCTTCCCTTGAGCTATAGATATTGTCAAAATAATTATTTAACTTATATTTATGCATTTCTTATTTTATTATAATGTTCAGGAAGGACATCATTAGATGAAAATATAAATCAACTCCCTGGTAATGAATGCCATTGGTTTAAATATTAAGTGTTATTAAAAAAAAAAAGCACAGCTTTGGGCTTACTCTATTGCTGAGAAACTGGCAAACTGAAGCCACACAAAACTTCTTATGTCATAAATAACAACAGAAAATAGGCATTTTTAAAAAGAAATGAAGATACGTTGCTTGCTACATATGCCAATTTTGAAGCCCTAGTTCATGAACTGATCAACTTCTTACAGAAATAGGCAAAAAAAAAAAAAAAAGGATGAAGAAAATGAGCATTAGAGTGAAAATAAAATAGAAGAATGATTCATCAGAATTAAAAGTCCCTTCTATAAATCACAACAAAAGGATGTTAATCAAAACAATTCACATTTTACAGTTAAGACTACATCTGCTTTTAGTAACTATGGACTTTTCAAAATCCTTAAAATATTAGATAATACTGGGAAAAGGGGAAGTATACTGTAACAAGTAATTCTGAAATAAGACCAAACTAAATATATTGAGATTCTGAACATTTATTTATTTTGTTCAAAAAATAACTCTATAAAAAATAATTTAAGGCTTATATCATAACTAAAATAAGTCACTACCCAACTATTAAAAGCCTTTGTTTGTATACTTAACAATGACAATAGAGCTACTAGGTGTCTCCTGATAATTAATGACTATTTAGAAAGAGTTGATTTTCCTATCTATAAATGAGGTTAGTGTGACAATTTTTAAATTAATGTAGGTAGAATGATTTGTAAGTTTAGGTGAAATTCATTTCATGGGCACATTTCAGTAATTTGTAAAAAGTAATTTTTATGCATGATACAATTAAACTTTCTATATTTATGTCAACTGGCTTTTATTTATAATTAAAGTTAGGGAGAACTTTTCTCTTTTCTAAGAGGTGGTGTAGGTTCAGAAGTGATAAAAGATATTAATCCAGTCAATTAAGTTGAACACTTAAGACAAGAGCTAAATTCAAAACATGGAAAACTGATGTATCTGAGTATAGCATTACTCATCTCTAGAAATTGTTTCTTATTGCCTCTTGAATAAAATGCAACCTTTCATGCCCAGTAATCAAGACCTTGTACTCACCTAGTTGATGTTGCCTCTCATGCCTTCTTGCATGGCTCCATAAGCCAGCTTACCCCTACTAACATTGCCCTACTCATTTCCACAGCAACTTTACCAGGGTGCTGCCTAGAGTAAGGTGAAGGTAAAAGGCACCTGGAGAGTGGCTGTGGGTGGGAGAAGCCTGAAAATGCAATAAACTTAATTTTCTTCATAATTTTATCAGGTGAGGCCTTAATTTATGGCCTTTAATTATAGTATTTGGATTTTAGGACAAAATAGTCTTTTATCCTCACATTTCTATAAAGTTGAATAAGTATTAAACTGTAAAATTGTACTTTACCTTATCATCTTATAAATAAATACAGAAATGAAAAAATATTTTAAACTACTTTCTGCTTATGTCATACAGAAGAAAGTCAAAATTTGTCTTTATTTGCTATGCCTTTCAATAAATTTTTCCTTCTAAAGTTAAAAGATGATTTGACTTTACGCACTTCTTAAATAGATTGGCTTTTTAAAAAGTATATATATATTTCTCATATATGATTAAAACAATACTTTACCATAGAGATAAGTCCTAGCCATATTTCTGAGGATATAACCTATTACAATGTCTGTTATTCTCTGTTAAAATGCAAACTGACTGTTTTTAAACTGCTATATTGCCATAGAATAAATCCCAAATTATAAGAGTAAAACAAATTCACCTAAAACTTTAAAGACAAATGCTCTTCTAAGCATTTTATTTTCTAGAAACCCCAAATTCTTCCTTCTATAAGTTCATGCAGCTTAAAGTGCAAATATTTTTTGTTATATATGACTGCTGTCCAAATTTCAGATTAAATTTTAAAACAAGGCATATTAAAGCATATCATTAAATCCCAAGTATAAATAAAATAGTAATGTAACAATGACTAAGCCGTACGTTTGGTGAGTATGCTGTATGATATTAAGTTAGTAAAGACTTAAAAATTAAATACTTAGATTTCCCTTTTAGGTATGTTGTGAATAGCAAATTACATAATTGATACAAAGCCCTAGACACAGTGCCTGGCACACAGCAAGGCTCAATTAATTAAGTGGATTGCCATCACAAAACAGATCTTAGATTGGTATCAGTAAAATTTCTCATTCAATAGCTCAACTAATTACAATATAAATTATTGAGACCTCATGTAACAATGAAGTGGCATTGTATTTAAATTCTAAGTATACAAATGGCATCTTGCACATATGATTTCTCCTATTAGTTTATCCAATATTTTTGAGTTTTCAGTTGAGTTTACTTTTGATCAAATACAGCACAATATTGCCATGCAGAATGAGAAATTGGATGGAAGCAACTTGGAAAGTGGTTCACAGCAAGCCCCATTTACTCCTCCTAACACCCCGGATCCACGAAGTCCCCCAAATCCAGAAAACATTGCACCAGGTAACTAATCCCCTTACAAATAGAACAATAAAGTTGTTATGCACTTAAATATATGACTCAAGTCATTTGGATTCTTTAGTAAATGGTATCTAAATGATACAGCTTTTCTCATTATATATCTACTTTGTAGATAAGTTCAGGACAAAGATTTAGACCTAGAGGAGTCTTGTAAAACATTTACAGGAGTCTTACGTTCTTTCAGATGGTCCATTGTATTTGTTGGCAATCACCTATTATATTAAAAATTAAGTTGTTTGTAATTATATTGAAATCCTATTTGTATAGAACTGTATAATTTATGAATTGCTATGATATATATTTGTCTAATTTAATAATAACTCTATGACATTTATTATAATCCTCATTTTACAAATTAAGAACCTGAGGTTGTGAATAGCTATAAGCCAATATTGACTGTTCAAGAATTAAATCCAGATCTGGTACCAAATTTACAGATGCCTCATGTGAAGCGACCTTGTGGAGATTGCTTTTGTTATTTTCTGCTCTCTTACAGAACCTTAAATGCAATCCTTTAATACTGTATATTTGTTTATTATCTTAAAAGAGAAGCAAATGCTATCCAAATCAGTATATGTTAGAAGTACTGTTTGATTTTGAAATATTCAATCAGAAAAATTATCTGATCTATTTAGACAATAACTTTTCAAAATAACTTAAAGCAAATACCCTTAAGTTTTTCCTCAAGAGTAATGTATAAAGTAGGTTTATAAAATTTTCAACTACTTTTATATTGAAATTAGCAATACTTATGTCATATGTTTGTAAATTAAACAGTTAAATTTAGCAAGAGTACTTCTGGAAATCTTCTCAAATAGCACTAGTGTTTTTGAAAATATATAAGTAAAGCAACTGTATAATATTAAATCTTATTTAAAAGTAAGTTGAATGTCAGTCACTGATGAGCTTAGACTTATCAGGACGTTCTTATTGAACACAATGAGAAAAGGTATTGATAGACATAATAAAGTAACATTGAAGGGAACCAAATACACAATTAGAATGCACAGAATTCTGAAGTGAAGCATTGTAATAGAGTTCTCAAATAGCTTTACAATTTTAAGTTCTCGAATACAACATTAAGCACATGGGGGAAAAAGAAGCTTTAGAATCAGACAGACCTGGGTTCAACCTGCAGGCTCCTTTCATTTCTGCCCATTTTACTACTGTGTTGGGAAGGAAAATAAATCTCTTTGAGTCTCAGTTTTCTCCATCTGTAAAATAAGGAAAATAAATCTCACTGCACATGGTCATTGTGAGAATTAAATGTGAAAATGTAAGTATAGTCACTAACATATAATAAAGTATTCAGTTAAAATTAATCCTTTCCCTACCCACCTTTATATTCTTAATACTCAACAGACTATATACATATTCTTTTAGCTCCAACCACTATATTGCAACCTCTTGCTTTCTAATGTTTGGAATGGTAGGGTTTTTTTTTTTTTTTTTTGGCGGTACACGGGCCTCTCACTGTTGTAGCATCTCCCGTTGAGGAACACAGGCTCCGGACGCGCAGGCTCAGCGGCCATGGCTCACGGGCCTAGCTGCTTTGCGGCATGTGGGATCTTCCCAGACCAGGGCACGAACCCGTGTCCCCTGCATCGGCAGGCGGACTCTCAACCACTGTGCCACCAGGGAAGCCTGGGTTTTTTTTTTAAATAGGAAACAGAAGACATATAGAAAAGTTTATGTTGATTCAATCTGGTACTCCCATTACTAAGTTAAAATGTTTATTATTAATCATTATCATAAACTATGAAATTGCAAAAGGAATAGAAAAATTCATCTCTACCCTCAAGGAATCATACATAGGGAGACAGGACAAATGTCCACACTATATTTGTAGTCTCATTTTCTCTCTGCATATATAATTCAATATCATATGTACATTTTATTTACCATCAGGAATCTATCTATTAATATCTATCTATCTATCTATGTATATATATAAAGAGAGAGAGAAATTTTGAAAATACAAATTCATATAGCTATTTAAAGCTAAATATTCAATTATTAAATATTTGGATATGTCTGTGTAATATAGACTAAGAAAAGGGAGAGTTTGGAGGTTATCAGATAGCTTGTGATTAAGCAAGAGTAATGGATCCTTCCTTCTTGGTCGATGAGTTGAAAAGTATAACAAATTCAGGGGACAAATTATAGCTTATCCCAATTTAGCAAAAATTTTTATTGATTAACCTACGTCTCCACAAGCCAACTTATCTCAAATATGAATTAATAAGTCTTACGATGCCACAATACTGTAGGAATGAAGTTCCTTTGAATTTAAATAAGTTATATTAAAAATATATTTAAAAATCAGGGCTTCCCTGGTGGCGCAGTGGTTGAGAGTCCGCCTGCCGATGCAGGAGACACGGGTTCGTGCCCCGGTCTGGGAAGATCCCACATGCCGCGGAGCAGCTGGGCCCGTGGGCCATGGCCGCTGAGCCTGCGCATCCGGAGCCTGTGCTCCGCAACGAGAGAGGCCACAGCAGTGAGAGGCCCGCGTACCGCAAAAAAAAAAAAAAAAAAAAACAAACAAAAATGTTGGCATATAGCATTGTTGAATTGTATTATTTCTCAGAGGTTAAACTATGTGGATTCTTTCTTGTAAATAATTCAGCTTATCAAAAAAGAAAAAAGTTATTAGTTAATTCTATTAAAAAATCTGAAAACCTGGAATGTTCAAAAATGTGAAAAGATTAGACCATTTATAGTTCCTCAAGTCAATAGATTATTATTAGATTATTACAAAACCCTTAAAATGATCATGAACATGATGTAGAAGCTTTCAAAAGTATTTCAAACAAAATTGATTTGCAATAAAATACAAGATTCCATGTGCACTAGAATTATAGTTATGTGATCATTATGCTTATAGGTGAAGAAAAACGGGAAAAATTGTGTTTTGGTAGTGGGATTTGAATACGTTTTTAAAAATACAGAATTTGAAATTTTCCAATTTCTATATGGTTGACTCTGATCAATTTTAGGAAAGGAATAGGAAATAAAATGTGGTAGTCATGGTAATGGAGTTATGTATACTATACAAAGAAAAGACATGGTAAAAGGTAACTCTGCTTTCCTGGGAAAGTCAGGAGTGAATAAACAGAAGTGATAACCTCAAGCTAAGGTTTAAAATAGCAATTTGTAGGTGACAAGAGTTAGAGAGAGTATTCCAGGCACAGGGAACAAATGGAACAAGTAGGGAGGCATAACGGGATACAAGCTTCAAGTAGATCCACAGTTCTGGAACATAAAATGTGAGAGGAGAGGGCAGGAGATGAGGCTGGCTGGACAGCTAGGTAGGGCCATTTGTGTCATACTGAATAGTTTTCTTTTTTTTGCCACACTGCATGGCTTGTGGGATCTTAGTTCCCTGACCAGGGATTGAACCCAGGCCATGGCAGTGAAAGTGCTAACCATTGGACCACCAAGGAATTCCCTTGCTGAGTAGTTTTGATTTTTGTCCTGGGGAGCCATTATAGAACCTGGAGTAAGGGAAGTGAGTGACATGATAAAGTTTTCCATTTAAAAAGGTCACTCAGGCAGCAACAGGGAGGTGCCTGGACGAAGGGTTGAGAGCTAAAGGATAAGTATGAAGGCTACTGTGAAAACCCAGGCAAGAGATGCACAGGGCCTGAACCAGGTAGGGAAAAATGGAAATGAGGAGGAAAGAGGTAATTTGCTAGAACAAGATCTCCCAATGTTCTGTTTGCAAATCACCTGCATACAATTTGTAAGCAATATCTGAAACTTCCTGTCTTTGGAGGGAAGACTCCATTATCAACATTTTAAGTCGGTGCCCAAGGTGATTCAGAAACACAAAGTTGAGCGCCCCTATTTTAGAAATCCTCAAATATAGTTGGTAATACTTATTGATTTGTTGTGGGAATGAGGAATTGTTTAGGACAGTGCTTCTGTCTTGGACATCTGAGGGTAGTAATAACATTTGCTAAGATGACCAATATACAAAAAGAAGCAGCATGTATTGGAAAACGGATACACGTAGGTCTAGATAGGTTATAAAGAGTGCCAGGAGAGTATTAATTTGGACAAATATAATAGGTGGTTGAATAGAAGGGCCTGGAGATCAAAAACAAACCTTGGAATCGTCAATATGTAGATCATAGTTAAAGCCAAGAATATAAATGAAATTTTCTAGGCAGAGTGTATAGTCTAAGAAAAGAGCTTTGGGTAACACCAACATTTAAGTGGCAAGCGGAGAGAAGCAGCTTACCGAAGAGACTACCATTTGATACCGGAGACAATCAGAAGAAAATTAAATTACTGCAAAAAATAACTGTCTGCTGGTGAAATTATCAAGAGTTTTTGGAAAAGAAAAAGTAATTTTTAGTGTAAAGAAAGGATAGGCATGGTTTGACAGAAGAAAACTGAAAACATTTTAGAGAAGGAAAAGAGCATCAGGGAAACCCCAAAGTAGGAGTGATCACATGGTAGAGGTTTTGACATGGTGGAAGAGAGAATTATATGAAAGACATAACTAGGTGGTATGGTAGTATAGCTGGAGAGTAAACAGCTGTGCCTTTGAAGACTTGAAGAATGTCACTTAATGCATGTGAAAATGGTTTCACATTTATGCCAGGAATTTGTGTGACTTTTAAATGGTACTTACAGAAAATTTCTAGCTCTTGTGAAAATAAATTGAGGAGGTGAGACTGGAAGAAGAAAAGTTAGAAATCCTCAGGAACAAAGTAAACAAGGGATGGACACATTAGGGAATAAGAAGGGCCTGATTAAGACAGTGGAAACAAACTGCTTCACCATTTTGAAGCTTGAACATTTTACAGACCACTCAGAAATTTAGGATAGTCAACACCTGAACGTTACTTCTAAAGAATCGGCTCCAGAGGAGGGAGCTTTTGTCTTCATTGATATTTCCCCAGAACCTAGACCACAGTAGACACTCAATTTACATTTCTAAATTAATCCATTAAGTGTGGTATATAAGGCCTAGTATAAATTAATATAAGGGGCACAATTTTTAAAAAATTAATTTAATAGTTTCACTGAACAAATACATACTAAGATAGTCAAGGAAAAAATTAACTATGATTTGGTAAAATTAAACACTAAGTGGTTTCTTTTGAAAATTCCATGAATTAAAAGGGGTTTAAAAATGTCTCACACTTTCAGACTACTCTTTTCTGAGAGATCATAAAAAGAATGCACTCTTCATAAATTTACCCCTGCATGAAAAATTAAACATGGGAAAATGTTAGGTGGAGTTTAGTAACTCTTAGGCACTCTGTGTTTACTTATTCTTGCAATATTTTTCCAAAGGATATTCTGGACCACTGAAGGAAATTCCTCCTGAAAGATTCAACACCACAGCTGTCCCTAAGTACTACCAGTCACCCTGGGAACAGGCCATTAGCAATGATCCAGAGCTTTTAGAGGCTTTATACCCTAAACTTTTCAAGCCTGAAGGAAAGGCAGAACTGCCTGATTACAGGAGCTTTAACAGGTAATTCAATTATCCTGGGTGACACTTCAGCATGCAATACCAAGGCTTTTATATCATGGTATGGAGAACTGAATCTTCTGGTAGAAAAAAATTTTTTAAAGACTCTAAATAGCAAAGACTCATTTTGCAATATTATTAATATTATTAATATGTCAAACCTTAGTCCCTTTTTAGTGTAACAATGAATGCTATAATACAGAAACAATCACTAAGATCATCTCCCACATTTTAAAATGTTATTTTAATAATAATAATTTCTAATTTGAAGGTTGATATTAGTTTATGTGCTGCTCCAAATGACAATGCTGTTCAAGAATTTCAGAAATAATTTGCATGCAGGACTGTGAGAATTACCATCTAACTCTAGGTTCCAATTTATATTTGCGTAGGCTTTAAGCCAGATTAAAGGTAATTTAGGGCCAAGACTCCAGCACATATACACACCAATACTTATGCTACCAAAAATACTGCCAAATAATATCTGCATTATAGTTTACAAAATGGACATTTATTTTTCCCTGTTATCCATTTTTTATAATTTCCATATATTTTTAATGGTCTCATAATCCATTCTTTGACCACTAGATTTTCATTTTAGAGCAAAATATCTCCGGTATCCTGTCTCACACCCACTCAATTTATAGGCCGCTTAGTGATTATTCACTTAAAAATTAATAAATTAAGGAGTACATTTTTGATTTACAAAAGAATGCCACAAAGTCTGCATTTAAATAGTGACCTTCCTTAGTACTTTTCAAATTATTGTACTAGTAACAATTTAGTTTTCACATATTGCTATAGTAATAGTATGAGTACTACATCTATTATTAGTAATACATTAGTAATACATCTACTAGTATTACACCTAGTACTACTAGCATTATTAGTAATGCTAATAGTATTAGTACTACATCTATTGCATAAATGAGGTGTATCATAGAATTTAAGGAGGGTTTGAGGTGTGGCAAAGAAAGGATGTTGAAAGCCCATTCTAATCAATGATATAATTTTTTTCAAAAGTGAGAATGTAGAAAATTATAAAAGTAAAACACTAGGATGAAATGGAAACTAATGGAATACTTGAGGCTTGTTTTTGAGATTAGTGCTTTAGAGATGCCATATGACTTCTGTATACCTTGTGGCTTCAGTACCCCATATCTGCTGAGCAGCTTGCTTCCAGTTCTACAAACACACTATAGTATCTGGGTTGGTTATAAAGAGATGCCTATTGATTGTATAAAGACCAAGTGAGTGCTATAACAATGAACACAATACTATATAATTAGGAAATGTAGCTCCCTGTGTTAAATCAAGGCTTTTGTAAATGTAACACTGTATGTGTATGTGAAAGAGAGAGAAGGAGGGGGGGAGAGAACTTAACTTGCTAGTAGTTCTCCTTTACCTGAGAAAATTTTATTTTAATATATCTATTTTTTTCTTTTTGTAAAAACAAATGAGAACAGAGACAGGGAGAGGAAGGGGGAGGAAATAAGTAGTTTCCAAATATTCTCAAAGTCTTTTGCAAAGAGTAAAATAATGCTCTTTGGTAGCCCCATATTATTATACATAATTACTAGATATTGTTAATAAAGCATGTAAGAGTGAGATACAGTCTTACAGCCTTCAGCAGTGGTAATGACTAGATGAGAATGGGCTCCCAAGTCTAATCATAATCTCAAAATAGCCCATAGTTTAATACAACTTTGTATTCTTATACTCATTTTGAGATATTTAAATATTTATGTTATATTTAAATAACACTATATTAAATCTATGTAACATGTGAGGAAAAGTAAACTAGGAGCAAGGAGGTTTCCAGCTCTGCTTCAAAAAGCTGTATGACTTTGGGTATGTCACTTAACCTTTCCTTGTATTAATTGCATCATCTGTAAATACATTGTATGATTATATGATTAAGTACCTTTAAATATATTACATGCGTTATCTATTTAGTAGAGCAATTTATTTTAACTTCTATACAACCATTTTACATAATTTTTTACCTTATAGAATAATCAGTAATTATTATGGGTGTTTTATATGTCCAGCACTATTAATTTTTACAAATGCAAACCAATTATTGATCCATTGAAATAAACAACAACAAACAACAAAACAACAAAACAGATTCATATATTAACTGAATCTGAGTAAAACAAGCTTGTTAGTCACTACATAGACGATAAAGTGTAAAAATCATTTTAAGCCAGATCTATGTTTGAAGAAATTCTGTTACGGGAATCACAGAGAAGCACAGTGATCTTTTAGTAGAATATTCCAAATCTTTCAGTGGAATTTTTTGCTTCACTAACTAAAACTTGAAACTATTTTCAGAGATCTTAAAAATCTTACAAATAGTCTCTCACTTTGAATGCTTAACATCTCTGTTAAAAGATTTTCTTTACTTTGTGTCCGAGGGCAATAAAAATTTAAACAGGATATAGTCTCAATGGTGCCAAAGAAAAGAAAACTGCTTTTCAAAGAGCAACCTTTCACTGGATAAGGGGTAGGAGGTAGGAGATGGGTGATGAACAGAAGGGAATGTTTTCATTTACAGAAGAAAATGACCCACCAATTGGGTGGGAAAAACAAAACAGAACTGGATAAAAAGGGAAAAGCTAATGCACTAAATGCCAAACCCAAATATTGGATTTCAGTGGCACGGGAACATTTCTTTTTTCATTTAATTCAGAAAAAAAATAAATAAATAAGTAAAGGTGATTTCTGGAATTAATAAATACAAGATTAATTGACCAAATTCAGCCTAAATCTAGAAATGCTCAACTCCAGCCTCTTGTATCCAATGGATATCTATACCCTTAAACTCCCGCAAATGAATGTATGTCTTGTGCAATTGCTGGAGGCCCCACAATTAAAAAGACCATGGCTGGTTTAATGTTTTGTTTTAATGTTTGAAATTCTTAATAATTTTTTAACAAAGGGGCTCGAGTTTTCATTTTGCACTGTGCCCTACAAAATTATGTGGCGGGTCCTGATCCCAGGTTCTAAACTTTACCCTAAGCTCCTCTGTATTCAGGAAATTTTTCCCTTAAAGTAACTACCTTGGTCCATATGTGTTTTTTTCCCCCCTCACGTTTCACTCTTCTCTTGTCTGTGAGTTCATTGAGGTTAAGACCTACTACAATCTTTGAATTCCTAGCATATAGCAGAGTATCTAGATATAATAAGCAATCAGTAATTCGTTAGATGAATAAATGAATGAATCAACGAACAAACTATTGCTTTACAGTGGTAAATTTCTAAAATGACAAAATGTTGTCTTGGACATCTTGGACATCCAAGAATAAGTTTTACTTATGTACTGAGTCAAATTTGAGTCATAAAGACTCTTCAGTTCACTAAATCATGTAACAAAATGTGGGACATTAATCACCTAGTAACATCACGAATGTGATAGCAACCTGGTTTGACACCATTTAGACACAGACAAGTGGTTGAGATTCCTAATTATACTGCTCTACTTAGAAAGTGATCTCAGAAGGCCCAATACTCCTTAAGAATTATCTTGTGCGGGTACGATATAAGGTAGTATAGAAGAGAAGGCCTTCAGTGAGTTTGGATGCCTAGATTTAAATCCTGAATCTACACCTTACTAGGTGGGTGACTTTGGGAAAGTCATTTAACTATCTGTGCTTCAGTTTCATCCATAAAATGGGGATATAAAAAGAATCAACTCATAAGTTTGTTGTGAGAATTTAATGAGACAATCATGTAAAGCTTGGTACTCAAAGTGTGGTCAGACCAGCTGTGCTGGCATCACCTGGGAACTGGTTAGAAATGCAGAATTTCAGGACACACACTAGATTGACTGAATTAGCATCTGTACTTCAACAAGATCCCAAGGTGATTCCTATACCAAAAGAGTTTGAGAAGCACTTAAAACAGTGTCAGGTGCACAGTACCCTGTCAATAAATATTAGCTTTATTACTATGCCTTCTGAAGTTTAACAGTCATAAAGCACCTGACTGATGATCTAAATTCTTAAAAGTTATTTTCCTAAACAATTTCTCTCACCTCCAGAGTAATGGTTTTAGGCCCTGGAATGTGAAAGTCTATACTGATATGATTGCTGAAATACTACATTAGACTGAGGTTACAGCATCAGTCAGTGATCTGTTTTTATCCATATCTTCCACAGCAATTTGGGGAAAATATTATAAGGTCAGTTATCTGGAGAACAGATGCAATAGAAAGTAAAACATACTATTCTTCAGAAGGGAGCAAAACACTGGAAGACAAGAAAATTATGGGCCAATAAGACATGAGATTCTATACTATATGACACAGTTACATCTGCTAGAGCCATTGTTGGGTCACCTATCCACTCTGTGGACACTGAAGATCTTATCTGGCTTTCCCTCTTCTTCCCCAGTAGTATTCCTGTCATCACTTTTTGGTGGCTTAAGTATCCACGTAAATAACCCACTGAACTCTCTGCCCTTTCATGTCCTTCACTGTCTTGCTTTTAAGGATCTGTCTCTCAATCCCACCTTAGTCACTCTTGGCTTTTCTTAAAGTTTATCACTACCAATACCTATTATTACCTTCAAAATCTCAATTTCAAGCATCCCACTCTCTATCACATTTTATCTTTATTTTTCATTTATTCTTTACTTCAATAATGTTTCAATTCCACACATCAAAGCCATCTCACTTTTCAAAGTCTATCAATCATTTTCTCCTTACTTTATCAGACTCCATGGTCCCTCACTATTATCACCCAGAAATTAAGATATTCAAGAAAGATCATAGGTGATTGAGCTTTGAAGAAAATCAGATCTCTTCCAGGCTTTAAAATAGTCTCTGCAATACTGGAAAATCTATATAGTCTTGCCAATTCCATTGTCCAAACGTTTATAAGAATCTTCTAGGTACAATACATCATACAAGTACATATATTGAGTAAGTTACAAAGATACATCAGAGAGAATTCCGGTCCTCTTGGAGTGCAGGCTGGTAAGAAATACAACAGTCAGACCAGTGGATATAATGAAAGATGGAAAATAGGACAGGGGAGGTTAAAATAGAGTCCATGGAAACTTAGGGGAGAAAGAGCTTATTTCTGGCTGTGGAAGATCAGGGAAAGCTTCAAGAAGAAAGTTAAATTAGTAAATACTTAAATTACTTATATAACATACTTAGAACTTAAAGAACTTAAAGGGGATTTAGAAATGTAGTAATAAGGGTCAGAGCACTCCAGGCAGAGAAAAATGAATATCTGTAAAGGCAATGAGGTTGGAAAGCATAAGGAAAAGAGCAAGTAGTGTATCAGTTTGACTGGAACAAATAGTATATGAAAGTGAACAGGGAAAAACCGGCATGGACCTTTCCATTGGGATGTCAAAGTAATTTTTTCCACACGTACACCAACCCTGTTCCTCTTTGTCTTCTATCAGCCAGTTGCTGAAACTCTAAACCTAGGAGTAATTCTTGATCTCTACATTTCTCTCACAATTTTTATCCAATTTGTCAGCAAATCCTGTTGACTCTACCCATAGAACACATCTTGAAACCACCCACTTCTTCAAGGAAAACACCTGAAGTACAAGCTGCCATAATTTCTCACTTGAATTGCTACAATATCTTCCCTTCTTCCATTCTTGTCCACCTATAATTGTTCACATAGTAACAGCTGTCAGAGTGATCTTTATAAAAATTTAATCAGATTATACTTATCACTCCCCTGTTGAACACCTTATGATGGCTCCCTTTCACACTTAGAATGAAATCCATATTCCTTATTGGACAAAGTTCCACACAATCTACCTCTCTGTCCTCTCTCCTTTCTGCCATCCCCCTCACCTGTCTAACAAGATAGGCCTTCTTTCTTTTCCTGAAAAGATCAACATAATTTCTGCTTTAGATTCTTGGCATTAGCTACTGTCTCTACCTGAAATGCTGAAGTGCTTCAGGCATACGGTCCATAGCTAACTTCTGACCTTCAGATGGCAGTTTAAATGTCACCTCTTCAGAGATGTCTTCTCTACCTATCTAGTCATTCAGTTGTGCCCTATTATATCATCCTATTTTAATCTTCTCATAGCTCTTTTCATTATTGGATATTTGTCTATTTTTTTTTCTGTTTTTAAAAATTTATTAGTTTTTTATTGACATATAGTTGACTTACATATGTTTTTTTTCATCTGTAATCCACTGTTGTTTTTTTTAATTTCTATTTTTTTAACATCTTTATTGGAGTACAATTGCTTTACAATGGTGTGTTAGTTTCTGCTTTATAACAAAGTGAATCAGCTATACATATACATATATGCCCATATCTCCTCCCTCTTGCATCTCCCTCCCACCCTCCCTATCCCACCCCTCTAGGTGGTCACAAAGCACCAAGCTGATCTCCCTGTGCTATGTGGTTGCTTCCCACTAGCTATCTATTTTACATTTGGTAGTGTATATATGTCCACGCCACTCTTTCACTTTGTCCCAGCTTACCCTTCCCCCTCCCCGTGTTCTCAAGTCCATTCTCTACATCTGCATCTTTATTCCAGTTCTGCCCCTAGGTTCTTCATGACCTGTTTTTTTTTTTTAGATTCCATATATATGTGTTAGCATACAGTATTTGTTTTTCTCTTTCTGACTTACTTCACTCTGTATGACTCTGTTTATGTTTTTTAATTGTCTGTCTCCTTCGCTAGAATATAAAAGCTTAGACTTTGACTACATTGTTCACTGGTATACCCCCAGCACTTAGAACTGTGCCTGGTACTGAGTGAATGAATAATTAATGGCTAAATCAAACAAAGCTAGAATGTTACATGGGACCTTGGATGCCAAGGTAAGGAAGGTGGACTTTATTCAGATGAGTAGAAGGATTCTGAGGTTTTTGAGATAGAGGTGGAAAGATGTAAAGATATACCTCTTGCCTTCAAAGAGCTTATAATTCACAGATGACCCAAACAAAATCGTATTCTGAAAAAGAGAAGCTAACAATACAAAGTACCATATTATAAGCACCTAATGACTCACATAAGACAATCAACGTGACAGGAATTTGGTTAAGAAAGGGAGTGAGGGCTGGTGGAGAGGAGGCACAGAGGAAATATCTTAAGCAAGTATAACATTGTCAGCAAAGGCACAAAGGCAAGAAATGTTGTGATGTCCAGAGAACAGATTAGTTCAGTCCAAAACTAAGAGTACGTACATAAGGACTTTACACCAATTTATTATCAAATATCTGTTTTATCATAAAGGCATGGTCCTTGAATGGAAATGCTTGCCTCAGAGGTCAAAAACTGAAACCCTACTAAGAATATAACACAACAACATGCCCATAAGACCATGCATTAAATTGTTTTCTATTTTCTGTCAAATAAATTTGAATATTAATTAATTTATTCTTTTTCTTTTCATTTCTCACAGAGTTGCCACCCCATTTGGAGGTTTTGAAAAAGCATCAAAAATGGTTAAATTTAAGGTTCCAGATTTTGACCTGCTACTTCTAACAGATCCCAGATTCATGGCCTTTGCCAATCCTCTTTCTGGAAGACGGTCCTTTAATAGGACTCCTAAGGGATGGATATCTGAGAATATTCCTATAGTGGTAACAACTGAACCTACAGAGGATACCACCATACCGGAATCAGAAGACCTATGAAAAGAAAGTTGTATGTGACACAAAAACCTGTAAACGTGAATTTTGCTGTTTTATTATTCTACTTACTTGCAAAGCCACTTACACTCTTCATTAGTAGCAATAATTTAATAGCAATTTAGCAATTTTCCTTTTATGACATTTAATTTCAATCTCAGATCAAAATCTAATAAATAATTAAAAATCTTATTTTAAAACCTTTTAAGTCACTCGTCTTTATTCATAATCTTGTTTTCACCTGGTCTAAGCAATCTAGCCTTTTCAATGAGAAAGTCCAGAAAAGTTACTGACAACAAAGGGTTTCATCTTTTTTGCCTTTAATATAAGCTATTACTGAATAAGTTTTTCAAATGGATCTAGAATCAAAATATAGTGCAAGATATTTAGATTAATTCAGAGTTTTATTTAAGGGATGAAAGCTATGGAAGTTGATATACAAACATTATTGATGGAGAAAAGGGTTGGGTTCTTCTTTTCTGACAAGCTTCCATGATAAAATAACTTGTCTAGATGAAGTCTTTTCATTAGTCGTTCTTAGAATTTCTAAAGTGCTTTGTATTTTTCAACGTGCTTTGAATCATTAGGTAATTGTTCCAGATGGCATTCGCCAGAGTTCAATTGGGTTATTATTTTTGTTTAGTATTAAGTCAAGGAGACTGAGAGACAATGACTCAAAGAACGTCATACTATTGCAGTTTTCATGATCAAGGTATACTTGGAATTCAAGTTCCACAATGTTGTATGTTGATTAGGTTCAACTTTATGTATGCATTTTTAGAAGAGTAATAACAAAATACATGCTAGTATACATACAAATAAATATATGTATACGACAGGGGGAAAAGAGAGTGTGTAATTTGAATTGGCAGCTTTCTGTGCTGAATCTTTAAATTCTGCTCAAATCCTTAAGCACGAGGGAGTATATGCCTAAAACACAAATAAAAACAAGAAATGGAAGAACACAAAAGCATTTGAAAGTAATATAGCACACATCTATCATGAAATATATTAATATATTTGTATAAAAGACTCAAACTAATATAAAGTTATAGATATATCTTAAAATATGGTTGAAGAAATATATGCCATGGAACTGGTAAGACATAAATATCAATTCTTCCCATTTCAATTCAGTTAAAAGTTCTGTGATAGATGTTTATACCAGAGAAGAAATGTCTTATCCATAGAAAACTATCTACCACATTAAGTTTAGGAGACTGGAAGAAGGAAAGTGTATAACAGAGTAATGAAAATGCTGTGTAGCAACATCGCATATTTACAAAAGAATCTGCATGTAATGTTGAAATTGGTGGTTGTTTTGATCATCTTCTAGTCTTTACAAATTTGCTTATGAAAAATGCAGTGCCTAGAAAGGAACAGTATCTTACTTATGCATATTATCACTGTAGAGAATTTGTATAATCTAAAGTATATCTTTAAGATATCTTAGTTTCGGGGGAAGCAGGGGGTGGCGGGGGTGGTGGTAGTGGTATGAATTGGGAGATTGGGATTGACATGTATACACCAATATGTGTAAAATTGATAACTAATAAGAACATGCTGTATAAAAAAATAAAATAAAATTCAAATATAAAAAAACAAACAAAAAAAAGATACCTTGAGCTTCCCTGGTGGCACAGTGGTTGAGAATCTGCCTGCCAATGCAGGGGACACGGGTTCTATCCCTGGTCTGGGAAGATCCCACATGCTGCGGAGCAACTAAGCCCATGCGCCACAACAACTGAAGCCTGCGCGCCTAGAGCCTGCGTACCACAATGAAGAGTAGCCCCCGCTTGCCGCAACTAGAGAAAGCCTGCGTGCAGCAACAAAGACCCAAAGCAGCCACAAATAAATAAATAAAAAGTTATATTAAAAAAAAGATATATTAGTTTTATTTATGTTTTGGTATTTACCTGTTTTAAAATAACAATGTTGGCATCTATGATAACTCTAGATATGAGGGTCCCATTGTGCCATTTTTTTGTTCATTTTAATCTTTTAATAAATAAAAAATGAGTCATATTCTATTATGCATTTTGATGAAATGGTTTAGTTCTTTATTAGCAATTTGAAATGTTACTACTTTTCATTAAACTGAAATTTTTTGCATTATTTTAACTATCTCCAAATAGTTAAACTCTATGCTCAGTGTCACCACTCTGTCAACCACCAAAAAGGGGCCAGCAATTAAATATGTTAGTTATAGAACAGTATTCTCCACATCATAAAGGAGAATTTTAAAAGGGGAAATCTTAAGTTTTTTTTTTAAGATTGGTTAGAAAATGATGGAATAATCCTCTGCTCACTATCATATTTCTTCCTTTCCTGGAAGTATCTATTAATTCTAATTCAGTTGTCTGACACCTTTAGAAATGCCAAATTTCACAATCTGGTTGCTACACAATTAGAATTTGAAAGGAATTTTGGATGGGTTTTCCACTGACCTAAAAAGCAGCTAAATCTTTCAAAGTCTGAAGAAATATGATAGGCTTTTTAGAACAGCAGAAAGACTGTGGCATTTTTTTCCACCCACATTTGTATAATGAAAAATGAAATAAAGGAGAAAGAAAATTAAAAGAAAAAGTAAATGAATGAAAATAATATTTGCTGATGGACTACTAAATGCCAAGCACTATACTCACTGGTTTATAAAGGCTATTTAATGTGTATTATTTTATTTTATTTTACTTTTTGGCTGCGCTGCATGGCTTGTGTGATCTTAATTACCCAACTAGGGATAGAACCCAGGCCACCACAGTGAAAGCACTGAGTCCTAACCACTGGACCACCAGGGAATTCCCTATATTTTAAATATTATTTTATTTTCATGATTATCCTGTGAGAAATGTATTATAATCTCCATTTTATATAAGAAAATTGAGCCTCAGAGAACTAAGGTGACTAGCTTAATTCTAGCTCTAAAGTAGAAGAAATAGGTGAGTCTGGCTCTAAAATATATGCTCTAAGAACTCATGGTTCATAACTTCTCTTTCAGAATAATTTCAGCCTTAAACTATTTTATTATGTCTAGACAAATAATAAAAAATCTCCATTATATTAATTTTGGGAAAATATAGCTATAAATTGAGTAATTTTAGAGTCACCCTCTAAAGTCATTCAGGCACTCATAATCATAAAAAGTTGAACTTTCAGACTTTCAAACAAGCAATGTTCATGTTTAATTATGAAATCAGAGAAACACAAAAGCATACTCTGATTAAACCTGCTTGTTTCTGCTCAGCATTGTGCACACTTCTGATCGATGTAAACTTTTTTTTTTCTTTCCCCTGTAAGGGGCAAAGGGAGAAAGAAGAAGAAATAAAGAGGACAGAAATGCACAATACTAACCATAAGGCTGAACGAAATCATCTACTGTGATAACACTGCAAAAACATTCCTTTAAATGAAAATGTTTTCAACTTTTCAAAACTTTAGAAGAATTTCCATTATACTGTTCAACAGACTGACTTCTGGGTCATAAAATTTTATCTCCTATTTTATTTTGCCAATTTCTTGATGATCAGCTGGCCAATTGTTTTCTGGATAACACTAGGTCTGCATTAACAACTACAGCAATAGTTAGATCATTCTTGGCTTTTTTTTTTTTTTAATATTTATGTATTTATTTGGCTGCATCAGGTCTTAGTTGTGGTACGCGGGTCTTCGTTGCAGCATACGGGATCTTTTAGTTGCAGCATGCGGGATCTAGTTCCCTGACCAGAGATCAAACCCAGGCCCCCTTGCCTTGGACCACCAGGGAAGTCCTCATTCTTGGCTTTTAACTCTCCACTCCCTTCAATTTTCTCAAGGCTGGTATTTTCCATTTCTTAACTCAATATTTGAAAGGACTAGATAACTTAAAATAACTAATTATCAGTTATTACAAAATCAAGGCAAATATGGACAATAATTTTTAGTCAAAATGACCATTTATCCACTTAAAATTTTACATTTTCTAAGTAGACCAATTTATAAATGTTTTAGCAGCGTGGAAATGGAGGGAGCCAATTATTCTCACAAAGGCTAAAGTGGAGCAGAATGTCCAGTCATGAGTGTGAAAAGAACATCCTGAACTTTCCAACTCAGGGCACAGCTGTACCAGCCGACTTATTAATTCTGGAATTTCCTCACTCTGCTGCTTATGCAAGATAAAACTTACATGACATCATTGCAGTTTCCCAGCCACAACTGCTTTTTATTAAGCTTAGGAAAGTATTGCTCTGAATGCCCCTTTTCTTATGAAAAATACTTTCAACCTCCACATGCTCTATTCTGTAGGAAGAAGGGCAGTTCACTTTCTATGAAAGGTGGAAGAGTGCCAGGCTTTTGCCAAAAGAACAAGCAAGGGGAATCTATTCCAAACTAACTGATCAAAGCACTTCACAAATATATCAAAGGATTTTTAGAAAATTATAATGCTTAAAAAAGTGAAACTTTTCAGAACTAAGAAAAAAGTAAAATTGTGTAAGAATTTCAATGGCTTACACATTGAAGTATTATTAGATAAATAAAAGGGTACGTCCCTATTTGAATTCCTTAAATAAAAGAACTAGATTTCAACTCAGGATATAAACTTTCTCTGACTTCTCAATATAATGTGATTTCAATAGGAAGATTTGGTACATATGGGCAAAGAGGGGGGAAAATTATTTCTAAGAGGTTACAATTCAGTTTCAAAAACAATGTGCTTATTATTCTGGATTGTGTAATATTTTGAAGCACATTTCAATGACAACTTAGGCAGTGTAGGAGATGGAGACAGCTCAGGAAACAGAATTGGAAAGAGTCAGAAGGACAAAAGGTAAATTCAATTACTAATTGAAGAATTGGTATAGAAGCTGCAGCACTAGCAAAATAAATCTAAAAGAACAGGGGGAAAAAAGGAAGGCCAGAATGAAGCAGGCCGAAAGGAAATAACTGTGATATTCTATGGTTTCTAGAGCATTTTCCTTACCCCCTTTGAAGAAGTTTTGTTATATGTATATCAATTGTCTAATGTGAATTGTCACCCAAAATAGATAACTCTCATTACATTTTCTTTATCAACACGCACTTATAAATTGCATATTAAAGTGGTTGTATTTAAATGTGCCAGCTATCTGCTAATCTACCACAAATTAGTAATATAATCTCAAGCAATTTACTTCACTCTGGAAGTTTTCTCCAACTATTTATGTGTTTCAAAGGCCACTTCTGCCTAAGACCTTCCCTGACCACCCTTAAGAGAGCACACTTATAACCCCTTATTGTGCTTTTATTTTTCCTTTATAGCCCTTATTACTCCCTAACATAATGTGTTAGTCTGGGTCCTCTGAGGAGTAGATGCCAAGATGGGGTTAAACCTGCAAAAATTTTATTAGGAAAATTGCCCACATGAGAGAAAATGGGGAGAGAGTCAAAGAAAGGCGGGGAGAGAGTCAAAGAAAGGCGGGGAGAGACCCAAGGGACCTCAGATGGAACTGCATGGATATGTTCTAGACTGCCCAGCAGTCTAGGGAAGATTCAGCAAGGCTGTTGGAGGATCTGTGAGCCCAAGTCACCTGTAGGAGAGGTCCGGTGTTTCCCAGAAACGAGTCTGCCTTAGGGTCACTGTCATGGTCCTTCAGTGGCTGGGAGCAGACTGTGGAAGGCAGGCTCAGCAAGAATGCAGTGATGGAGGTCAGAGGGAGTAGAACTGGGGCCCTCAGACAACTACGTTAAGATCCACAAGATGTAGCCGCCACACATAATGTATGTAGTTATTCCTTTATTATCTCTCCCACTCGAATGAATGTTCTCTGAGGGTAGAGACTTTGCTTTTTTATTAACTACTGTATCCTCTGTGCCTGGTATATAGTAAAGAACAATAAAAGTTCATTAAATGTATCTTAATTATGGGGATAATACTAGTATCTATCTTAAAAATTATATATTATACATTATATTACTGAATACATTGTAAATGCTTGATACATGTTAGCTATTATTATTAACAAAATAAAAAATTATCACACAGTAAGAAAGCAAAGGCATTTAGAATGAAGTTAGATTAGAGGTTACACTGGAACTGCTTTGGGATAAATATATTTGACCCTGATTTGGAGCTAATATATGTTGGCGCAATGAGTATATTAAATACATACATAATCAGAAACACTAATGTGCCCTGACTACTTTTTAGGATGAGCTTGTGCCAGCTCTATTCTCCAGACTCAAAACTGCAATTAAGGGAGACTTTTTAGGATCTTGCTAAAATAGTACTATTTCTTGTGAGCATTCACATATTTTGTAGGTCACTTGAGAATTTTAAAAAATCGATATAATGGATACTTTCCTTGATCAGTATATACTACCTTTTTAGAAAATACATTATACAATCAGAAAGGAGTTCCTATGGACAGATGGCTACATAATCCTTCTTTTTTTTTTTTTTAAACTAAAATGGCTTTTCATTTAATAACTGTTTGGAATATTTCAAATCAGGAAGTATGTTGCCCCAGAATCCTAATGTTTTGGCACAGTCATCTCTAGAGTACAATGAATAAAAACAATCACCCCAAGTCCCCTTCTCTGGTGGGTTTCCATGTTGCTTAAAGAAATTAGGCATCTGGTAGTCATAGCATGGAAAGGAGGTGATTCCTCCGTGAGCTGATGCTAACATAATGGAAAATTCACTTAAATACAATCAACCTGAAATAACTTTTTCTTTTCCAACTTATCTTGAAAAAGCAGGAATACTTTCTAAGCTTAATTTTAAACTCAGTTCCTAATATTTATTTTACCTTACTTCTACCTATGTGAAAAATTGGAGCTAATGAAGTTTCTGTAACACAACTGATTTGCCTCAGGTTCCAGGCCTCTTGTGCAAGGCTGTCTTCTGAGCCATACAGCACTCTAGGCTCAGTTGCTATTTTGGTACATAAAGTCAAACATAAACATGGACCACATTTATTCAAAAAACATTCTTTACTTATGATGCATAGAAAGAGATGTAGATATAATTTATGGTTAATTACAATAAGTTTCCTCACAAACTCATCAAAATCTATTAAAAACACATTAAACTTATCATAATACTATAGACAATGTGCATGGCCCCCCTAAAATCAATATGGTGAAATCCTAACCTCCATGTGATAGTATTAGGAGGTGGGGCCTTTAGGAGGTGATTAAGTGATAAGGGCGTAGTCTTCATGAATAGGATTAGTAAAAGAGACTTCACAAAGCTCCCTTGCCCCTTCCCCCATGTGAGTACACAGAGAGAACATAGCCAAATATGAATCAGGAAGCAGGCTCTCACCAGACACCAATCTGTCAGTGCCTTGCTCTTGGACTTCCCAGCTTATAGAAATATGGGAAATAAATTTCTGTTGTCTATAAACCAGAATACCACCCAGTCTATGGTATTCTGTTATAGTAGCCTGAACAGACTAAGACACATAGCAATGCAGAAAAATTATCATGTTTTTAGATGCATATATGTATAATGTATTAATTAGGGTTAATGATCATAATTATCATAATGTATTAGACTATGCATTACTATGTACTAGCCTATGTACAAATCCATACCCTGATGTTTACCTAAGTGTCCTCTTGTTAGCATACCAAAAGGATATTAATATTTAAGATATAATAGGAATAAGCAAAAAAGTTGTATTTTACCAAATACAACCCACTAGTACTATGTTAATAGTGTAACGAAATACTCTCTTTGGTTTAAATAAACAACCATTTACTTAGAATCACAGCACTTTAGAATTAGACTTTATCTTGAAATACTCTAGATCAATTCCCTCATTTACAGAATAGAAACTTAGATCAGAAAACTTAAGGAACTGGCTCAGTCTCACGTTGCATGTCTAAAATTAGAACCCAAGATTCCTGCTTCTGATCTAACATTCCTCCCACTAACTTATTCTCTCTCCTATCTCAGTGGAGAACACAATCATCCAGATGATGGGCACAAACCACACACCTTCTGGTGACACAACATACTGTACATGATTTAATATTTATCTATATCTATATAAATATAGCCTTATATAATTTGTATACCTTATTTATTAGCCACAGAGAAATAAAACTCTGAATTGGGGTAATGTTAATAAAATGTGGAACCAGAGAGGAAAGGCTTTTTTTTTTTTTTACAATATCAAGAAGTTTTACTTTAATCAGTAAAAAATTTTAATGTGACAATATCAAACCAAAATGAATATTCTTTCCTAACTGGAAGGGGGTAAATTTCCATACTGTATTAAAAAAAAAAAAGAGTAAACATTGCTCCTTCCACCAGAAACCTCTTGGTCCATGTCTTTCAACCTATAGTTGTGTTCAGTTAGGTGGTATAAAAATTAACTTAGATGGTTATGATCAGCAGCTTTTCAAATGAAACAGAATAAAGGAAAAGAAAACATCAGAGCATATCACTCATAGAAATAGTATTATTTTAGGAAACTACTGATTTTGCTTTATATATATGTTCATGCAAACTGGATCACAATGTAAAATATATTGCATATTCTAGGTTGCAGTCTAAAATGTTTGAAAGTTACTGTTGTACCTACTACTAAATGCTGTTTAAAATTTAAATGTCAGCACTGTTAATAGCAAGTGGAATGGCTTTTCTCCATCACATCAAAACTATTATAACTAATTTGATAAAGAGTTATTCAGAATTAAAAGAATTTGAAACAGTAGCAGAACAAAACTTGTAGAAAACAATTTAATCAGAAAACCTTGATTTAAAAATGTACAAAATGGCATTAACACACATTCCAGGGATATTACTTGCCAAGAGTTGGTTTGTTTTTTCCTCCAGCACAATTTCAGTTTGAGGGCTTGTTTTACAGATAAGAGACTAAAAAACTCAAGAGCACTAACAGTTAAGAAATAAAGAAATTAAATACTCTAAAATTTCTGCCTTTACCTATACTTCTTTGAATTATTTCTATCACTGAATATTTTCCAACAATTTTATTACTGTATTAAAAAGTAAACCTTTTTTTCCTTTGACTGTGAAGTGAATTTCAACAAGGAAGTTCAACTTGAAAACAATGGTGCCCTGAATATTTTTGTCATCTTTACAAAGAAAATTGCTCTCCAGGGCAACTTCCTTTGGGTTCATGGCTTTAGCCAATACG
Organism: Orcinus orca; assembly: GCF_937001465.1. Classification (NCBI taxonomy): domain Eukaryota; kingdom Metazoa; phylum Chordata; class Mammalia; order Artiodactyla; family Delphinidae; genus Orcinus; species Orcinus orca. The sequence goes on from NC_064562.1 coordinate 132,929,551, forward strand.
CTATGAGCAAAAGATATGGTGTTATTTTACTATTGTATTTCTTGAAGAACTACCTCAAAAACAAGGCAGTCTAAGATATATAGTTGTGTGTGTGTGTGCACGCACACACACGTCACAGAGTAAGTTTGGTAAATTTCCAAACGCCATAGTGTTGTTCATAAAGTCAGAGTACTACCACAGATATCACAATTGAGAAAAAGAACATCTTTTCCTGTGACGTGCTCTTGACTTCTTCCTTATGTTCCCCTTCCCGTGTCTTTCAGAAGGGCACAAAGGTGTCAAGTATATTTATCACCAGTATTTGAATATAGAAGAAATCTGATTGCACTTTAAGAAACAAAAGAGTACTATCTCCTATGAAACTTTCAGAATATTTCAGGGAAAATATTTCACACCAGGAAAATTCTGTGACTAGGAATTGAATTTTAGCTCTGCTATCAGTGTCTAGCATGAGCCTAGGTAACTTTACCTCCTTGAGCTTAAGTGTTATCATCTGTACAGTGAGGGATTTTAGCAAACTAATCTCTCAGATCCTCTTTATCTCTAAGATTCTAAAGAATTGTATAAATAAAACGTTATAAAACTTGTTTTTGAAAAAAATTAAAGATAAATTATACTAATGCACAAAAATCCTAGTGAATCCTAGGCTTTCAATCAAAACCTAGATGTTTTCGGCCTTTAATTCTGGATCTGTTAGTATGGCACATATTGCCTTCCTCATTCCTACTTACTCTACTGTATTTCCATGGCTGTAACCAGACGTCATACTTAACTGATAAGTTCCTTTACTTAGTCATTCAGTTTGCTTATTGAGTGCCTCCTATATGCCAGACATTGTACTAGGTACCCCACTTTCACTGTCTCTAACATAAGGATATTAATAATATCCAAATATTAATATTTTATGGTTGTTAGGAAAGTTAAATAATGTAATTTGCATAAAACACTTAGTTCATGGTGTACTTTGGAATTAAGTAACAACTGGGAAAAGGCCCCATTTCACATCTTCAGCGTTTAGAACCACGTGGCTCAATCCCTTCCTTTATGGATTAAGAGGTTAAAAGAGGTGAGCTGACCTCCCACAGGCTCAGCTCCTTGAGAGCAAAAGAGTTCCATAACTCTCCATCCATTCTTTCTATCATATTATGCTGCTTCTGAACGTAAGCAATTCCACTATCTGTTTCTTTCATTCTTTCTCTCAGATTACAAAACGTTACTAGGAAAAAAAACATGCAAATAAATGCCCACAGGGGTGGCAATGCTACTAATCCTGTCAACAGCAACGCAGTTAGGGATTAGCTAGGACACCTTGCTATGTACAGATGAGGAAACTGGGTTTTAGAGTAGTTAATAACTGCTCAAGGTCACACAAACAATAAATAGTAAAGTCAGGATTTGAACATAGGTCTGTCCAAGTCTAAAGGCCATGCTCTTTTATGATACCGTGTTGCCCTTAAACACGGTCTCTACTTGGCTTTCTAAACAATTTTAATGCTGCCATGAGGGTTAACGTGGGCTACAGCTGGAGCTGAATGTCAGGAATCCAGCCTTCATCAACATTTTCCTCAATGATTTAGCTGCAGACAAAGAAGATATAATTAATTCTGGCAATATAAAAACTGAGGAAGAATAGTGAATTTTAAGAAATATGGGCTAAAACTTCAAAACCTAATAGGATGTTTTAAAGAAATGAACTAAACAGATGATGAAGATGCTTGTGTTCTGAGGCAATATAAGCATTTGTGTCCAAAAAAACTAATGGCATTAAAATTTGTGAAACTCAGCTTAATGCCAATTCATAAAAACAAAATAATGGAACAAAAAATTTAGTATTTTGAACATAAACTTATATTGGCTAACAAAGTGACATAGCTACAAAATAGGTTAAAACAATCTTACTTAAACTGTCCTGATAAAAACAGTGTCTGAACCAAAAAAGGAAATAATTTCCCCAAACCATAATCAAGCTAATTGCAAAAACCTGTTTTTATTTTTGGGCACCACATTTTTTCAGAAGTTGACAACAAAAGTGAATCCTGAATTCAGTTTCATGGATTATGAAGACTGTTACTGCATTTTCCAGGGGCATGTTGATGAGTCCACTGTCAGTGAACATAGGTAAGAGCCTCCTTAGATGAAGGCCCACATAGAGGAAAAAGCATCTTAGATGATGACAGAAAAATGTCTTCCTGTAACTGATACCTTAAATATCTTTTTCACTTTTTTTTTTTTTTTTGTGGTACGCGGGCCTCTCAATGTTGTGGCCTCTCCCGTCGCGGAGCACAGGCTCCGGACGCGCAGGCTCAGTGGCCATGGATCCCGGGCCCCGCCGCTCCGCGGCATGTGGGATCCTCTCGGACCAGGGCACAAACCCGTGTCCCCTGCATCGGCAGGCGGACTCTCAACCACTGCGCCACCAGGAAAGCCCTCTTTTTCACTTTTGATTTTAGATCAAAGTCAAATAAATTTAAACCATGGGCTCATGCATATTTATGTTCTTTAGTTCTCATTCTTTACATTCTACTTGTATTTTAATTTCCCATAGCTCTGATTCTTTTTCTTATTTACATTTGACCATTGTTTTATGTTATATACTAGAATTCATTTTATTTTATTTTTTAGAATTTACTTTAAATCTTTGTAGGATAAGGTGAAGTGTAATGAATGAATGAATGAATGAGTGGATTAGTTTAATATTTACTAGGGCTTCAAAAAATTGTTGAGAGAACTGAGTACTTTTAGCTTGAAAACACAAAAGATGTTTTCAAAGTTCAATAGCATCTTATGGAAAAGAGAATATAGATTTCTGTTGCTATAAAGGACAGAAAATAAGACCAGTGTGTAGAAATTACTAGAAGGTGAAGTTCAACTCACTGTGATGAAAATTTCTTAATAGTTAAAGAGGTCTTAAAAAGGAACAGGATGCCCCACAAAGCATCAGGTTTTCTATCACTGTCACTATATTTGAACAGACGTTGGACAACCACCAGCAGGGATGATCCTTTAGTGAGTGGGAGGCTGGACAGGTGGAATCTAAAGTCTCCTGCATCTTTGAGATTGTAATAAAATACATGTAATAAAATACATATTACGGCAAGAAAAACAATACATAGGTTCTTATAGCATCATGTTATCATTGATGACAGCAGTATTGGTAATCATAATAACAACACTAATGGCCATAATAACACAGTATAAGACTTTACAATTGCTTATATCTGGGGCATCATCAAAAGACATAATATATAAGCATTATTTCTCATCCCAATTTTACAGATAAGAAAATTAGGACGTTTCAAAGTGAAATAACAAACAAAGGTAATGAAATTGCCTAAGCTGACAATAAGTCAGCAAAAATTAAGGAGGTTATTTGCTAAACTACTAACTGGTTAACTAGCTAATGTTGACTCTAGTATATAAGAGGCTTAGAAAGGTTGAGATGTAAGTTTTGCCTAATGAAGAGCTGGCTGAGATGCCACGGATATTGAATTTGATCTTCTGATGTTTAACATGTCATGCTGCAGAACTTTGAGGAGTACAGAGAACACTCAATTCCTGAATTACCTATTTTATAAGAGGATAGAGAAACTTCAGGGACTCTCTCTCTCCCCACTCTCCCCATCTCTGCCTTATTCTTTCAGACCAGATACTATAAATGACAAGGCACACTGCCACAAGAACCTCTGAGCTCAGTTTTATAGCTTTGCAATCAGAGAAAAAAGGGATCTTTCCTGTAAGCTCTAATTTGAAAACTCCTGGGAAAGAATGCTGATTAGCATGAATCACCCATATACCAATCACCAGAGCCAGAAAATGGTGAAATGCCCCACAAGGAGTTGTGCCCATCCTGTGGTTTAGTGGTGTGGATTACTAAAAGCAGGAAAAGACAAAGCAATGTATGTCCACAATACATATTTTCTTAATTGAAATAACGGAAATGTATAATAACCAGGCACTTCTAAATACATCTTTGAAATGGCTTTTTTTAGATGTGCATATATTAAAAAATTAAGTCTTCTAAACTTAGAGATTACTTGATCAAAAATATTATAATTTTACCTCATTTTTGGTTCTATTCTCCCTTATTTCTTTTTTTCCTTCCAGATTTTTATGATCTCACAGACGTGAGTTAATTTGGCCATAATATGACTCTACTTCTGGTTCTGATTGTGAGAAGCTACTTAAGAAGGAAGGGTATTCGTGGAACACATCTGAATACTGACCGCAGACCAGCAGCCTTCCAGAAGACACTCTTAGTGACGACAACTTCTTTCCAGGTGTCTTCACTCTTGGTAACTGTATATTTTAATTTTACAGAAAAAAAGAAAAAGAAGAAAAGAAAGCCTTATTGTTAAGTTTCCATTCAGTGACTTATTGTAGATACAGATTCAGGTGTCGAACAACTCTTTACTGATGCCTACTCTGTGCCACTGTATTAGACTTTACAGAAAGAATGATGATCAAGAGAGAGGTGTTTCATGGGATCTTCTTCCTAGATAGTGAGGAAGACAATAAACAAATAAGCAAATAAATAAGCTAAATAATCACATGTTGTGAAAAATGGTATGAGATGAATAAACAGAACACTGTGATAGAGGTAAGCAGGGAGTTCTAGGTCAAGGATGACTTTTCCAAGAAGATGAAGCTAAAACTAAAGTATAGAGGATGAAAAGGAGTCAGCCACTTGGAGACTCAGGGGAAGGTGCTGTAGGTCAGCGTTTCTCAACCTTGGCACTATTAACATTTTGGACCATACAATTCTTTATTGTGGGGGACTGTCTTGTCCATTGTGGGATGTTTAGCAGCATCACTGGCCTCAACCAACTGGATACCAGTAGTGGCACCCCTTCCCCACCCTAACTGTGACCACCAGAAATGTACTGGTCTTTGCCAAATGTCCCCTGGGAGAAAAAAATCATCCCCAGTTGAGAACCACTGTTCTAGGCAAAGGGAATAAAGAATGTAAAATCCTTGAATAGCATGAGATGCTGTTAGGGAAGTAAGGATAGATCATTAGTCCATTCAGGGGTCTGCAGGCCTTGGCAAGAATTTGGATTTTATTTTATGTAAATAGTAAGCCATTGAACAATTTTAAGTTGGGGAGTAACACGTTGACATTTACAATAGGCTACTTTGGCTCCTGTGTGGGAAATAGATTTAAAACCATGAGGATAAATGAGATCTCAGGACCAGGCACTGTGGAACATTATTTATCTTCATTTAGAAGATAAAAGTAGACTGCAAAGTATAAGAGAAAAACCGTATGAAAAGGAGCAACCAAAGAGGTTGGAGGAAAGCCATGAAAGAGGATGGTGTTACAAAAACTGGGAGGTGAGTCAAGGAGGAAGTGGTCGACTGTAACTAGATTTTTCTGGTTGGCCTCATCATCAAGTCACAGACTGAAGATTTCTCTGGAATTGCACTGGCTTAGCTCATCTTCTTGCCTAACTACAATTTCCTCTACAAATCTTCTGTATATAATTCCAAACTAAACAACCTGTTCAAGAACTTATAAAGGCTTCCTATTATAGCCCTGCATTGGCCTTGTTCATTCCTGTTTCTAAAACTTTGCTCTTGAAGTAGACATGTTTCCTCCTCAGTGCCTTCAAATATGCCTACCTATGAACCTTCCAAGCTGAAGCTCATATCTGATCTCCCACAGAAGCTTTCCCCAACAATTTTCGTCCACATAGATGTCTCTATTTTCTAAAAAATCAACAAAACTTCCAGTTTTTCACTCTATCCGCTGAACACATTAGTTAAGGCTCATTGCCTGGAAATACAACAATGAAAAAATATGGTCCCTGCTCTCTAGAAGCTTACTAAGAAAATAACACTTGTCAATATTTCCTTGATGCATTTAGGAAAAAAGGAGTCTGCCTCATATCCAATCCTGAGGGAGCCATTCAGCTATTTCTCTATACTGTATTTCACTTTACCTCACCCAGCTGATTCATGCTTTGCCACGCCTTTAGATGTTGATTACCTCCTGGAACTACTGGATCACAGCTCCTCAGGAAAGAATATTGCTACTCTTACCACTTATCAGTGACAGGGTGAATATATCCTTAAGATGGTACATCTCCCAAAGTCTGAGTTATAATCACTCCAGAATAATAGTTAAGAGGCGTTTAAGTATGGTGGTGCTGATGATGTAATCTTTGGGTAGGCCTCATTCAAACAGTGTAAGATGATCTTTGGCATTCCAACTCTACTCCCTTTCATGATCTCAAGCCAGTGTGAGGTGCAGACATTTTTATTAATTTGGTTCCACCCAATAAATAACTATTGAATCAAACATACACACATATCCCCCAAGGACAAACAGTAATTCTCAGAGGCAATACATTTAAAACCTATGTTGTGACATTTCTAACTACAAAGTTTTCTAGGAGCAACTCCTGCCCTAAAATGCGGTGCACTGTCAATTTTCCTTTTTTCTATGTTTGCTTCAGGCTGCCCTCTTGATGCTTAACTTGTGACCTATTATAAGTCTATCATTTAAAACTCAGTACTTAAATATGCCAAGAACTGGTAGAAAGTTTGAAATTACACGATTAAAAAAGTGTACAGTCAGGGTTTAGTCAAAATTTTTTTAAGTTAATTCATTAATTTTTGGCTGCGTTGGGTCTTCATTGCTGTGCACGGGCTTTCTCTAGTTGTGGGGAGCGGGGGCTACTCTTTGTTGTGGTGTACAGGCTTCCCACTGTGGTGGCTTCTCTTGCTGCAGAGCACGGGCTCTAGGTGTGCAGGCTTCAGTAGCTGCAGCACGTGGGCTCAGTAGTTGTGGCTCGTGGGCTCTAGAGCACAGGCTCAGTAGTTGTGGCTCACGGGCTTAGTTGCTCTGCGGCATGTGGGATCTTCCTGGACCAGGGATCGAACCCGTGTCCCCTGCATTGGCAAGTGGATTTTTAACCACTGTGCCACCAGGGAAGCCTTTAGTCAAATTCTTGAGGAAGGTGAACTGAAGGGCATTCTTCTATAATCTCGAAATGAGGAAGGGAGATAGTATGAACCTTCATTATCCACAGTCCAAATTATTTTTCAAGAGTGCTCTGTCAGTTACATTTGCAAAGAAATATAGTACAACATAATTGTTATAATATAAATAAGTCCAGAAATGGTGAAAGAAGGGCAAGTCTGTCTCAGGAAGTTATGAAAGGTTCCAGGGAAGAAATAAGTACTCAACTGAGACCTACAGGATCTTGAGAGAACCTAGTAGAATCAAAGAAGTGCAAGGAGTTCAGTATAGCTAGTGTGGAGTAAATGGGCAAGAATGGCAGATGAGATTCACAGTCTGGGGCCAGATCATGAAGAGGATGGGGGCCCCTGAAAAAATCTTGGTGAGGAATATCACGATTATATTTTCATGTTAGAAAAACTATTAATAGGCTGGAGGTTGGACTGGAGTGGGAAATAACTAGATGCTATTGCAATAGTCAAGGGAGATGAGTTAGGAGAGATGATTACTTGATGGATTAAGGCAGTGAGAATGGAGATTAAAAAGAGAGGTGGGGGCTTCCCTGGTGGCGCAGTGTTTGGGAGTCCGCCTGCCGGTGCAGGGGACACGGGTTCGTGTCCCGGTCCGGGAGGATCCCGCGTGCCGCGGAGCGGCTGGGCCCGTGAGCCATGGCCGCTGAGCCTGCGCGTCCGGAGCCTGTGCTCCGCGGCGGGAGGGGCCGCAGCGGTGAGAGGCCCGCGTACCGCAAAAACAAACAAACAAAACAAAAACAAAAACAAAAAGAGAGGTGGATTTGAGAGATCCTTAAGGAGATGAGTCAACAGAATTTGATATTAGGATAGAGGAAATGAAGGAAATGTAATAGCGGGGTACCCATGGATTCTTGACTTGGGCAACTGGGTGCTATTATCTGAAATAGGGAATGAAAGCAGGCTAGGTTCCAGATGGTTGGGAAGAGATACGGCAGTAAGAATAGGGAATGGTAAAGATGCCCACGTCAATTTGGGACATAGTTAAGTACCTATATGAAATCCAAACGAAGATGCTGTTGCTTAAAAGTGTCTAACCTGAAGATACACATTTGGGAGTCCATGGTGCCCAGGATACTTAGTAGGTAAGTCCATCATGGGGAAGAGATTGCTCAAGGAGACGAGGACTAACAACAAAAGAAAATGGATAGTTTGGAAACACAGAGGGCACACATAAGAAGAAAAATATTTAAAGTGCATCAAAGAGGTAGTTGCAGAAGCAGGAGAAAGTGGCACTAAGGAAACCAAGTGTAGAATTAATGGTGCTATTTTTTAAATGTAGAGTATTTTTTCCCTCATTCTCCAAACGTTTTAAATTTCCTGAAGGCAAGAATCATGTCTGAAATTTCACTGTATTTTCTTGAGTGCTCAATTCAGTGAAGGGAACATTAAATGTTCAGTAAATTCTCATTGATTCAGTCCCAGGTACTCTTCGCTTATACCGACCTAAAATGTTTTTTCGTTGTTTCTTCAAATAAACGTTTAGAGTTACCTACGAGTTTAGTTAAATCAGTTTTTATAATCTCTATGTGGTACCTGCAACAGCTTTGAAATGAGTTCCAAAACCTTACTACTTATTGGGAGGGATCAGTAGACAGTGGGTTTTTCATTTACTACTGTTCCTAAGAAACAAGTTATTCCAAAACAAAGTTTAGCCCATTCCCCAAGCATTAGCTTGCAACTTAAAACCTGTTGAAAGCACAGTAAGGAGGCAGACACATTTTTCTCACCACAATTAACCATTAACCGGGTCAACGTGTTTATTAAGTCTTTCAATTTATTAATAGTCACGAAACAACCAGCTGGGGGATATACACTCATACCAATGGAAGTCATTTAACTGCAAACAGATGCTAAAGAGAACTGAGTATTCGCAAGGGTTTCGAGGCCAGGCAGTACAGGTTTTCTCTGAGGTAACAACTCCTAACTTAAAGCCCAGTCCTTGGTGGATTCGCGTCCCTGAGCTTAGAAAATACTGAATAAACAAACGACCAAGAGTATCGGAATAATCACCTCTACCTGAGGAGCTATCCCTTCCTCCCCTCTACACCACACAGACCAACCTGCAGCCACCTTTCTCCAACAGCTAAGCCACAGCGCTCCGCTCCCGCCTTAGGAAAAATGGTCAAGCTCCTGCTCTCGCGGGATCTTGCGCCTCCGAGTAAGTCAACTGGATCGCGCGCCCCAACGAACCCCCGCGGGAACACAGTTCGGCAGGTCCCGAAAGCCGGGAAATCGCGTGCGGGGGCGGAGCCAGCTCGGTGAGCATGAAGGCGGGGCCCGCTCCAAGGAGGCGGGGCGGGGGCGAGGCGGGGATTGGGGCGGGGCTCCAAGGACCTGTTGATCGCAGGTGTCACTGCCCTGACTGGCAGTGTTGAGACGTGTGCGCATGCTCCGTGCGCAGGATCGCGCTTTGGGCGGCGGAGACCAGTCTCCTCTGCTCTAGTTCCCGGTGAGACCCGGTTACGGTGGCAGCTGTTGGTGTGTCACCCTGTTGTCAGCTTGAGGCGGAGCTGGGCCAGCGGGAGGTAGAAGGCCCTTATTTCTCTACCTGAGCCGCACTCTCCCCTCACTAAAAGGACAGAGCTCAAGGTAAGTCTCCAAAACTAGTCCCTGGATGGAGGTCCAACGACCTGCTACCCCCATGGGCCTGACTCGGAGACCCTCATTCCAGTCCCAGGCCTCGTCTCTCCCCTCGCAGTCCCGCGACCTCCTCTCCCACCCCACCCTCCTCGGGGCAGACTCAGGGCTCTTTGCCCGGGTTCTAGCGCCCGAGGTCACGCAGCTTCCCCGCCTCCTTCCCGCCGCGTCCGGGATCTGGCGGAGATGCCTTTGGCCAGGCTGGAGGCGCGCGCGAAGGGAGGAGGTGCTGTACTTACTGGGTCGTGGTTGTTAGTTGCTGCTGTGTTTGAGGGCTGGCCCGGGGCAGAACCTGGGATCCTGCTGGGTCGTTTACTGCATTGGGATTATGAATATTACGCTTACCTGGCGCCTGCCCCTCACTTTTCAAGCCACTGCCTCTCCCGAGCAGCAGCTTTTGAAAGGGGTCCAGGTAGTTATGTTGCCCTCTTTGGAGAAGAGATGATTCGTGAGAATCTTTGGGCTGGTGGTTTCTGGGTGGTAGTAGTAATTTAGAAAGTTAATGTTTAGCTTCTAAATGGCGACTTATGGGACGTTTACCAAACTACTTTTAAACATCGTTGGAGAACAGGAAGTACTTGCACAGGTGTAATACCCTCCGTTTCTAAAGACTGCAATCTGAGCGTGCTCTGAGGTTTTGTTATCCTGCTACAAGGTTTTCTTTATCAATGCGAAGCCTGATTAATGCTTGCAAAATGTACTGCAAGGCTTTATTTGTTAGATAGCAGAGTTGCCAAATGTTTTCTCATCTGGAAAAAAATATGTATTTTTTTGCAAGGAGTTTTCAAGGCTATTTCTGAGGGATGTTTAAATTTAGCAGGGTCTTTGTGATTAGGGTCTGATTCACTTTTCTGTTCTTTAAGGGAAAGCGTTGCTAATTCTCAATATTTAAAAGGAGGAGAAATTGCTAACAAAATTGTGATTGAAATTAACTTTTGGCTAAGTTAATACTTCTTGTTAGTTTAATTTTCTATGTCTTTTCAGTTCCATGATGATAGTCTAGGCATAAATCCTTAATCTTGTAAAGAGAAACTAAAACAAATGAAACTTATTTTGCAAAATCAGAATATATGATTTATCTACCATTGTCATAATTCCAAATAGACAAACTCACTGTAGGTAGGAGTTAATTATGTTCTGAAAAAACAAGGTTTTTGTTTTTATTTTACATTTTAGACGTTTTTAAAATGAGCTCTTTGGACAATTTGTTTAGGTTCATGATTACTGGTGATAAATCATGATGGTGATTTATTCAACTCAACTCACTGGTAGTTAGTGTATTTTTTACTACAGTGTGAAAAATAAGCAACCAAGAACAGATCTTTCCTTTTCCCTATTAACTAAAAAAACCTTTTTATAAATGTATGTAGATTGCATATAGTTCATGGAACTTGACACCAATAGTCATTCATTAATATTATTTTCTTTAGAAGATACAAAAAAGTAGTTTTTACAAGGAAAGCAATTTTAATGGTGGAAGGGCACCATTTTTCACCTAGTTTTCTTTTTCTTAAAAAAAAGAAATCACAAAACTTATGGTTTTAGTATGTACTGTGGGTCAAGATCTTTTCTATTATTTAGTGTCATATGTTTATTTTAAACTGTGTAGTATCAACAATTTTGGTATCATGGTTTAGGAGTTTGTTTTAGCAAGACAAAGAGTTTAAAGATGAAAATTCTGTTTTAAGGTAGTGTACACATTCAAAAGTCAAAATCACAGTTATTTTCCCTGCTGGTACTGTTTGGAACTCACCTATCATGCTAGAAAGGACATTTTTTACCCTACAATTTTCCAAAAATATGTTTGAAATCTATAAAGTGGTAGATTAAGCTATCCTACAAGGATGTTTAGTTACTAAAATACTTAGCAGATCTTGGTATTTGACAGCTTTAACTATAAGGTTTTTCTTAATTATAAGCCCTAAGGCACGCTACAGTAAGGTAACTTAGATATTTCATATGGAAGTATTTTGAACACAGGGTGTGCTAGATGTGTTTGGGCTCAAAAGATTGTCAGTATAGCCTACTGTTGCTCATGAGCTCTTGGATTAAAGGAGGAAGTGTGCTAATTTATGTCATATTTGGAGAGATAGCTACAAATTAGTGATGATACATATGTAGCATTAGTGTATTATTAATTTTGTACAGATGTAACGATTTTAGAAAATTTTGCACTACAGTATATGCACACAATAGGAACAAGGAATGTTCTACCACAGATAAAATTTTCAGAGGTTATTTAAACTTTAAATAACTATTTAATATCCTAATCTTGGCTAGTTATTTTCTTTAAATAATAGGAATACTACATATATAGAATATTTAGGCAAAAGTATTTGTTCTTTGCTTTTCCAAGTTAATCCATATCCTCTATCAGCAGTTCTTTTATAAACTAAGGGTACATGATTAGAACTGTGGTCTGTGGTTAGGACTGAATTTTAATGTAATTGGTTTTCTTTGGAATCATATATATTCTTTTTTTTTTTCTTCCTTTTTAATTTTAGTCCCATGAATTTTATTTTGTGCTTTACAAACATTATTCTGAGGCGTCCATAGGCTTCTTTAGGCCATCAAAGGTGTCCATGACATACCCCAGAGTGCCACAAAACATTGCATATGGTTGAAGAAATTTTGTTTTAGATGAGTCACTTCAGAAAAGTTGCTTCATATATTTGTAATTCATCAGAAAATAAAATGTTATACAACATAAATCATATTTCAATATCTTAGCTGTTTTAATGAATAAAGTCAGTTATCTAAGCTGTTGTGGTATTTTTGAATTAACTTGGAAATAATTACATTAGTCTTTTAGTCTTCTATTTTTTACAAATATTGACATGCAAAAAGCAGTTTGGAGAAATACTTTTCCTTTGGAATTTGGAAGGTTTTTTTTTTACTTTTTGTGATTTTTCCAAGCTAGCAAATTTATTCAGTAAATATTTATTGACCTATTGTTGTATGCTAGGCACTAGAGATTGGAAAATTAATAAGACAATGTTGAAGTAGTCAGAAATAAGAGTTCTACCTTTCCTAAGCCTTGTCTTTGGCTATTCCCAATCCTCCCCCAACTGCATTGAGTTTACAAAGATAAAACAGTCTTTTTCTTACACCCTTGCTTTTGCAACGTGCTGCTTCCCTTCTCTTCCAGCTTCCCAGTCATCTATACCACACCTGTGAATTATCTTCATTTTTGGTTACCACTGTATTTTTTACATCTCATTGTTAAAGATTTATAGAGGGAAGAGGGAAAAACTAAGGGGATGAAGATGATATGTGTATTGCATCTTAAGTGTAAGGAGAATACTGGATGGACAGCACAAGGGTTGGTAATGCAGGTGCGGGGAGCATTCTTACGACCCAGAGACATGATGTGAGCAATGTCAAGGGGCATTTTGGGTGCTCTAGTTATTGTTTATGGCTGGATGGATTGTCGTGTTATTTATCAATTAAAATCGTCATTAAGGAAGTTTTGAATTATTTTTCTGAAAAGTTGTACGTAGGTTGAATTTTTCTAAATTAAATCTTCTCTGTTGCTTACATTGTTATTTCAGAGTTGCTTTCCCTTTATTTCTGATGCATTGCCTTCTAATATTGTAACTCATTTCTCTTTCTCTAGCCCAAACAGCTTGTAAATGAATGTTTAAAATAATACTGTGGTAAATCCACTTGTAAAATGAAGCATTCCCAAACATTTTTTTGTAAATTAGAATTTTTCATATTTTAAGTTTTCTTAAAGTAGGATAGTTCTATAAATGAATGTGCTTTTTTCTACTAAGAATGACTTATTAATAGATTTTAAAATTTAGAAATTAATACTTTGTTGTACAGTTTAGCTGATGCCACTAATCTGGATTAAGGCTTTAGTCAAGATTGATATGTCAGTTTAAGGAAATGGAGAAATAATAAAATGGGATATAAAATATCATAATACAGCTTTTACTTTTTCTTCAAATGTGTATTTATATTGTTAAAAAATCATTTTATATCAAAGATTGTGTTTTTGCTGTCATTATAATTAGCTTGCCTTTACCGAGTACCTGCTATGTTTTGGGTATTTATTAGGTATTTTATACATGGTTGATGATTCTTATAATAATTCTATGAACCTTTTTATATAGGTTATGATCACAGATGATGGAACTCATCTGCTTTTAATGATTGAGTAGTTGAGTAATGTGCTTTGTTGGTGGAAGCTTTTCAGAGGTAGAATAATTGAGAATCATGAGGTTAGTATCAAAACATGGATTCCATCCTTGTCAAGAACCCATCAGGACATTGTTTGTTTACCAGGTACTTTGTGCTTTGGCTTCTTCTAAACTTCTCAGCCTGCATAATAAGCTCCTGCCCCTCTAATGATGGCCCTCCCTGTTTTTAGGTGAGCAGGCTGTTTGAACCCTGGAAGATTTTTCCTCCTATAAGGTACTGCTGTATAGGCCTGAGATAATCTTACCTCCCTGTCAGTATAGTACTGACACTAACCTAGCTGTGAGGTGATAGGAGATTGTCCTGTACCCTTAGTGCATAGGTCATCTTTGTTGATTTCAGAGGGTTTGTTGATTGAGGTTTCACTTTATTTCCTGAGCTTCATTCAATAAGTATTTAATAACTACCTACCATGTACTATGCATTGTTCTAGATGCTTGGAATTCACTTTATATTCTAAGAGGATTGGGAGGAGAAACAATAATAATAATAAAAACAATGAGTCAATCGTATACTATATTAGTTGGCAAAGAATGCCAAGGAGAAAAGAAAATATAGAGCAGGGAAAGGGGAATTGGAAATGTGGAGTGGGTTGCAATTTTAAATAAGTATAGGCCTCATATAGAAGGTGATTTTTGAGCACAGGAATCATGCAGTGAGCCAAGGAGAAGCCCTGTGGGTATCAAGGGGAAGTGTATTCCAGGCAGAGGAATAGACAGTGTAAAGGCTTTAGAGCAGGAGTTTTCATGGTGGCCCATGAAGCTGAAAAGGAGAATGTAAAGGGAAAGTAGTTAGAGATGAAGTTAGAGGTGAGAAGATGGACAGGTGTTATGTAATAAGAAATATATATTTGGTATCTGGCTGTTTCCTGGCACACAACTCCTAAAACTCTTGGAATCTACAAAGTGATAAATGTTTTCTGTGTGCTAATGAGATGACTGGTGGCTGGAGGTTAGCCTCAAAGTGGGAACTTATTGCCTGGAAACCAACCATGTGATTAGAGGATTGGAACTTTCAGCCCCCCCTTTAATCAAGCATGCCTACGTAATGAAGCCTCCATAAAAAGTCCTAACTGAAGGGGTTCAGGGAGCTTTTGGGTTGGGGAACTTGTGGAGGTGCTGGGAGGGTGGCGTTTGTTGAGACGGCATGGAAGCTCCCCTTCCCACATACTTTGCCCTATGCGGGTCTTCCATCTGGCTGTTCCTGAGTTGTATCCTTTTATAATAAACTTGAAATCTACTCAAGTAAGCTATTTTCCAGAGCTGTGCTAGCAAGTGAATTGAATCCATGGAAGAGGTCAGTGGGAACCCCTAACTTATTGGTTATTGATCAGAAGTACAGATGACAACTTGGAACTTGTGGTTGGTGTCTGAAGTTGGGGGGCGGGCAGTCTAGTGGGACTGAGCCCTTGCCTTGTGGAATCCGACCCTAACTCCGGTAATGTCAAATGGAGTTAAATTGTGATTTCTGCTGAGAATTAGAGAATTGCTTGTTGTGTAAAAATCCACACATCTGGGCTCAGAAGTGGTGTGAGAGTATAGAATAAAGTGTTTTTTACTTTTAGCAGGTTTTTTACTTTGCAGGCCATTATAGAGACTTTTTGGTTTTTAATCTGAATTAATAAGGACCGATTACAAGGTTTTGAGCAGAGGCATGACATTATTATTTAATTTTAGAAGGATTTCTTGGTCTAATCTTGGGGATAGACTGTAATGGGTAAGGGCAGAAGCTAGGAGATAGTTAGGAGTCTGTTCTGGCAGTCCTGGGAAGAGCTGATGATGGCTAAGACCAGAATAGTAGAAGTGGAGGTGGTGAGAATTGGTCACATTCTGACTGAGATATGCAAGAAAGAGGAGTCAAAGATGATACCAAGATATTTCTTCTGAGCAACTGGAATGATGAAGTTACTATCAGCTAAGATGGGGAAGAAGATATAGGTAAAGCCAGAGTTCAGTTTGGGGCTTTGTCAAGGCAAAGGAATGTTAGGTTATGCCTGCTTTGGCATGCTTTTCTTCTGAACATGATGTCTTAAAGCAGATTGCCATAAGCCATTGCCTTTAATGTTCATACTCTGTGTCCTGGATACACATGCACTCTTGTTTTTCTCTAATTAGTTACCAGTGAAAACTTGTGATTAGTAAAAGCCAGAAGAAATAAAGCACAGTTCTTTATTGTACACAAAGAAACTGAGCAAAGAAAATACAAAACATTGAAAATTACTTAAAATTTGCTGTTTTTGGTGGTGGTGGTATAGATTGTCCTTATTACTTTAGTTTTATTTTCTGTGTTTGTTTTATAAATTTTCTAGTATAGTCTTCTCCAGTTCCTCTATTTGTAGAGTGACAGTGGTTTTCTCTATCAAAGGACATCTATTCTTCGGTTGTCTTTCTTACTGTAATCCTTTAACTTTGTAAAAATGAGATACCTCTATAACGAATGAGATTTTTTTATTGCTTTAACTTGCTACATATTTATATATAGGTATATTTATCTGTATACCTATAGATAGCTTGCAATCTAGTTATCTAAAATAAACCCTTAAATACTTTTACTAATAAGATGAACAGTTGTAATATATCAGTGAAAAGTCTTAAGTGTGTACTTGAGTAGCTGTATTGCTTATTTGTGAAAAGATATTAAAATGAAATTTCACTTTACAGTTTGATGGCTCAGCCAGGGTACTATTAAGAATAATTTCAATTGCTTTATTAACAGTGATTCTGTACTACTATACTACTACTATTCTATCCTACTATACCTAGACTGTAGGTATTTCTAATTTCCTTTATGCAGTATTTATATGTATTTTAGATATCTATATAAAAAACAAATACTATTTTGTAATCAAAACCCAATATACTGAAAAGAACAAATAAAGGAGTCTCATGGCTTTATCAGCTATCGTGTTAGTCTCCTAGGGTTCCTGTCACAAATTACCACAAACGAGATGGCTTAAAACAATAGAAATTTATTCTCTCACAGTTCTGGAGGCTGGAAGTGCAAAATCAAGGTGTTGGCAGGATTGGTTCCCTCTCAGGGCTCTGCACAGAATCCTTCCTTGCCGCTTTCTAGCTTCCAGTGGTGGCTATCAATTCTTGGTTTTCCTTGACTTGTAGCTGTATCATTCTAACCTCTGCCTGTCATCTTCACATGGTATTCTCTGTGTGTGTGTGTCTCTTCTTCTAATGACTTCTGCTGGTCTATTGGATTAGGCCTCATCCTGATGACCTCTTCGTAATCTAATTACATCTGCAAAAACCCTGTTTCCAAATGAGGTCATGTCCAGAGGTTCTAGAGGTTAGGTCTTCAAAATATCTTTTTTTTCTTCTTGGTGTGTGTGGGGGGGGACACACAATTTAACCATAAAATGAGTTCAATTTAAGCTATTATTACCATTTACCTAGACTGTTCTAGTAGCCCAATCAAATCACTGTTTGTTAGAATTTGAATATATTCTATGTAGCCTAGTCCTCTCCATTTTAAAAATAGGGAAGGAAATTTACCTCAACTAAAGACTTTAGTGTGCTGTAGATTTCCTAATTATTTAAGATACTGGGCTTAAAATTTGGGGGAAGAAAATGGAGTTAGTATCTAGGGTAATGAAGGAAAGAAGCCCTGGCATCTTGCTTTTTGGGGTTAACTTATTACTGGTAAAACACTGATTCATAAGAAAGCAGCAGTGATTTTCTTTCTCTCCTTTTTCTTTTTCTTTCCCTTTCAAACTCCTGGCACATTTTCAAGTTCAAATTCAAAATTTTAAATCATAAGTTTGAAATACTTGCGTAAGATAAAATTGTCAATCCTTCTCAAACTTTTCCAGTTAATTGAAGAGGAGGGAATACTTCCAAACTCATTTACAAGGCCAGCTTTACACTGATTCCAAAGGTAAATAAGGACACTATAAGAGAAGAAAACAATAGACCAATATTGCTGATGAATATAGGTACAAAAATTCTCAATAAAATATTAGCAAAGCAAATTCAGTAGCACATTAAAAGGATCCATCACCATGATCAAGTGGGATTGATCCCTGGGATGCAAGGGTGGCTCAACATTTGCACAATCAATAAGTGTGATATACCACATTAATAGAAGGAAAGTTAAAAATCATGAGTATCTCAATAGATGCAGAAACAGCATTTAGCAAAGTTCAACTTACTTTCAATATAAAAGTTCTCAACAAAGTGTGTGTAGAGGGAACATACTTCAACATAATAAAGGCAATACTTTTAAGCCCACAGCTAACATCAGACTCAACTCCAAAGCTTTTCCTCTAAGATCAGGAAGATGAAGGTGCCCACTCTCACCACTCCTATTCCACATAATACTGGAAGTTACAGACAGGGCAGTTAGGTGAGAAAAAGAAATAAAAGACATCTGCATCAGAGAGAAAAAAGTAAAGTTTCTCTGTTTACAGATGACACGATATTATATATAGGAAATTCTAAAAACCACCAAAAAACTTTTAGAACTAAAAAATAAATTCATTAAAGTTGCAGGATACAAAATCAACATACAGAAATTTGTTACATTTCTATGCACTAACAATGAATTGTCTGAAAAAGAAAGAACTAAAACAGTCCCATTTATAATAGCATTAAAAACAATAAAATACTTAAGAATAAATTTCACCAAGGAAGTAAAAGATCTGTACACTAAAAACTATAAGATGTTGATGAAAGAAATTGAAGCCAAACAAAGAAATGGAGATACCCCATGTTCATGGATTGGCAGAATTAATATTGTTAAAATGTCTATACTACCAAAAACCATCTATAAATACAGCACATTTCCTATAAAATTCCCATGGTATTTTTCACAGAAAGAGAAAAACCACTTCTAAAATTTGTAGGGAACCACAAAAGACCCAAAGCTATCCTAAGAAAGAAAAACAAAACTGGAGGCATCACACTTCCTGATTTCAAACTGTACTACAAAGCTATAGTAATCAAAACTGTATGATACTGGGGGAGTGGCCAAGGGTTGCAGAGTAAGAAGACCCTGAGCTCACCTCTTCCCATGAATACACCAAAATTACAAATATTTACAGAGAAACTATTGGTGAGTAAAACCAGAAGGCTAGCAGAAAATACCTTCTACAACTAAAGATATACACGAGACAGGTAAGAGGACGGAGATGCAGTATAGTAAAGACCCATAACCCCAGGTTAGACACCCACAAATGGGAGGATAACTACAACTGCAGAGGTTCTCCCCAAGGAGTGAGTGGTCCATACCCCACATCGAGCTCCGCAGCCTGGGGGTCCTGCACTGGGAAGATGAGAGCCCAGAACATTTGACTTTGAAGGCCAGTGGTGCTTACTTTCTAGAGAGCCAGAGGGCTGTGGGAAATAGAGCCTCCATTCCTAAAGGGTACATACAAAATCTTACATGTTCTAGGACCCAGGGTAAGCAGTAATTTAAAAAGGACCCTGGGTCAGTCTGAGTTGCTGATCTTGGAGGTGTTCCTGGAGAGACAGAAGGCAGCTGGGGCTCATCCTGGCCATAGACAGTGGTGGCACCATTTTTGGGAGCTCATTCTACCACATGGACATTGGTGCTGGTAAGCATCATTTTGGATTCTTTTCTCTAGCTTATTAGTGCTGGCACCTGGCCAGGCCCACTGGCCTGTCAGCACAAATACTAGGATGCCTCAGGCCAAGAAACTAGCTGGCCTGAGGCTCAGCCCTACCCACCAGCAGGACTGCTGCTCTAAGATCTTATGAGCCCACAGCCACTGTAGGACCCAGCTCCATACACTGGTGTGCTGGCGCTAGCCCCAGGACCCCCCAGCCAGGGACCTTAGAACTCCACCCAAGAGTGGGCCAGCACTAACCCTGGGATCCCCTGGGCCTCAGTCCCACCCACCAGCAGGCCAAAACACCAGCTCCAGGAACCTGTAGCCAGGCCCCAGGACCTGGCTCCGCTCACCAGTGGGGCAGCACTAGCTCCAGGATCTGCCCTTACCTACTAGTCACTGGGCAGGAACCAGGCCTGGGAACCCCTGGGCCCTGGCCCCACCCATCTGTGGGCAGACACCAGCCCCAGGACCAACACAGCCCCTCAGCCAGCCACCTTGGGATCTGGCCCCACCCACTGGTAGGCTAACATTAGCTTTGGGATACACCAAACCCCACAGCCAGCTGTGTCAGGAACGGGCTCTGCTCACCAGCATGCCCACACCAGTTCCAAGATCCCCTAGGGCCCTGCAGCCAGAGACCTGGGAAGTCAGTTCTGTCCTCCAGTGAGCTTGCGCTAACCTGGGATCTGCTAGGCCTGGCCTCACCCCACCAGCAGCTAGCCGCCAGATTGGAGACACGTTGGACCCCTCAGCCAGCTGCCCCAGGATCCAGCTCCACTCACCAGTGGGCTAGCAACAGCTTTGGGACACCATGGACCCTGCAGACAGCTGTGTCAGGAATTAGACCCATCCACCAGCAGGCTGACTCTAGAATGAAGACCCCCCACTCCTGCAGCCACCCACTCCAAAACATGGTTCCTCCCACCAGTGGGGCAGCAATAGTTACAGGACCGCCTCCACCCCGGCCCCACAGCCAGCAGCCTCGTGAACTGGCCCCACCCACCAGCAGCTGGCAGTCTCCACACAAAACATGCCTGGCAGTCAACCAGAATGGCAGCCAGCCATGCCTACTAGACTGCCCACAATAGTCAGCCCACCACAACAGCACACTCCCTTCTGGTCGTTAGAGGTATTTCAAGAGCACATGGAACATTCTTCAGGATAGATCACATGCTAGGCCATAAAACAAGCTGTGGTAGATTTAAGAAAATTGAAGTCATATCAACCATCTTTTCTGACCACAACTCTGTGAGACTAGAAATCAACTACAAGAAAAAAACTACAAAAAAACACAAACATGTGGAGGCTAAACAACCAATGGATCACTAAAGAAATCAAAGAGGAAATTTAAAAATACCTAGACACAAATGAAAATGAAAACACAACAATCCAAAACCTGTGGGACATAGGAAAAACAGTTCTCAGAAGGGTTTATTGTGATACAGGCTTACCTCAGGAAAGAAGAAAAATCTCAAACAACCTAACCCTACACCTAAAGGAACTAAAGAAAGAAGAACGAACAAAACCCAAAGTTAGTAGAAGGAAACAAGTCATAAAGGTCAGAGCAGAAATAAGTGAAATAGAGACTTAAAAAAAAGCACTAGAAAAGATTAATAAAATTAAGAGCTGGTACTTTGAAAGGATAAACAAAACTAATAAACCAGTAGCCAGAATCATCAAGAAAAAAGAGGAGAGGACCCAAATCAATAAAATCAGAAATTAAAAAGAAGTTATGATCAATACCACAGAAATAAAAAGGATCCTAAGAGATTACTATGAACAATTATACACCAATAAAATGGGCAGCCTAAAAGAAATGGACAAATTTCTACAAATGTACACCCTCCCAAGACTGAACCAGGAAAAAATAGAAAATATTAGCAGACCAATTACTGGTAAAGAAATTGGATCAGTAATTAAACAACTCCCAAAAAATGAAAGTCCAGGACCAAATGGCCTCAGGTGAATTCTGCCAAACACATAAAGAAGAGTTAACACCTATTCTTTTCAAACTATTCAAAATATTGATGAGAGGGGAACACTTCCAAACTCATTTTACGAGGCCAGGATCACCCTGATAACAAAACCAGACAAAGATATCACACAAAAAAAGATTACTGACCAATATCACTGATGAACATAGACACAAAAATCCTTAACAAAACAGAAGCAAACTGATTTCAACAATACATTAAAAAGGTCACATGTCATTGTCAATTGGGATTTATCCCAGGGATGCAAGGATGGTTCAATATCTGCAGATCAGTGTGATTTCCCCATTAGCAAATTGAACAATAAAAATCATATGTTCGTCTCAGTAGATGCAGATAAAGCTTTTGACAAAATTCAATATCCATTCATTATAAAATTTCTGAACAATTTGGGTATAGAGGAACCTACCTCAACATAATAAATGCTATGTATGACAAGTCCACAGAAAACATTTCACATAACAGTGAAAAGCTGAAAGCATTTCTTCTAAGATCAGGAACAAGAATAAGGATGCCTACTCCTGCCACTTTGATTCAACATAGTATTGGAAGTCTTAGCCACAGCAATCAGATGAGAAAAAAAATAAAAGGAATGCAAATTGGAAAGGAAGAAGTAAAACTGTCACTGTTTGCAGATGAAATGATACTATACATAGAAAATCCTCAAGATGCCACCAAAAACTATTAGAGCACATCAAAGAATTCATTAAAGTTTCAAGATACAAAATTAATATGGAGAAATTTGTTGCATTTCTATAACTAACAATGAACTATCAGAAAGAGAAATTAAGAAAACAGTCCCATTTACAATTGCATCCAAAAGAATAAAATACCTAGGAATAGATCTAACTATGGAGGTAAAAGACCTGTACTTGGAAAATTATGTCACTGATGAAATAAATTGAAGACAATACAAACAGATGGAAAGATACACTGTGTTCATGGACTGGAATAATTAATATTATTAAAATGATCCTACTACCCAAGGCACTCTATATATTCAGTGCAATCCCTATCAAAATACCAATGGTATTTTTCACAGAACTAGAACAAATAGTTCTAAAACTTGTATAGAAGCACAAAGACCTTGAATAGCTGAAACATTCTTGAGAAAGAAGAACAAAACTCGACATATCATGTTCCCTTACCTCAAACTATACTGCACAGCTACAGTCATCAAAACAGTATGATACTGGTGGAAAAACAGACACATAGATCAATGGAACAAAATAGCCCATAAGTGAACCCACACTCATATTGTCAATTGATCTACAACAAAGGAAGCAAGAATATACAGGGGAAAAGACAACATCTTCAATAAATGGTCCTGGGAAAACTGGACAGCTACATGCAAAAGAATCAAACTGGATTAATCTGTTACACCATGCACAAGTATAAATTCAAAGTGGATTAAAGATTTAAATATAAGACCTGAAAGAATAAATTCTGGAGGAATACATAGGGAATACTCTCTTTGACATCAGTCTTAATAATATTTTGGGGGATATGTCTCCACAGGTAAGGCAAACAAAAGTAAAAATAAATGAGACTACATCAAACTAAAAAGCTTTTGCACAGTGAAGGAAACTATCAACAAAAGGAAAAGGCTACCTCCTGAATGGGAGAAGATATTTGCAAATGATATATCTGATAAAGGGTTAATATCCAAAGTATACAAAGAACTCATACAACATCTGAAAAACAACCTGATTAAAAAATGAGCAGAGGATATGGATAGACATTTTTTCAGAGAAGACAGACAGATGGCCAACAGGCACATGAAAAGATGCTTAACATCACTAATCATCAGAGAAATGCAAATCAGAAGCACAATGAGATATCACCTCACACCTTTCAGAATAGCTGTCATTAAAAAAGACAACAGATAACAAGTGTTGGTGAGGATGTGGAGAGAAGGGAACCCTCATGCACTATTGGTAAGGATGTAAATTGGTCAGCCACTGTGGAAAGTAATATGGAGATTCCTCAAGAAATTAAAAATAGAGCTGCCAAAAAAAGAAAGAAAGAAAAAAAGAACTGCCATATGATCCAGCAATTCCACTCCTGAAGAAAACAAAAACACTATTTTGAAAAGATGTATGCACCCCTATGTTTATTGCAGCATTCTTTACAATAGCCAAGATACGGAAGCAACCCAAGTTCCCATTGTAGATGAATGGATAAAGAAGAGATGTTACATATATTTATATACATACAATGGGATATTATTCAGCCATAAAAAATGAAATCTTGCCATTTGTGACAACTTGGATGGACCTAGAGAACATTATGCTAAGTGAAATAAATCAGACATAGAAAAACAAATACTGTATGATTTCACTTATATGTGGACTCTGAAAAACAAATGAACATACATAGCAAAACAAACAGAGTTATGGATATAGAGAAGGAACAGGTAGTTGCTAGAGGGCAGAGGGTTGGAGGAAGGAAAGAAGTAAGTGAGGGAGCTTAAGAGGTACCAACTTCCACTTGCAAAATAAATGAGTCATGGGTATGAAATGTACAATGTCGGAAATATAGTCAATAGCTATGTAATATCTTTGTAAGGTGACATATTGTAACTTTTTTTTGAAATGTATAGAAATACCAAATAACTTTGTTGTGTAACAGGCACTAACATAATGTTGTAGGTCAGTTATACTTCAAAAATGAACAAACATAAACTCAATAGGCAAAGAGCAGATTGGTTACCAGAGGTAGGGGCTGGGTGGAGTGGGGAAACTGGATGAAGGTTGTCAAAAGGTACAAACTCCTAGTTATAAGATAGCCAAGAACTAGCAATGTAATGCACAACATGATAAATAGAATTAACGCTGCTGCTTGTTATATATGAAAGTTGTTAGAGTAAATCCTAAGAGTTCTCATCATAAGGAAAATATTTTTTCCTACTTCTTTAATTGTGTATCTATATTTGATGATGGATGTTCACTAAACTTATTGTGGTAATCATTTCATAATGTATGTAAGTCAAATCTTTATGCTGTACACGTTAAACTTACACAGTGCATGTGACAGTTGTATCTCAATAAAACTGGAAGGAAAAAAAAGGAATCTGAGTACCCTTTAGCTATCACTTTCTGTGCCCGTTCCCACTCGTTCTCCATAGCCCCCACTTTTCCAGTCTAAGCAACCACTTATCTACTATCTGTCTCTAGATTTCTCTCTTTTGGACATTTTGTATGAATGGAATCTTACAGTGTGTGGTCTTTTGTGACTGACTTTCAATTATCAAAATGTTTTCAGTGTTTATGTTGTAGCATGTTTAAGTACTTCATTTCTTTTTATGGCTGAATAATATTCCATTGTGTGTGTGTATACACACACACACACACACACACACACACACACACTGTATTTTATTCATTCTTTAGTTGAACATTTGGGTTGTTTTTCCACCTTTCAGCTGTTATAAATATTGCTGTGTTAGCTCTTTTCTGCACAGCTTCCCAAATATTTATTGAAAGAATAAATATAGAATCACGTTTAAATTCCTAGAATAAACCTTATTATTTTTTTCAATGGTACATTATTCTTTTGACACAGTGATAGATTATGTTTGTTACTGTTTTATTTATAAGTTTTACATCTTTAATCACATGTCACACTGGTCTGAGGTTTATCATGGTTTGATATTAAGGTTATGTTAGCTTCATGACATGATTTGGGGTTCTTTGTATTTTATTTTCATGTGGCCTGCGGTATTTTAACATTAGAATTAACAGTTCTTTAAAGTTTAGGTAAAATTTAACTTTGAATCCATCTGATCCAGATGGCATTTTCAATGGAAGAACTTTTGTCTCCTTACCATTTTCTTGTAGTCTTTAAAAAATTTTTCTACTTCACTTGAGTTAATTTTGGTAATTTGAATTTTGCTATGAAATTACCTGCTCCTTTAGATATTCAAAGTTATTGTCATAAGATTTAAGTGATATTCTTTTGTATTTCTTTTGGTTGCTCATCTATATGTGGTCATTTCTCCTTTATCAATCCTATTCATCGGGGCTTCCCTGGTGGCACAGTGGTTGAGAGTCTGCCTGCCAATGCAGGGGACACGGGTTTGTGCCCCGGTCCGGGAAGATCCCACATGCCGTGGAGCGGCTAGGCCCGTGAGCCATGGCCACTGGGCCTGTGCGTCCGGAGCCTGTGCCCTGCAATGGAAGAGGCCACAACAGTGAGAGGCCTGCATGCCACAAAAAAAAAAAAAAAAATCCTATTCATGTTATATTTCTCTTTTCTTTTTTCTTTAATCATGCTTGTGAAGATTTTTTTTATTAGCTTTTCAAACGTTTAGTTTTAGATTTATTTTTTCTTTCTGTTGTTTGCCTATTAATGGGCTTGAAAAATCAGTCTCTTTCTCTCTCTCTCTCTCTCTCTCTCAAGGTTTCACAATTTTCATCCTACTTCCTTTCTTCCTCACATCATGTTTGGATTTTTGTGTTATCTGTTGTTTTTCTTTCTGGGTTTTTCAGCCTTTAATTCTGGAAAAATCTTTATCTTTCTAAAAGTGTCTACTCTGTTTACTTTCTCCCCTTTCTTTCTGGGGATCCTTTTAGATAGTTTTTGACACTTTTAGATTTCATCTGTGTATCTTAGCTTTTTGAAAATGTTTATATTTTCCACTCTGTTTTTTTTAATACTTTTAGGAGAATTTCTAGACCTGGACTTACTGCTCATTAGTATGATGTTTCCTTCTATTCATTTTGCTAGTTAATTCATCCTTTGAGTTTTTTCTTTCAGCAGTTTCAAAAATGTACTCATTCAATTGGTGGATATGTATTAAGTTTATTTTAAATTTGTGTTCCCTTTGGTCTGTTCATTCTGTTTCCTGTGGTGTAGATTGTTCAGTTTGTTGCCTTTCTCTCATAATGCTCATACTCTGCAAGTATCTGGTTATCTTTTTTCCTGGGAGTACCAAGTGATAAGCTAGTAATATTTACATGATGAGAAGAATGAAAGCAGTAGACTCTGATTTGTGTTTCTTTGGATAATTTCAGAGAGCAGAGGTGGGGACGTAAAGGCTTGATTTGGGGTGATATGGCTTAAGAGTTGATTCCAAAAAGAACTTCCTGTTTACTCGGTTAGAGGCATGATCTTCTCCAGGTCCTACCATCCTCTGTTCTATCTGTGGAGTAGGGCGAGGATAGAACACGCAGGGGCCTTGCAGGTGTCTGTACTTGTTACCACTTCCCAAACCAACTGTTCTCTGATGCTTACCTGATTTTTTTTTTAACATTTTTATTGGAGTATAATTGCTTTACAATGGTGTGTTTGTTTCTGCTGTATAACAAAGTGAATCAGCTATACATATACATATATCCCCATATCTCCTCCCTTTTGCATCTTCCTCCCATGCTTACCTGATGTTATAATTTCCTTTATCCTCCAGATGGCCCTGGGGTGGTAACAGAGCTTTCCTGTTTCATTGCATTGTGTGGGGTGGGAATTCTCTGCCCAGAGCAATATGAAGAATGGAAAAGGTCACAACTAAGAAGACTTTCCCAGTCTGTAACACTTGGCCCTCTTTATCTCTTGCTGTTTCCCTCACATTCTGGCAGCCAGTTACTTAATGTTTCTCCCTGTTTCTCCTTATACTATCTGTTGCTTTTGTATAATCTCCGGAGTTGGGTTGGAGGAAGGGAACCAGGAGGACATATAGTTTGACATCTTGCACAGGAACAGAAACTACAGTATTTTAAAATTATCTATTTGTGTGTGTGCCCATCACAAAACAACTCATTATGGTAGGGATTGTTTCATGTATCTTATCACAGTTCAGGGTAAGACCTGGTGCCTAGTTAAATGATTGTTGAAAGAATACCATTTCAAAGGATTCTTCCATTAAAAACACAAGTTAACTACCGATACAGAGCTTTCTTAATGTTGTAAAATCATAACTACATTTATTAAAAATTTGTATGAAAGTTTTTAGGATTATTTAGATCACTTTAGAGGAAGTTATAATCCACAGAGTTACAACAAAAAGAAAAAAACTAACATAATGTAGTGTTTTATAATTCTTGAAACATTTAACCTATGTTAAACAGGGCTATTATTCTTGTCCCCATCTTATAGATGAAGCTATGAATCAGAGATGACAAGAACTTATCTAAGACCAAACAGCTAATAAGTGATGAGCTAATACGTGGGGCTGCAAACAAAAGTCTCCTGACTTGAATTCTGTAAAGACTAATGCCTTTCTTCTTTATTCCTCAGTGCTTTGCTATCTTAGTGGGTATTTGATCAATGGAATTGAACTGACCTATAATGTTCTGTCCTCTCATGTTTTTGTGCTGTGAGGTGAAACTCAATGGCTTTCATCTAGAGTTTAAATTTAAAGCCAAAGTCCTTACACAGGGCTTTTGAGGCCCTTCATGATCTCTCTCTCTTTCCCATCCACCCTTTTCATCTATTCTCCTCTTTGTTCATATTTATTCTACCACACTGGGCTTCTTACTACCTTCCAGTATGCCACGCATGCTGTTCACTCTGCTAGAAGTGCCTTCTCCAGAGTGGCATCTTCACCTCCTTCAAATCTCTGTACAAAGGTAACGTTCTCAATTACAGTTTCTGAGACTATCCTATTTAAAAATGCAAACCATCTACCATTATATACACTTCTGATCCCCTTTGCTTGATTTGTTTTTCCATGAGCACTCAGAGCATAACTCTTCTAGTACACTCTACAATTTATTATTCACTGAATTATGGTCTGTCTTTCCTCATTAAAATGCCAGTTCTAGTGCCTGGCATAGTACATGGCTCAATAAACACTTGTTGAAAGAATGAATGCAGGAAGGAAATTCAATTGATTAAACTAAACTTTGGTAGTAATACTTGATTGTTTTTACTTTAGAAGTTGAACATTTTGAAGTCCTTTTAGCCAGGAGTATGTTTTCATGAATAGTATGGAAATTTACTCTAATTCACTAAGATTTGTTTATCAATTTAATGTTTCTCCTGAGTTTTTTTTTTTTTTTTCGTGGTACGCGGGCCTCTCACTTTTGTGGCCTCTCCCGTTGCGGAGCGCAGACTCCGGACGCACAGGCTCAGCGGCCATGGCTCACGGGCCCAGCCGCTCCGCGGCATGTGGGATCCTCCCGGAACGGGGCACGAACCCATGTCCCCTGCATCGGCAGGCGGACTCTCAACCACTGCGCCACCAGGGAAGCCCTTTTCTGAGTTTTAACGCATGTCAATTTACATAAAATCTTTTGACTTTATTGCAGAAATGATATGATTCTCTGTAACATAGATAACAATCTAGAGTCTCTGTAGAGTCTCTGTTTAGTAAACAGCAATACAGTGTTGGTAGCAAAGTTAGTATTATTCAAAACACTGCCTGAGATCTAAGTTGATTCTAGTTTTCTTTAGAACATGAAACCATCATATGACCATTGAAATCTTGAAGTAGGTAGCGATTGATGTCACCTTGATATGTTTTGAAAATTTAAATGATGAACTGTTTTCATTTTCATATTTTAAGAACATTATTAGTTCTAATCATTTTCTGATTATATATATAATATTTTAATTATGTATTCAATATTTGTATCCATATAGTAAAGTAGGAATTTTCTTTATTAGCCTTTACTTTTATTTAAACATTTCTTTTTTTTCTTATAGGTTTGCTTTGAGGTCACATTGATATGAAATATGAAGTCACCTTTAATAACTTCACCTGGGAAAGAGAAAGACTTCTTTCTTATTAAAGAAACACAAGGAAAACAAATGACCAAATGAATCATACCAAATGCTAACTCTACATCTTTTTGTATCATCTGTTTTTAAAACCATCAAGACAAATAATTTGTGCTTTAAAGAATATGACTTGTTCATCAATGTTACTTTAGCAGTTTTTAAAAAATCTTTTTCACCTTAAACTGTACTCTCATAAAATTTAACACAAAGATTTTTAAATCTTTAAGACCTTGTTTAAAATAGCTTTCTTTTTTAGTTTTCAGAACTTCAATGCTTAATGTACCCTTTTTTTACTTGACAAAGTCCTCAAAACTACAGCATCAGGAAAGATATGGACTTGGAAACTTATGTTATGGTAATAGGCTGCAGCGAATTTAAGTGGATCATTCAAGAAACCATCCATTTTATCATCAGAAGTGTCACATAAGTATATAATTCTTAGCTTTAATGCAAACAAAGTTGCTTGAAAATGGCATGGGTAAAATTCTTACGGAAACCTGGTGGCAATCTTGGAAAAGCTTATCAACCTGGGAGTATGCTATCCCTAGCCCCTACCAAAGGCTTGTTGAATGAACCAGGACAAAACAGCTGCTTTCTTAATAGTGCTGTACAGGTGAGACCATAATTTCTTGTTAAATTTTTTTTTTTCTTGTTAAATTTTAAAAAGTGTCTTTCAGGAAATTCTTTGCTTAATCCTTCTTTAACTTGTAAATTAAGAATAAAGTTATTATTGACTAGAGTGACTTTTTAATATCACTTTTAATAGTAGCAAAATATTTTGACTGGGCATTTTGGTTTTTATAATAAATGGAAATGTTGTTTTCAACAGAATGATACATTGCTAGGATATAAAAATATCTTGTGGCTTAAAATGTTTACTTAGTAAATTAAGAATGTTTCTAAAATACATAAAATTATTTTTTTGAATTAGCTAGTCAACCCCTCTCTCCCCCCCCTTTTTTTTTGTTTAAGAAATGCAGTAGGATCCCCATAGACAGCATAAAAAGAAACAAGCTGTGTGGATTGAAATGAGAATGCAGAGTTTTTTGTTTTGTTTTGTTTTTGCGGTACGTGGGCCTCTCACTGTTGTGGCCTCTCCCGTTGCGGAGCACAGGCTCCGGACGCGCAGGCTCAGTGGCCATGGCTCACGGGCCCAGCCGCTCTGCGGCATGTGGGATCTTCCCGAACCGGGGCACGAACCCGCGTCCCCTGAGTCGGCAGGCGTACTCTTAACCACGGTGCCACCAGGGAAGCCCAAGAATGCAGAGTTTTTAATCTCAGTACTCAAATTCCTTCCCCGCCCCCCCCACCACACCGTGACCTTAAATCCCATCTGTAGAATCATAATTTGGACACCACTGTTGTAGTTAAATTAACGGTTAATTCATTTTGCTTCAGTCCTTGTTGAAATTCTTTTAATTAGCAAATATGTATTAATCCAACTTTCTGCCTTACATAAATATCTTTTCTTATGTATGATAGTTTTTATTTAACATTTTCAGATTTTTTAGGGGCCTATATCCTTCTGACCGTTGATTGTATAGTACTAAGGATGAGGAAGATTTAGAATATTGGAATGTTACTCTATTGACGCTAGAATATACCTTAAAAGATTTTATTGAAAATAAATAGCTTTTCACATGTTTTCTTTCTATTGCTTTTTTTTTCCTCCTGAAAACTGAGAGTAGAAAGAGAAATATTGCTTAATTAACTCATTTGATAAATGAACACATCTAGAATGTGTCAAGTGCTCAGACATCTGACTCAGACTTGTGTTCTTAATTGTCTGCTGTCCAGGACATATGTCAAACTTGAAAGTTTTATAACTCACTCAGGGAAACAGAAGCAATTGGTATTAGAAAAGCATTAATTCTAGTTTATGTTGGGACCTTTAAATGACAGTCACTGTTCTGCCCTGGCTGAAGGATCACTTTGGCATTAAGTGCTGTGACAAGGGCAGGAAAATATTTATTGAATGACACCTGATATAGAGAAATACCAGACTCCAAAAGACATGGAATTATATGCTTTTATTGAATCAGGCTCTGAGAAAGAGCTTCTGTCATTTCAAATCTTTTCCTGTTAACCCTTTTCCAGTTCTTTTTTTTTACACTTATGTGTTTCCCTCTGTGTCTGTCCCTTTTTTTGGCTCCCAAAATACTGTGTATACTTTAGGGAGATGAAAAGCTTATTATAACAAAAGAAAACTCTGAGCAAGGACACTTACGTGGTAAAGAAAATGGAGAAGTATTCCTATGTTGATATATTTAGAAAAAAAATGAACAGTCCACTGACCTTTGCCATGAAGGTTATTTCTACTTATCTACATAGCTACCAGTTATGGTGCTCATCACTCCTTTGTGTGGATACAGCTTTCCATCTGGTATCATTTCTTCTGCTTGAAGGATGACTTTTGTTATTGAAAAATATTTTCATTCATTAAAGAAGTTTAAGTTGACAGTTTTTCTTTTAGTATTTTAAAGATTTTGCTCATCTGTCTTCTGGCTTGTATTACTTCTCCTGGAAAACTATTGTCATTCTTATCTTTGTTCTTGTGTTTGTAATGTTCCCCTTTTTTTCTGGCTGCTTTTAAGATTTTCTTTTTTTAACTGGTTTAAAACAATTTGGTTATGATGTGCCTTGCTATAGTTTTCTACATGCTTCTTGTGTTTGGGTTCATTGAGCATCTTAGACCCATGGCTTTATAATTTTAATCAAATGTGGATGGGCTTCCCTGGTGACGCAGTGGTTAAGAATCCGCCTGCTAATGCAGGGGACACGGGTTCGAGACCTGGTCTGGGAAGATCCCACATGCCGCAGAGCAACTAGGCCCATGCAGCACAACTACTGAGACTGCGCTCTAGAGCCCGTGAGCCACAACTGTGGAGCCTGTGTGCCACAAGTACTGAAGCCTGCGCACTGCAACAAAGAGTGGCCCCCACTTGCTGCAACTGGGGAAAGCCCGCACGCAGCAGTGAAGACCCAACACAGCCAAAATAAAATAAATAAAATAAAAGTAAATTTTAAAAAAATGTGGAAACTCTTTGACCATTATTTCTTCAAAATTTTCTATCCCTCCCCTCCTTTGGGGGATTCCAGTTATTGATACATATTCAGTTGGTTGCTTTAGGTCCCAAAGTTCACTGATGTGCTCTTCATTGTCTTTCTCATTCTTTTGTTTTTCTCTCTTTCATTTTATAGGATTCTGTTGCTGTGTCTTCAAGTTCATTAATTTTTTTCTTTTGCAGTGTTTATTTAATCTGCTAATAATATCACCAGTGTATTTTTAAATTTCAGACATTGTAATTTTCACTTTTAGAAGTTTGCTCTGGGTCTTTCAAAAATCACTTGTGTCTATACTTAACATGTCCAGTCTTTTCTCTGACCTCTTGAATATATGAATACAGGTATAATAATTGTTTTAATGTACTTGTCTACTAATTCTGTCTGTGCAAATTCTGTTCTTTTTTTTTTTCTTTCTAGGTTTGGAATATATTTTCTTGTTTCTTGTAATGCCTGGTAATTTTTTAAAATTAATTAATTTATTTTTGGCTTCATTGGGTCTTAGTCGCTGCATGTGGGCTTTCTCTAGTTGCGGTGAGCGGTGGCTACTCTTCATTGCGATGCACAGGCTTCTCATTCTGGTGGCTTCTCGTTGTGGAGCCAGGCTTTAGGCGCGCGGGCTTCAGTAGTTGTGCCATGTGGGCGTCAGTAGTTGTGCCTTATGGGCTCTAGAGTGCAGGCTCAGTAGTTGTGGTGCACAGGCTTAGTTGCTCCGTGGCATGTGGGATCTTCCTGGACCGGGCTCAAACCCGTGTCCCCTGTGTTGGCAGACAGATTCTTAACCATGGTGCCACCAGGGAAGCCCATGCCTGGTAATTTTTGATTGGATGTCAGACGACATTTTAAGTTTTACTTTGTTGGGTGATGGGTATTTTTATATTCCTAAAAATATTCTTGAACATTGTTCTGGGATAGGATTAGTTTATTTAGAAACAGTTTGATCATTTTATGTTTAAGCTTTGTAGGCAGTACCAGAACTGTGCTTATTCTGGGGTTAATTTCTCTGCTAGTGGGGAGGGACAGTTCTTTCTTTAACTGATGCTCTGTGAATTATGATGTTTTCCACTTTGGCTGTTGAGAACAGGCACTGCCCTGAACTGATATGTGCTTTGGGCATTACATCTAATCTTTTGGGATTTTCTTTCCTGGTCTCAGGTAGTTTCCTCACAGTGCTTACCTGAATACTCGAGAGGCCCCCTCGCGAGCTCTGGTGTTAACTGTGTGCAGCTCTCCCCACTGCGGCACTGTGTCCCGCCAACTCTAGCTGCTTTGGCTTCCCTGAACTCCCAGCTCCATCCCTTCAACCCAGGGAATCTGCTGGCCCCTGATGTTAAAATGTCTAGTGTATAAACTAATTTAGAAAGCCAGTCCTCACTGACAAAACAGCTATTCAAGTAGACTTCTGTCAGAAAAAGCCTGACTTCATTTTTAAAAATTCAGAATATAAATGCTAATACGCAGTTTGATGAGTACTTTTTAAACTGCTGAGAAATAAATTGTGAAATACGTTTTGTAAGAAATTACTAAAAATGGACATTATTAAAATGTTTTGGATGTAATATAAGTAAGAAAAATGAATTTATATGCCATTTCCCCTTAATTTTTAAAAATTTTTTATATTATTTTGAGGTCAGGAATATGATGAAAGGTTTATATTCCTTTATTAAATGCATATGCATATATGTATTAATCTTTGGGGAATAACTAAATAAGAAACATGCATAAACATTCAAAATAACTACATTAATTTTGTTAGGTACCATGTTAAAATGAAACATGGAAATAATGCAAAAGAAAAATGTTTATATTATAAAATTATATTGCTAAAAACTAATTAGTCCAACAACTAGCTTAGGCTTTAATTTAAAACAGGTGGTAGAATATAATCAACATTTTTAAATGAAATAGGATAAAGGTTAACTATAATGCAGATAATTTTTGGTATGGATTTGTGAAAATCATTTTTAAACTTTTATATTGAGTAGTATACAGAGAAGTCACATAAAATATTTTTTTCTGTAGTTTAGATCCAGTGTAAGTTAAACATTTTGCTAACCCTAGAAAACATTACATTTGAAAGACGTAATTCGTAAGCCTTATAAGCAGATTATAGAGTTTTCTCTTTTGGCTGAATAGTTTGAACTTTTATTTGATGAGAAAGTGGTACAGTTAAGTAGGTATGACATAATTGGTGTGGTTTTGAGTTCTGTAAGTTAAAAGCAAAGTTAAAATATTTAATAGCTAACATTTATTGTGCTCTTACTGTTCATTGGTACACTGTGTTTTATCTAATCTAGTTCTTACAGTGATCCTAAGAGATAGGTACTACTCTAATCTTCCTTTCAGTGATGAGAAAACTAAGTTTCAGGAAATATTTTGCTCAAGTCAGCCCAAGAGCTGTAAACAGTAAAGCCAGAATTAGAACCCAGGCAGCCTGTCTTCAGAGGGTGTATCACTAACTACAGTGCTGTGCACTTCTCACAGCTGTGCTGTCGTGACCTTCATCTTGACAAATGAATGAATTTTAATGTATATTTTATGGTATGATAGAATATGATATGCAAGAAAGTTGTTAAACATTTTCAAGTGCTCTGCAAAACACTGAGTTATTTGTGATAACTAAATGAATCCTATTAGTTATGCTTTAAGAAAAAGCAACTATCAGAGAAATTCTGAAATGGCTTTCAGTTACTGAGTTATTAAAAAATAGGAAACTTTTAAAATTATTTGTTTTTATTAACTTTTGTTTTTTGGTTGGGAGAAATGTGAGATGGTGAATGGATTTTCTTGGTTTTATTATTTGAGGAAGTATCTTAATTGTTTGTTGTAATAGTATTTACAGCAACAAATAGCAGGTTGCATTCAATGCATGCCACTTGTGTACTGGGCACTGCTCTAAACACTTCACATATTACATACATATATTTAATCCTTACAAGCAGTCTATGAGGCTGACACAGTTATCCCCATTGTATAAATTTCAGATTTTTCTAGAATGATTTTAAGTATTAGACTGATTTATTTAAACAACTACAGTCTTTTTTATTTTGTTTTTGTTTTTTTAGTAGTAAATGATGATTGGATAATTGCAGCAAATATATTCAGGTTATTTTTTAACTGCTGCTTCATATTATGCTGTACCCCCATGACTACACAGATGCCCCCTTCTTCACTCAATATACAATGACCACACAGGCCTCTGCCCTTTTTTCTTGCCACTACATACTGACCCTTATTTGGTACACCCTGACTTTTAACTGCAATTATATTTCCTTCCTAAATTTCAGTTCATTCCAAGTATTATAATCACTTCCTCTCTCAAGTCTCTGCCAAGTCCTGCATTCAGTATCCCTTGTTTCCTGTTCATATAAATTCCTTAACTGAGGAGTTATTTTTTTCTTGTTCTGTGCCTGTCATGGTTTTTACATGTGAATCCATAGTAATATTTTCTAAATCCATCTTTTATATATGAACTACATGTATATAGCACTTTTATGCTTATTATTTTTAGTAGTATATATCTGATTATGTGCAAGAGACTAAAAGAAGCTATTAGCCTCCCACAATTTAAAACATATTTAAATCTGTCTTTCATCCCAGTGAGAAAAATATTACTGTGTTTCTT